>NC_132911.1:2815153-3150012 GCF_047675955.1 Chlorocebus sabaeus | reverse complement strand
CCTTACTGTCTAATTGCATTTATATGAGATTTAGAAAATGCAAATACATCTTTACTCATGAAAATGACTGTGGTTGAAGGGGAAGGAAGATGGGTATGAGAAAACGATTTTGGGGTGATTAATATGTTAATTTTCTGGATTTATGGTGAATAAATATGTAGAAACTCATAAAGGTCTATACTTTATGTTTGTGCCATTGCTACAAATCAATGAAACTTTAAAAGGCAGGAAAATCATACCCAGAGAAATTGTAGCAAAAGTAGTAGAACTGTATCTTTGGAAGCAAGGAAGAAGAAATGTTCGAGAAAAGATGCTTTACAAAGTCGTATGCTCCAACAAGATTGTGTGCTAAGAACATCCAATGCATTCCATTGGATTTTGTATTAAGAAGTCTTGAGGGTATTCATTAGGAAATCTGATTGGTGTGTTAAAGTGAACAAACTTGATTTCAATGTGTTGATACATTAGGGGACGATGAGAAAATAGAGACAATGGCAACTGGCCATTATTTAAAGAAATCTGGATTTTAAAAGTGAGGTATAAAATGCTAACTAGAAAGAATATTGCATGACTAAGAAAGATGAAGGTGATTTTGTAGTTTCTGTACTGTTAGGGTGGGGCACCTGAATGCACCTATAAACTGTGGCCTGAATCCAGCAGACATGGAAGAGACAAAATGACAAAGCATGGAACACAGACAGCCGTGACTTCTGACAGATGTTAATAATACAGGACGCCATGAGGCAGACATAAAGAGATATGATTGTCATTTTGGAAGCACAAAATGAAAGAAAGATGAAGGGTCATCTCTCTTTTTTTTTTTTTTTTCAAAACCTCAGCTGTAATTTCTGTTTACAAAAAAACTTGTACTTGCCTTTTGGATAAATGTCGTTTATAGGAAAAGATTATTGTGTACGTGGAAACCATTATGAAGAAAGTCACTGATTTAAGAACAACATATGCGTGTTTACCTACATTTCAATAGTAAATTCCATTTTAGCCCAAGATGTTGATGGGGAAAGGCAATGTCTTAAAAGCTAAGGGTAGCTTGAAAGAGGAAAATGGAATCTCGTGATCCGACCAAGCAGGGGCCTCCAGCACTGAACAGATAGACGTACAAGGGGGCCGATCCCACTGGAACGAAGCTCTGCCCACAACCCAGCTCAGTGACTGGCCTGGCAGCAATCCCAACACCAAACTATTCTCAACCAAGAAGACTAGAGATCTCCAGTAGGAACTCCAATATGTGAGAACTTTTTGAACCAAAGTCTTAAGTGTGTTAGCCAGTACTTTTCTCCATCCTTGTAGAATTCCTTTCTCGAGAACCTTGCTCTGTTCATGCTACAACAGACCTGGTGGGGAGCTTGCACCTGCCACAGCATTTACTTGTATCTTCTGCACGCCTGAGGCAGCCTCAACACAGACCACAAGGCTTGGGGGCTTTCCCGTCTTTCATTTGCCCTGGATCTCAGGAGACAGTACACTGAGGGGTCTCTGAGGGAGAGATAAAGGAGAGAAAGACAGTAAAAGAGAGGAAGAGAAGAAAGATTTTGTTACTGGTGCCTAAATAGCTTTTGGGGAAAAAATAGTTGCTATATAAGACATAATAAGGTATAGCACTGTTTTGAGAAGTTTTCTGTATTAACGTGATAAATCTTTGATTGGAATGCTCACTCTAGGGGTTGCCAGCTAACCTTTTTACGTGTTCATATAATTTACACCTCTTTGTGTATAGAACTATTGAGTATATCATTATTTGTAAAACTGCTTAAATGTCCAGCTCAGCACATTGCATATATACAAACATAACTGTTTAAAGAAATAAGTGATTATATATATATATACACAGAGAGACATACGTATTTTTATATGTCTGTGTGCTAGAAACAGAAATATAGTGGTAAAGATCATATGTGATTTAACTTCAGTTTTTCAGAAGTTAGCAGATAATACATGTTCAGTAACTTTTGAAAGACTTCAGCATTCCTAAAACGTTCATTTGTAAATTCAAGTCACTTTCCCTTCCATATGCTATGTGAAAAATGAATAAATATTCTGAAGAGACAAAAGAAAAAAAGAACAAAAACAAGCAACATTTTTAAAAAGAGAAAGGTAAACAAAACTACTGTCAAAACACACCACTGTTTACAATCACTAATCCTAAATGCTAACAGCTCTATTTCAATTTTCAGTACCATTGTACATTTGTGAGATTGAAGGTGTTCCATTTTATGCCCATATTTTATATTTTATCGTAATAACTGAAGACTAAATGTTTTGCTTACTTTGCAAAAATTATCATACACTTTAAGAAATACTTTTAAAGCTAAATGCCACCCACAATTACTCTAGGTCTTCTTGAGGCCCTAAGAATTTCTGCATAAAATCTCATCAAAATTGTGATTTGCTTTGCATTTGTTGGCATTTTTTCTGAAAGCAGTTGCCAAAGGTGCTACCTTTTGATGGTATGAGATGAATGTAAGGGTTGGAAAATGAAATCAACATTCTTCAATAAGGACCTGTTAGGGAGCCAAGTCCATAATTGAACAGGTACTGCATACTTTCACCGTGCCTCATAGCTAATAATATCTTCAAAGCTTTGAATATCTAGAGAGAGTTTCTGTGGAGCTCATTGATCTCCAAGTAAACATATTTTAAAATGATTCAGAGTTAGAAATGCTTTAACTCTTTTCCTGATCCCACTCTTATTTTATAATTTTGCAAGGTATTTAAAAGTTATAAATATTGAAAAGGATCTTGGTGTTTGAAATATAAATTATTTCTATTAAAATATTTTTCTTGCCTTAAAGGAGAGTTAAAATACTGGATAGTAAAGTTTTCTTTTTAATTTCAAAAGTCATTCCAAACACATGAACACTTCCATCCCAACCTCAAATAACTTCAGAATCATGCAGTGATTAATAGTGTTGCTTTACTCTCAACACCCTCCAGCAGCTCAGAATTCCTCAGTCAGGTTTCTTTGTGCCTTGTAGTTGTCGACAGGCCACAAGCTTCAATCACAGTATTGTGTAGTGATTTCTCATCATCCAGTACTTCTTTTAAGTCACCAACATAACTTTGAGTAGCCGGAAGCTGTATTAACAACAAAAGTTTACACGGAAATATTATTTATTTATGTATTTATGTATTTTTGCAGTCCAGGAGATTAAAGATACAATTCAGGTGAACTGTTACATGAACTGTTACATGGTAACTCCATGTCAACAGCTGAACTCTGATCGGGGCAAGGGATATATAGGCAATGAAAGGTACGTAAACATGTTTCCTCTGCAGGCGGAGATGGATGTATTTTAAGGAGGTAAATTAATTCATATAAAATACAAATACATAGGAATCATAAATGCAGAAGTACACAGGAAGAGGAGTAGCCTTGGTATTTCTAAACATAACCATCAACACAGAAAATTCTTATAAGGGAATAGTGATAGTTAAGAAAAATATTCAGAACTTGAGATAATCAGAACGTAGCGCTTTCCGTTTCACGTCAGCGTGCACTCAGAAATGAGTTGTGACCTTTGTGAAGATAAATATGTCCTGCTGTTCCTCCCTCAGAAAATCCTAAAGGTGACAGCCAGAGGCCTGGCTGGGGAGTGGCTCCTGTGGGGCAGGAGGTATCCAGCAGGAAGAAGGCGAAACCCTGGCAGCCTCCGCTGCGGGCCAAAGCCAGCTTTCCTAGCTGGGGAAAGCACATCCAATCCCAGCACACGCGCTTCTGTAACAGAAAATACTTCCGTGGACTTAGTGCTCCCAGTGGTAAGGAACACAGACGGCTGGTCCTGTGCAGGGCTCCTGTTCCCGTCCATAGGTGTGTCGAGGCTCCCAGTGGTAAGGAACACAGACGGCTGGTCCTGTGCAGGGTTCCTGTTCCCGTCCATAGGTGTGTTGAGGTGATGGGTCCTCTTTTCCTCATCATCAAATGCCCCGAGCCCCAGGTCAGTTTTCCACAGCGCAGGGTGGAGAGAGGGAAGGAGGAGGCCTGGTCCCCTGCACTGGCAGAGGCCTCTCTTCCTCCCGGGGCCTGGCCCTGGACCCTTGGCTCTGTCTCTGAGAAGTGTCTAACACAACCTGTCACCCACACTCTCCCACAGCGTCCCGAGTCAGCCACTCACAGCCATTATTCTCTCCACGTGAAACTGAAATGAGGACATAGAGGGGGTGGAACTAAAGAACCGCCTATTAACAGAATTACTTAAAAAGCATTTCGCTTTAATGTAAAAATTAATTTCATTCAAAAAGGTAATCAATGCACATAAAACATTTAAAAGTATCAAAAGATGTACGATTATCCTTGACATTTGGGCACCCAGTTTACTTCCTCAAAGTCAAATATTGTTACTAATGTTTTATGTATTATTAAAGGGTTAATTTTAAATATAAAGAGTAATTAATGCTGTCAGAGGAATTATAAGGTTATTTTTTAAAAAGTACTCATTTGGAAGAAATGATTTTAATCTTTCAAAAGGAAACATAAAATATTGATAAAATGATATATATTATAACATTAAATACATGGATATTCTATAAATATATATGTGAATTTATACATACATATCCTAAATGAGGATGAGAGTCTCCTCATCTAAGTCTAAATGAGAAAACATTCAAGAATTTTATTTGACCAAAAAGGTTTTAATGATTAAATTATAGTGTAATGACAGAAATTATGTGTGTTAAAACAAAATGGAAATGGCGACCAGGCCTGAAAAATACCTGAGCAAACAAAACCACTTAGATTTTAAAGACATAGATTTTCTTTTTATTTTATTTTTTTATTATTATACTTTAAGTTCTAGGGTACATGTGCACAACGTGCAGGTTTGTTACATATGTATACATGTGCCATGTTGGTGTGCTGCACCCATCAACTCGTCATTTACATTAGGTATGTCTCCTAATGCTATCCCTCCCCCCTCCCCCCTCCCCATAATAGGCCCCGGTGTGTGATATTCCCCTTCCTGAAGACACAGATTTTCTTGTTAGTATAACTTGTCATTCACATCAATAATTCATAATTAAATAGATCCTTACATATTCTCAGTCAATATGACTCAATCATATGAGTTCACTGTTGACATTTATGTGTTTCAAGAACATCATAATTATTGATGGAAAGAGACGACGTAATTTAGGAGGCGAGTAATTTTGACATAACTACTAAATCTGAAATTTTCTGTTAATAGTTATGTGACCCAAGTCTCAATGTCATACTCTCTAACATGAGAATGTTGGACTTAACGATTTACTGAGCTTTGTCTAAAATCCTATGATTGATTGGAACACATTTCTAAAATATAATCAAAAGGAATTATTTTACAAAAAATGCATAAGCCACATTTAATATATTAGATCAGACTGATACATGCTAAGATTTGATCCAACTGATTGTTCAAAGATGCATTATTGAAATATTTTACAAAGAGTAGACCGCGGTGCTGTGCTGTTGCTTATTTATATTACAGGAAACACCACAGCTGTGAATAAAAGTCATTATTCTGTCATAACTCATATATTTATTACAAGAGATGCAACGTTTATTTTCCTTAAACAGATAGACCTGAGAAGCAGCTCATGTCCAAAGCATCTTTTCTCCTTTCACGATAACAGCAGATCCCTGGCTGTCACCTATGCCCATAAGCGACAGGCTTCTGAGCCTTGAAATCAGCTCCAAGAGTTCTCATTCTGTAAAACTTAACGTCCCATCACAATGTCTGGGGAATTCTTCTCCATTTCGTTTGTTTTCCACAGAAAATTATTTTTATCTTGGAAAGCAAAACTTCCCATTAAGAATAAAATCATTTTTTCAAAAATACAATAAGCAGTGCACAAAATTGTTATTTTATCCACAAAAATCTGAATGTCTGAATATTAACAAAATCGGAGAGCAGTATTAATTTATAAAACAAAAAGAAAACTTATACTCAATGAAGCAAAAATAAAAAAAAAAATAGCGATGATGTTCTAAGAGGTTGAAAACATGTCTGTAATTTCAAAGCGCCTGTTTATAAGCCTAGGGACAAGTTGCACCCCCACTCATTCCCCACAAGAGGCCCTCAAAATGTGGTTATAGACAGGCCCTTCCTGACAGTCCAGGAATTTTCTCCAGGGGTTAGTCACTGACCTGCCCCTGGGGCAGCCCCCACTGCCGGAAGAAGCCAGAGGAGCTTGTATCTGCTGCAGGCTCTCCTTGAACCACAGGGCCCCCACCTCCATCCCGGGGCAGCCTGGGGATACGGAACCCATGGAGTATCCTGGTACTGCTGAGCGAGATGAGACACCGATGCATGTCTGTTTGGTCTAATCCATAAGAACAGGTTTGCAATGCAGAGGCAGATCTCCCAGACTGCATTGCACCTGACATGGAATTACACCCCACTCTCCATCCACACACAGCTAGTCGCACTCAACAGTGACAAGCTGACTGGGCCAGGGCACGTGGACATTTTCCAAAGACAAAAAGATTTCTTTTGAAAACACATATATCGATAGTCCTGCTTAAGTAAATCAGATGAATATTTTAATACCTGGAATAGGATTTAGCAACAGAAGACAAGACATGCTTTAATATTAACTAATGTTTTATAACATCACTGCTGTTTCTATTAAATTTGAAAAACGTTGCATGTATACATGTGGCTATACATGTCTTAAATACTGATAAATTTGTATTGACATTATACGTTTAAGATTGCAGGCTATGTAAAAGTGCCAGTTTATTTCACATGAATGTGTGGTAAAGGCAAAAATGCATAGAATCACAGAAAAAAAAAGATTTCATGAATTATTTTTTAAAAACTAAAGACATGCAAGTCTCTCAATAAGGTTTTGGGAAAATATATGCTTTCTAGGATTTTCTTTAACCTTTTGGGAAGTAATTGCTAACTGATAGGTAGATTTTAGGTGATTCCAAAGATATTCCAAGTTAAAATGTTGAAAAAAAGTCTTTCTGGGTCCATTCTCTGCTCAAAATAAATAATCTCACAGCACACAAATTGTTTTGAAAATGTGAATTAAGGGAAAAACAAAAAACAAAAAACAAAAACAAAGCTTCAGAAATCCTAATGCCATCCTGGGACTACGCGTAGAAATGTCACTCTCTTCAACTAGCAAATATGAGCAAAAACACAAGTAACCTGGAAAATAAAACACTGAAACTGACTAAGGTGTTAAACAATGTTGCAAACTCAAAATATCCTCAAAAAATTTTGCAAACTCAAACTCAAAAAATTTCTGCATTCATCAAATGCAGAAATACTCAAATATTTGTAAGAAATATTTATAAGAAACTAAAAATGTATTCCAACTATAAAATTGTGTTGTATAGTATTTTTTAATGGCAAAAGAAACACTGCTGAGAATAAGGGGTTTTTGTTGGTTTGGTTTTGTTTTGTTTTGTTTTGTTTTGTTTTGTTTTGTTGTTTTTGAAGATAGGGACTCTTGTCATCCAAGCTGGAGTATAGTGGTGTCATCCTGGCTAACTGCAGCCTCAATTTTCTGGGCTCAAGCGATCCTCCCACCTCTTCTTCCCCAGTATTTGGGACTACAGGTGCATACCACCACAACCTTGCTAATTTTTGCATTTTTTATAGAGATGGGGTCTCACCATGTTGCCCAGGCTGGTCTCGAACTCCTGGGCTCAAGACATCCTCCTGCCTCAGCCTCCCAAAGCTGGGAGTACAGGTGTGAACCATGGTCCTCAGTAAACGATGCAAGTAATTTGATATTTTGGAGACTCTTGGAACGCTTTAATGATATGACAAGAAATAGCCCTTTTTTTTCATGCTTTTCCTCTCAACGGTCCTCATTTCAGAACACTTACTACATTTTATGAAATGGTTTAAAGTTCCTGTCACTCTGCTAAGCAGGGCACAACACATCACGGTGCCAGGCCCTGCCAAGCTTGTCGGTGGTGGGGCCTGTGTACTCCCCAACCCCCTGGCGGGCGGCCTGTTATACACACTGGGTGCTTCCTGAACACCCTGAGAGGCCCTTTAGGACACGGGCTCCTCTGGCAAGAATGTACTCTTCCTCCCCTCCTTTGCACTCTTCATTTCTTCTCCTGGCTCCAAGCTCCATTAACATCATTCCCACAAGTCGTGTTTCAATTTCCAAATGACAGTGGTCCCTCCGATATTTTCCTTTTTCTTTCTTTTTTTTTTTTTTTTTGAGACAGAGTCTCACTTTGTTGTCCAGGCTGGAGTGCAATAGCATGATCTCAGCTCACTGCAACCTCTGCCTCCGAGGCTCAAGCGATTATCTTGCCTCAGCCTCCCGAGTAGGAATAGCTGGGATTACAGGCATCCGCCACCATACCCAGCTAATTTTTGTATTTTTAGTACAGACAGGGTTTCACCATGTTGGCCAGGTGGGTTTCGAACTCCTGACTTCAAGTGATCTGCCCGCCTCTGCCTCCCAGAGTGCTGGGATCAGAGATGTGAGCCACCGCGCCCAGCCCCTCCAGTATTTTCTTTTATAACAAAGGCTCTCATGCCCATGTGGGGGCAGGGAGTAAGATAAGAAGTCAAGAGTTGGCACTCAAATACTGTCTAAGCAATTATGCTGTTTCAGCTTACAACAATTCCAGGAGATAATAATGCTGGTCTTTATTATACAGCTAAGGAATCCACAGCTTTGACCCTTATGTCACACAACTTGGGGGTCTCCAGGGTCTCCCCCAGGCCTCTGTGCCTTGCAACCACATCCCCATCACATAGGTGTACACCCTTCACTGTGAACTCCCAGTGCCTGCTGTGCTCTGAGGACACATTAACGACCTGAGGCTGTGGCCTTCTGGTACCTAGAAAGTAGGTTTTGAAATTGTTCCAGCACAATGAGTCCTTCACATGCTAGACCAGCCCAGGTGACAGGTGCCCCAGCCTGGAACAGCACACAGCAGCCTTTTGCTTCTACAAGAGAGACAAACAGACAACAGGGCATTGCTAGAGTGAATTCCAATTGCCTATCTCAGGTGTTGTAATGTGGTTCAAGAAAGGACCTGAAGAAACGAAGCCAAGATTGTCTTCTGTACTTCGAAAAATGGTATAAGCAGGGGAAGCTGGTAAGAGAGAATCTGAAAATAAATAGCTGTATGTATATTTACATCTGTATCTCTATCTGCCTGCACCTTCATCTCTATTTTATTTCCGTCTCTGTATCTGTGTCTATTAAATATCTGTGTCTCTATCTCTATCCCTATCTGAACATCTGACTCAATTCTATAACTGTATCTAACAGCTACCTGCATAGCTCTGTCTATAACTATATACCTTCAAATCCAAATCTGTCTGCCTGATCTTCCCAAGAGAACCCTGGCTGCGCACCAGGCTCTGTGAGTCGCCCTGCACTGCCTCATCTCAGTGTCCCATTTGAGTCCTTAAGATTCATTAGACCTTGCCTTACCTGAGACAAATACTTACAGGAATTACGGCAAATTTTCCTGGGCAGAGCTTTCATTATTAGTTTTTGCAGATTGCCTGTGCCCTGGGGGAGTGCTCACATATTTATGGGGCTGTTGTTTTCTGTTTTTCTAATTAAACTCAGTACAAATCTTTCCTCTGATATTCTCATGTAAAGCCTTAACCCAGTGCTTAAGTTTAGCCTTGGACGTAGTAATTCACCTATCCACTGATTCAAAGATTCAACTAGTATTTATCAAACTCCTAGTGAGGTAGGAGGCAGAACTTGAATCTGAAAGCAGGGCTTGGACTCCGGACCAGATTGAAAGCTGCCAGAAACAGGGAAGAGGCAAAGGCACCTCTCCATAGGACACCCCACCGGTGCCATCTCAGTTTGCTGTTGCCATGGCAACACCTGCAAATTGCTGCCCCTTTCCAGGGCAACACTTGAAAGTTACCACCCTTTGTCTAGAAATTTCTGCATAATTCACCCCTTAATTTGCATGTAATTGACAGTTTGAATGTTGGGAAAAGTATTTCTGGGTCCATTCTCTGCTCAAAATAAATAGTTTCAGAGTACATCAATTGTTTTGAAAATATGAATCAAGAGCAAATAAACATTTTAATGTAAAGCATCAGAAATCCTAATGCCGCCCTGGGACCACGCATTCAGATATTGCCCTCTTCAGTGAAGTCACATAAAATATGAGCAAAAACACGAATATGAGTGCACATGCCTCTGAGCGCAGCACTGCCTCTGAGCTGCCCCTCGGCACACGGCCTGTGGGGTCGCCCTGCTCTGCAAGGAGCAGGACCTCTGCCGCTGTCGTGCACTGTCACTTCAATAGAAGTTGTTACCAACACCACTACCTGACCCTTGAATTCTTTCCTGGATGAAGCCAAGAACCCTCCCAGCTGAGCCCCGATTTTGGGCTTGCCTGCCCAGTGTCACGAGTACAAACCAGGCATTGCTTCATGCACCTCTACTGGCTGCAACTATCCTGACAGCTCTGGGGCTCGCTTTTCTCCCCGTCTGATAGATAATTCCTCTAGGGATGTACCTGCTGCTGGGTGTCACCTCAGGGATGTGTGCAGCACCTGTTACCTCTGGACTTGCTTTATGATGATATAAAATCCTGTTCAGTGACATGTGGCTGGTGTTATTCACTTTGGAATTCTTTGGGGAAGCATTCTTTTGCTGATGAGTATATAATTGCCTTCATTTTCTTCTAATTTCACTGAAATATAGTCTTGCTTCTTCTGAAACAAACTCACTACCTGTTCCTTTCATTTCTATAATTCATTTTTTAAAAATTTCCTACTGTCTTTTTTTTTGTTCAAATGGACTCTTCACATTTTTATTCTCACAGTAGACTTAATTCATTTTCACTTAAAATGTGCATTACAGTCATGGTTCTCCAAAGACATTTTGAAATATTCCCATATTAGAATATGATATTAGAATAGGATATTCAATAGATCTTGTCCATATTAACAAGCCAAGAAAAGTTTTGTGATTTGAAATCCACATTGGTATTTTCCATTGAATTATGAATAATCTTATCAACACAGCATCTTATTACATGGCTTTGAAATAATTAGGTCAAGATAGGAAAAAGAAAAGCTAATATGTATTGATTGCTTCTAAATCCATGTGTGGTCTCATATAATCCTCCCACGCAGTTCTCTCAGTCCCTTAAGAACCATTAACCTCACTTTGCAAATGAAGAGACAGGTTCAGAGTCGGCATTTGGCATGGCTATGCTTTGGATGTGAGTAAGCAACAGAGGTATAATTATAGCCCCACTGTCTTTCCACATCCCACACTCCATCCTTCTATCCTTCTTGTGCAATATAAAAAAAAGGGTCAGAAGTATCAGTACTGTTTGCATTCACCAGGATTTTAAAGATAGTTTATTATGCATTTTATTACGCATGTGTTTCAGACACTGATACACATATAGCAGAGAATTTATAAATATCATGGAAAGTACGAAGCTGTGGGGAGTGAGCAGCTTTACCACCAAATTAATGATCTCTTGGGCTAGAATATAGGGGTTTCTGTTTAATGAGATATTATTTAGTAAGTTTAAATATGTTTTTAAAAGGCCAGTAAGAACAGCCCAAGATCTGGAGACCAAATTAGATGGAGAACAGAGTCAAAATATCTAGTTTTCAAATATGAATAATGTGAATAAAAAATGCATTAATGATATGCTAATACTACCTTAGACAGTATTTATAAAAATGAAAGATGGTCTCATAATATCTGAGCAAAATTAGATATGAAGAAACTGCCACGTGTTTAGAGAAAAACGTTTACAATGAAATAAAATGAAAATTGTACGCCTCCTTCTTCCTGAAGTAACTGTTTTCGGTCTCGATTTTCAGTTTACTTTTATGCAGATGAATGCTTTTAAGTATAAATAATGTGCCTCACCTCTAATGCATGATTTATTGATTGTAAAATATCTATTAATTGTCTCTGTAAAAGACAAAGAATTTACCCAACTTAATCCACCCGCTTTTCTCCTGATAGATGTACAAATAATTGCATTGTTAGATATTTTACTGATGACATAGATAGCTTGATGGGCCTGTCTTAACCTCCATTTCTTGTTTCATCTGTAGTCTCCTCACTATATTAGATAAGAAAATATGTGATTCACACCCAGTCTTCCTTTCCTTCCCTCTGCTTACTCCCCCTGCTGTATTTCAACCCTTACCATTCTTCTTACGTTACTATATTTTTAAACATGTAAATTCGTTTGCACAAGCACAAGGAAAGTAGCCCTCTTCTGTCAGTTTACCCCTGAGTGCATTTCTTTATATTAATAAGTTGCCAAGAGATAGTAATAGAAGACAACACTGAGTCTGTTTTGCATCATTTTCACTAGCTACAAGTTCAATAAATATCGGGTCTTTCTTCCGAGTGACTGGAGATAAAACTTTTTCCAAATTTTTTACCCTCGTGTAATGCAGGTCTCTGATTTGCAGAGAATAGTATCTATTTTCTCACTCTCCTAGTGATGCACTGATTATGTTTTTTATATAGTAGGTAGCACCCTACTTCTTTTCATATAATGACTGAATTAGACTGGTTCGGGGCTGGTCTAACACAGAGAACCAGGTACATAGATGTAGGATGTGTAACCTTTCAAATGGAGACCTCTGATGGAGGCAAGAGTGGATATGCCATTGTTGAAATGATTAGAGGGGATAATGTCACTGAAAACATTTTATGAATGAAGGGGAGAAGAATCAGAAGAGACGGAGAAGGAACATGCAGAGAAGGAAGATAACTGGAAAGCTCACCAGTCAAGAAAAGCAGTAGCAATATTCGAAAATAATGGAGTCTCTGTATGTTACATTTGCAGAAAAGAGGTGGAGTAAGGTAAGTTCTGAAAAATAACCATAGAAGTTAGAGAATAGCATGACACTGAGATGATTCTATTAGGGAGAAACATGAACATGTTTTTAAAATTGAGATGGAGGCAATACATTGGGACATCTAAGTAATCAGAAGGAGAGAGAATGTCACACACACACACACAAACAAATGGAAATACAATGGAAGCCAGTGGGGAGTTGTTGCAAGGTTTTAAATAGGGCTATGCTTTGGTCTAATTTCATTTCTCAAGGACCACTCAGGATTTAATGCAGAGAAAGGATTGTAGGATGCACAAAAGTTTAATAAAGTTAAGCAATTAGAGATTCTTATATTATTCTGATCAAGACAAGCTGATGGCTTGAATCAGGATCTAGTATTGGAACTGGAGAAAATGGAGCCATATAGCACTTGTTAACTGATTAGATGCTGAGGCCAAAAAGCAAAGATATAGCTTAGACAACTCCTAGATTTTAGAATTGACAGACTAGTTATGATGCCATCAATGGGAAGAATCAATGATGCGCATGTTTTACTTTACTATAAGGTGTAGCAGAGGAGACGTGTGGTGATATAGTTAAGACATTTGTCTCCACCCGAATCTCGGTGTTGAATTGTAATCCCCAAAGCTGTAGGTGGGTCCTGGTGGGAGGTGGTTGGGTCATGAGGGTGGATTCTTTATGGTTGTTTTCGCAATAGTGAGTTATCGTGAGATTTAGTCATATAAACCTGCACGGCACCTCCCCTTCAGCTAACACACTCTCTCCCCTCCTCTCTCTCTCTCTCTCTCTCTCTCTCTCTCTCTCTCTCTCTCTCGGTCCTGCTTTTGCCAGGTGATGTGCCTGCTCCCTCTTCACCTTCTGCCATGATTGACACTTCCTGAGGCCTCCCTGTAGGCTGAGCAGATGTTGGGACCATGCTTCCTGTAAAGCCTGCAGACTGATGAGCCAATTAAACTCTTTTCTTTATAAATTATCCAGGCTTAGGCACTTCTTTCTTTCTTTCTTTTCTTTTCTTTCTTTTTTTTTTTTTTTCAGATGGAGTCTTACTCTGTCACCCAGGCTGGTGTGCAGTGGCACGATCTTGGCTCACTGCAATCTCTGCCTTCTGGATTCAAAAGATTCACCTGCCTCAGCCTCCCAAGTAGCTGGGATTACAGGCACACAACACCACGCCTGGCTAATTTTTGTACTTTTTAGTAGAGATGGAGTTTTGCCATGTTGGTCAGGCTGATCTCGAACTCCTGATCTCAGGTGATCCGCCCACCTGGGCCTCCCAAAGTGCTGGGATTAGAGGCGTGAGCCACCCTGCCCAGCCTCAGGTATTTCTTACAGCAATGCAAAAACAACCTAATACAAAAAATTGGTACCGAAGAGTGGGGCATTGCTATAAAGATACCTGAAAATGTGGAAGTTGCTTTGGAACTGGGTAACAGGCAGAGGCTGGAAGAGTTTGAAAGGTTAAGAAGAGAGGAAGATGAAGGAAAGTTTGCCACATCCTAGAGACTGGTTAAATATTTATGACCAAAATGCTGATGGTGATATGGACAGTGCAGTTCAGGTTAATGGCGTCTCAGGTGGAAATGAGGAACTTACTGGAAACTGGAGCAAAGGTCATGCATGTTATGCTTTACCAAAAAACTTGGCTGTGTTGTGTCTGTGTCCTTGGGATCTGTGGAACTTTGAACTAGGTAGTGATGACTTAGGGTATCTGGTGGAATAAATTTCTAAGCAGCGAAGCATTCACAAGGTGATCTGGCTTCTTCTTACAACTTACACTCAGATGCAAGAGCAAATAAGTGACAACATTGGAAACTATATTTAAAAGGGAAGCAGAGTATAAAGGTTTGGAAAATTCGCAGTCTGGCCATGTGGCAGAGAAAGAAAAAGCTTTTTAGGGAGAGAAATTCAAGCTGGCTGTGGAGCCACCGCTTGCATTAGAAATTTGCATAACTAAAAGGAAGCCAACTGATAATATCCAAGACAACAGGGAAAAGTCCTTGAAGGCATTTCGGAAGTCTTCATGGCAGCCCCTCCCATCAGGGTTCCAGAGGCCTAGGAGGAGAGAATGGTTTTGTGGGCCAGGCCCAGGACCCTGCTGCCTGGTGCAGCCTAAGGACACTGCTTCCCACATCCTGACTGCTCCAGCTTTAGCTGAGGTTCAAGGGGGCTCAGGTGCAGCTCAGGCTGCCACATTGTAGAATGCATGGTCACTTCCATGTGGTGTTAAGCCTGTAGGTATACAGAATGCAAGAATGAAGAATATGCTTGGCAGCCTCCACCTAGATTTCGGGGGAGGTATGAGAAAGCCTGGGTGCCCAAGCTTTGCGTGCTGCAGACGCAGAGCCCTCACAGACATCCTCTGCTAGGGCAATGCCAAGGGGAAGTGTTGGGCTGAAGCCTCCATACAGAGTCCCCACTGGGAGCTCTAAGACCTGGAGATGCATGTTTCCAGTTCCATGCGTGGTTCTGGTTGACTGAAAGTCAACGAGAAACCTGAGAACATGGGAAGCCTTTTATTGAAATGCCCTTTCTAATGCAACATTTCTCTATGATTATGAAGGAAGCTAGTATGGATAAAAAGATTATCTACAATTAGGACTCATTTTAAGTATTATATAGATTATATATGCGCTTTCCACCTGATATTTCCTTTATTGATTTATTAATTCTTTTACTTGTCCAACCTTATTGATTACCTTCTCTGGGTCACAGACTTTTTTACATGCTGGGAATATAAAGGAGGAAAAGATAAAGTGAATGCCTTCACGAGCTTATATCCACCTGTGGAAACACAAATTCTTAAGAAATTGAAAAGTATTACAAAGTGATATATACCTGCAGGAGAGAGTAGTGTTTTCAGATTATTAATAGGACCCATTTTGTTTTGTGGAATCAACTTACTGGGTCACGAGCAGCTGTTGTTGTTATAAAGAAATGGCAGAAGAGATTAGAAGGAGATAGGATCAAACATTTTGTGAACATAATATATCAAAGTATATGTGTAGTAGGTATTTTTGCAAAATATTTTTCCTCCAAATATATACACTCGTATACATATTTCAACCACACCTCTCTGGCATTTACATGTGTGTGTTTGTTTGCTTATGATGTAAAAGTGCGGAATGACACTGGGGTACCATGATTAAGTTGTGGCAGAAGTGATGACGACAGACCAGGAAGAACTTTCTCCAGGTCAGTGACGAGCTTTCTGAAGAGATAACCTTTGAGCTAAGACCTAAATTATGAAAATGGCCTAAATTTATAGATATTTGGAGAGTGGACTCCAGACATAGGGACAATGGGTGCAAAGACTTGTAGGCTAACATAAGCTCGATGTGTGTAAGGAACAGAAACGACAACAGAATGGCTGGGAAAATGAGACTCGAGAAGAGTAACCAGAGGTAGCAAACGAATCTACCTTAGGCCCTTCTGGGTGCTGGGATCCCTGTCTTCATTCCCGTTGATTCTCCTGGGTTCGTGACCTGTGCTGTTCACTATGACCTTGTCAGTGCTCAGTGCCCCACATGGTAGATAAATGTTCTCTCCACCAAATGACCTCTCATGAGAACAAGTGGGGTCTGGATCCACAGAGGGTTCCTGGATTGATCACTAACGTTTCATCCTGGGGAGAGCCATCCATACAGACATTTCCTTGTCCTCTTAGGTTTAACTGTCTTCCTCTGTGCAGTGTAGGTAGACATTGTGGAACTTACTCATTACTCTACACACTGCCTAAGATAGCATCAGAAACCGAGAAGCCCAGAAAAGCATTCAGAAGAAACAGATGAATAGAGTTCAGTCGATAGACCTTATTTAAAGCATAGAATTAATATCCGCGTTTTCTGAGTTTTCCATTCAGTTATCGATGTTCTTCAGTATGCCTTACTGTCACTCTGTCACAGATCTAATCTAATCTATTGGTTTGGAAAGTAGAACTTTGTATAAGTGATACTCTAATGCTTCCTAGTACACTAGTTAATTGCAAACATACTGAGGACATTGTGGGAATAGAGTTGGCCAAATCTCTCTAGTTTCTGGATTATGTAGCTAAGGTGTCCATATCTATACCTGTATCTATCTATCCGTCCCCATTTACCTATCTATATTTAATCAAATTGGCTTGTTTTTTGACTGAGAAAAAGGAGTGTTAATTCGACTCTTTCATTTTAATTAAATTTAAGAATATATTTAACATATTTTCTTTTTCTTTTTTTTGAGACAGAGTCTCACTCTGTCACCCAGGCTGAAGTGCAGTGGCGCTCTCTCAGCTCACTTCAAACTCCACCTTCCGGGTTCAAACGATTCTTCTGCCTCAGCCTCCCTAGTAACTGGGATTACAGGCGTGTGCCACAATGCCCGGCTAATTTGTGTATTTTTAGGAGAGATGGGGTTTCACCATTTAGCCGGGCTGGTCTCTAACTCCTGACCTCGTGATCCGCCCGCCTCAGGCTCCCAAAGTGCTGGGAATACAGGCGCGAGCCACAGCTCCCGGCCCATATTTTCTAAAGAAAAAAATAAGTAGCCATGGCCTAAAACTGTCTACTTTTAACAAAGCACATGATAAAAATTAATAGTAATTATACTAAATTCTAATGATTCCCAAGGGAAAAAAAATCATTCTAACAGAAGCTTCATCGGTCCTCATTTTGCAAAAGCTTCTGAACAGCAATTGTACACAAATATACCAGACTGAAATGGAAGAACTCTATCTCTTAATATAACATGCCCCCTATTAATTCTCAGAGTAGTCATTCAAAGATTTACTGCAAAGGAATTTAGCTAGAACTGATGTAGAAAAATAAGTTGAACACAGGACATTTCTATGACCTTCTGTGTCCAGGTCATGTGGTAATTTTTCTATGTGATGAAGTCAAAGTGGCACCGCAGCCAGAGGGCAGAAGAGAGGGGCGCAGGTCAGAGAGTCGCTGAAGCTACAATCCCCTACCCAGGAGCCTTACAGATGCAGTGAGCATGGCAAATAGACCTTTTAAACAGAGCTAACAAATCTTTTAATACCTAGATAATCTTTTCCGAGCTGGTGAGTTTTAGAGGTCAGATATTTGAAGACTGGAATAAGAAAAGTTCAGCATCTGCCTGCTGAAGAAATTAAACAGTAACATTCAGTTCCAAGTGAAATGCTACAATTCACAATCTTATTCTAAGATAAAGAGTTTATTAGTGAATTATTTTCAAAAGTCACTTGTAGTCACTTCCAGATTATACTAATGTAAAACATTAAAGACAGTGGAATATGTAACTTATTAGCAGTGTTTAAGAGTGTCTGAGCTGATTTCATTTTATATAAAGAGCAAGCCCTATCTATTGACCCACAAGACTACCCAAGGACAAAAATAAAAAAAAAATTGGTGAGTTTTGTGCTCTCTGAAAGAATCCTTCAGCGTGTTCTTCAACACAAACAAAGTCACTTAAGCTTCAATTGCCTAAGAAATAAAATCAAGAATTAACAAATCAATTTAGGCATTTGTAAAAATTATCTGCTTTCATAGGACACCAAATCATAATCACAAATTTTCATCTTAAGAACAGATTTACTCAGTATGATGAAATACAACATTGTTTGTTTCTATTCAATATTTTAAGTTCCTAAAGCTAATGGCTGATTCACACAACTCACACACACACACATTATATAAAATATAGCATTTAATTTTACTTTTTAATGTTTTCATTATCATTGCACACAATTCTAGCACAGCAAAAATGGTAATGCTTCTGTCGAATTGTAGTTTTTAAAGACTAGTCATAAAATTCAGAGGTGCTTAAGTTTCTCTGTAAGTGGTTTGTAACCAGAGTGATCTATGAAACTTTGAATTGTGCATAGGCCAAAATCTTCAATTTTCTTTTCTTTTTAAATTATTTCTTTCTTTCCTTCCTTCCCCTTTCCCTTCCTCACTTCTTTCTTTCTTTCCTCCCCTTCTTTTTCCTTTTGTCTTTGTCTCTTTCTTTCCTCTTCTTTGTGGTTTTTGCTTTTGTTGCTTCGTTTTGCTTTGGTTCAGCAGAGTAGGTATTCAATCATATTATGATGAGAAATATCATCAGAACACATTTTAAAAACTATTTTAATGCGTTGGGTTTGTATTAGATGTTTAATCGTTTTTCTAAATAATGTAATATCCATGATCTTTCTCGAGTATGAAAGAGAAGTAAAAGCATTTTAAGTTGGGCATGCACTGAATTCATTGATTCAGCTGGTACATAATATAATATTGTACAATATAATATTACAATATCCTTCTGAAGTTTTCATTGCTATTATTATTATTCAGCACACGTAAAACCACTTAAAGACCCTCCAGGGCTCTACAGAGTAATCAGTGTGCACAGATTGTTTGTGAGTAACTGTCACCTTTGTCAGCACCATCGAGCCATTGACAAGCTCACAAACAACGCCCAAGGGCAGCGGCCCCCAACCTTTTGGCACCTGGGACCAGTTTTGGGGAAGACCATTTTTTCATGGGCAGGGCATGGGGGATGATTTCAGGATGATTCAAGCATATTACATTTATTCTGCACTTTATTTCTATTATTATTACATTGTAAGATATAATAAAATAATTATGCAACTCACTGTCAAGTAGAATCAGTGGGAGTTCTGCTTGTTTTCCTGCAACTAGATGGTATCATCTGGGGGTGATGGGTGGGGGGGACAGTGGCAGATCATCAGGGATTAGATTCTCATCAGGAGTGCACAATCTGGATCTCGTACGTACACAGTTCACAGTAGGGTTTGAGCTCCTATCAGAATCTGGTGTCACTGCCGATCTGACAGGAGGCAGAGCTCAGGCGTTAATATGAGTGATGGGGTGCGGTCATAAATACAGAGGAAGTGTCACTTGCTCGCCCTCCACCGCTTACCTCCTGCTGTGCAACTCAGCTCCTAATAGGCCAGGGACTGATACTGGTCCCTGGCTCCGGGGGCTGCGGACCCCTGGGCGCTAAGGGTACCCGGAGCACCGTGGAATTAAAAACACACGGTGCACAGGCTGCCCTGAAGAAGTCACCATGGGAGGAGCGACTTCAAAACTACCACCCAGAGCATGAACAAAGTGCAAAACAGCTCAGATAAGAGAACAAGTAACTTTGGCACAGGGATAAGGAACTGGAAGCTTCCGCAGAGAAGTTGATTGTGAGCTGGGAGGTATTGAATAAGTAGGAGTTTGTCAGGCAGAAAGGGCAGTGAGAATGCTGCAGACAGGCGAAGAATCAGAGGCAGAGAGGGATACAAAAAGCACCGCTAAGTCTGTGACGTCGGTGCATTCTCCTTCAGAGAAGCCAGACGCTACTCAGTGTGAACTCAGCACATTCTCCCCCAGGGGAAGTCGGACACCACTCGGTCCATCACCTCGGTGCCTTCTCCTCAGAAAAGCTGAACATCACTCAGCCTGTGACCTCAGCACAATCTCCTTCAGGGAAGCCGACACCACTTGCTCTGTGACTTCGGTGCAATCTCCTTCAGGGAAGCTAGGTGCCGCTCTGTCTGTGACCTCGGTGCAGTCTCCTCAGTCAAGCTGTGCACCACTAGGTCTGTGACTTCGGTGGAATCTCCTCAGAGAAGCCGACACCACTCGGTCTGTGAACTCGGTGCAATTCCTTTCAGGAAAGCTGGACACCACTCCATCTGTGACCTGGTTACATTTTCCTCAGGGAAGCCAGCCAGCACTCAGCCTGTGACTTCCCTGCAATCTCCTTCAGAAAAGCCGGCACCACTTGGTCTGTGACCTCAGTGAAGTCTCCTCAGAGAAGCCAGCACAACTCCGTCTGTGAACTCCAAGCAATCTCCTTCAGATAAGCTAGACATCACCCTGTCTGTGACCTCGGTGCATTCTCCTCAGAGAAGCTGGCACCACTCGCTCTGTGATTTCAGTGCAATCTCCTCAGTGAAGCCGGGCTCCACTTGGTCTGTTACCTCGGTGCAATCTCCTCAGTGAAGCCGGGCTCCACTTGGTCTGTTACCTCAGTGCAATCTCCTCAGTGAAGCGCGGCAACATTCACTGTGTGAATTCGGTACAATCTCCTCAGAGAAGCCGGACACCACTCGCTCTGTGAACTCTGTGTAATCTCCTTCAGGAAAGCCTGGTTCTACTCAGTCTATGATCTGGGTACATTCCCCTCAGAAATGCTGGACACCACTCAGTCTGTGACCTCAGTGCAATCTCCTTAGAGAAGCCGGGCACCACTTGGGGTGTATTCAGTGCATTCTCCTCAGAGAAGCTGGGCTCCACTTGGTCTGTGACCTGGTTGCATTCTCCTCAGGGAAGCTGGGCTCCACTTGGTCTGTGACCTGGTTGCATTCTCCTCAGGGAAGCCAGCCAACGCTCAGCCTGTGACTTCCGTGCAATCTCCTTCAGGGAAGTCAGCCAACACTGGTTCTGTGATTTCAGTTCATTCTCCTTAGAGAAGCCAGCACCACTCACTCTGTGAACTCCATGCAATCACCTTCGTGGAAGCCGGGCACCACTCGGGCTGTGACCTCGGTACCATCTTCTCAGGGAAGCCAGCACCATTCGGTCTGTGAACTCCATGCATTCTCCTCAGGGAAGCCGTCACCACTTGGACTGTGACTTTGGTACAATCTCTTCAGAGAAACCAGGTTCCACTCAGTGTGTGACCTTGGTGCATTCTCCTCAGGGAAGCCGTCACCACTTGGACTGTGACTTTGGTACAATCTCTTCAGAGAAACCAGGTTCCACTCAGTGTGTGACCTTGGTGCATTCTCCTCAGGGAAGCTGGACACCACTTGTTCTGTGAACTCCATACAGTCTCCTTCAGGAAAGCCGGACACCACTTGGTCTGTGACCTCGGTCCAACCTCCTTGGAGAACCCAGCACCACGTGGTCTGTGACTTCAGTGTATTCTCCTCAGTGAAGCCAGGCACCACTCTGTGTATGAATTCAGTGCATTCTCCTCAGAGAAGCCAACACCACTCGCTCTGTGACCTCCGTGTCAACTCCTTCAGGAAAGCCAGACGCCAATTGGTCTGTGATCTCAGTGCATTTTCCTTAATGGAATCCAGACACCACTCAGTCTGTGACCTGAGTGCAATCTCCTCAGAGAAGCCCTCACCACTCGGGGTGTGAATTCGGTGCATTCTCCTCAGAGAAGCCGGGTACCATTCGCTCTGTGAACTCCATGCAGTCTCCTTCAGGAAAGCCGGACACCACTCAGTCTGTGACCTTGGTGCAATCTCTTCAGAGAAGCCGGGTACCACTCGCTCTGTGAACTCCATGTAATCTCCTTCAGGGAAGCCGGGCTCCACTTGGTCTGTGACCTTGGTGTATTCCACTCAGAAATGCTGGACACCACTCAGTCTGTGATCTCGGTCGGGACAATCTCCTCAGAGAACCCAGGCACCACTTGGTATGTGAACTTGGTGCAATCCCCTTCAGAGAAACCAGGCTCCTTTCAGTCTGTGACCTCTTTCCATTCTCCTCAGGGAAACCAGCGCCACTCGTTCTGTGAACTCCATGCAATTACCTTCATGGAAGCCGGACACCACTTGGTCTGACTTCAGTGCAATCTCCTTCAGGGAAGCTGGGCTCCACTTGGTCTGTACATTTAGTGCATTCTGCTTTAAAGAAGCCGGGCAGGCAAGGAGGGAGGATGCAGGTCAGAGGCCAGGCCAGCAGCTCTCAGAAAAGTCCTGCGTTGACTTCTGTGCTATGTGTCTTTATGGATTGGCATCCAGCAATGTGGTGCCCTCATATTTTTAAACAGGTGACTTAAAGGACTTTAACAGTGTACTCCATGATGTTCTGTTAAGCTTTCATTAAAAAAAAATCTGACTTAAATATCTATGTCTTCAACAAATAATTTCAGAGCCCAGCACATAGGACAGTGCTGTTGTGGGCGTTGGGAATGCACCCTGTTCAGGCAGAGGCTGCCCTCAAGTGGCTTCCCAGTTGGGAGGAAGGAGAGACATCAGTCCCCACCGAACCAGCAAAGTGCTCCCTCCTAGGACAAGCTCCCTCCTGGAACAAGCACCCTCCTGGGACAAGCGCCCTGGTGGGATGGAGTCAGGCAGACAGTTGTGCTGCCCAGATATGAAAGGCCTGTTTCGAAAACGAATCCCACAGGCAGAGAAGATAACATGGGGTCTAGAGGCAGAAAGTATCCTGGTGTGTTTGGTAAAGGACAAAACCCTCTGTGGTCTGAGCTAGGGCAAGAGTGTGGAGGGGAAGGCTGCTTCCTCTTGCCTCTATTTGGGGCACGCTTCAGGGAAGGAGCAGGGCAGTGAAGTTAAGATGCCAGTGCCAGGGAGGCCCTGCAACAGCAGCGAGGAGGCTCCGTGGGCACTGGTGGGACTGCTGGCAAGGCTCTGTGGGTTCTGGAACCTTCCACAGGAGTGGAGTGGGAACCAGCAAGGGGGCTGTGGGTTGTAACAGGGCCAAAAGGGGAGGGCCACATGAGGGTGTCCCACATTCTGGCTCTAAATCATTCTGGTTTTCATGAATGGAGACACACATAATCCCAAGGCAGCCCCGGGGGACTTCTCTCCATCTTTGCAGAGAGCAGCCTGTTTTCCTGAGACTTCATGCTGTTGGAGGTTTGTTCTCAAGAGTTTCCGGGTTCAGACATCACTAAATTTCTCCTGATGGGAAATGATCATGAGCAACAGTTGTACCGTTCTAACGATCAGAACAGCAGTAACAGGCGGGAGAGAGAAAAAGACAAAACATGACAACACGGAATGTTTACAAAAGTGAGAGTTTACCTTTTCAGCCACTTCAAAGTATAAAACTTGTTTATCCACCAGCAAGGGTGCAGGACTCCAATAGAGAACTTTATTCCAATTCCTTCTTTATGCTTTCCTTAATAGACTTCCATAATTCAAATGGACAAATTGGTGGAAAGGTGGTCAGAAAACTGTTACTGAAATGCTGATTCTGTCACTACAGTCTCCTAGAACCCCAGCTTTTTGTCTATGAAGCTGACCCCACAATCTCTGTCCTAAATCTCCCCAAAAGGCCAACATCATGATTGGATTGGACACCAGGCCCTGCTGCCCCACGCGAAGGAGTGAGGCTGATGTGGAGAAGTCACGTGCACACCGATCCACAATGCCAAGAAGTCTCCTCTCTGAGGCAGAACACACATTCTTAGCAAGCCGTGTGCAGACCTGCAGCGTTCACAGCAGGCATACGAAGCAGGCACACAGATTGTTTGAATAAATATCAGTGACTCCCCATGGGAGACTGAAGGAAGTATCCAGATGGAATGATTGGGTTGGTTTTCCACACCATCACCTATGCCCGGAGACCCACCTTCCCTTCTCCATCACAGTGGACAACAGCCCCAGGTGCCCCTCCCAGTACCCATGGCCCCCGTCTGCCCACCTGTCCTCTGCAGCCCCCATTCTGGGTCCTCTCCTGCACTGCCTTATGAGGGGTTTGAGGCGAGAACAACTGATCACTTGTCTTTGAATTCTCACAGCGACATAAGCTGCATACAGAGTAGGAACTCCATAAAGGTTTACCGAACAGAAATAACATAAAGTTTTAACTGGTGGGCTCAACAAACAAGGCACGTCGTTTGTCTTCTATTAAATCTTTCAAATATCTGATGCTGTATTAACATTTCACAATGAAAACATTGACTATAAATCTTATTTAAAACCCTTCCTAAGAAACCAGGGTATAAAAAATGAGCTTTTTCCCTCCTTGCATTTCAAATTTCATGTGCCCATAATTTAAACCAAATTCTATTTCGACTGCCTGTTTCTTAATCCTAGTGATTTAAATATTTTCCCATGCATCATAATTTTTAAAGTATTCTGCCCATCATTTAAAATTATGCTATCCTTCCCATGAGGCACAAACTATCTTTCAAGACCTCCCTGGAAATAATTTTTTAATATACTACAATTGAGTTTAAATTGTCAAATTCAATTATTAGAGCTATTTCTTTCCTATTTGAGCAAGTTTTGACAACTGTAAACTTTGCGACCTAAACATGAAACATGAGCACTGATTATAACATGATCTCAAATGTACCCCCGCTGTCTGCTTTCATTAAAATATTAATTTATTTTCTCGATTGTAAATATTTGCAGCATTGTGGTTACAGGGTCTTTCTTTATTAGCAATGACATGAGTCATGAATTTTTCATGTTCATGATATTGCAATTTCCCTGCAGATGCTGATATTAATGTAAATATACTTAGTAGCAGATCAGTATGAAACAACAGTTTTAAGTGCAAAATTATAAAACACAATTCCTCATTGTGTTTTGAGGAGGAAAGCGTGCCCTAAAAATATGTATCAGGAACACTCCTGCTTGTATTTCACCTTAACTGGTTTCATTTGGGCTCTCTTGGGAACTCCAGCACCGTTTCTCTTCTGATGCAGTGATGTCTTCGTACGGAAATTACCTCCCAGTGGCACTGAACATAGTCAATAGAAAATGCCATCCATATGAATATAAGAGATTGTCCAAAGTCTGAAGACAGTGGAGTTCTACCAAGAGGACTCCTAGGCCCTGCTTGTGCCAGGGCCATCTGTCCGTCGCTGGCCCCGAGCCCAGGACGTGGCTCAGGCCAGGACGGGTCAGCAGCCTGAGAGTCGTACAGAAGCTGCTTCAGTCCCCTGCAGCCCAGAGCTCACTGCCTTATCTTGACAGCTCTAAGCCCCTTTCCTTGACATTTCACCGTAATTATAGCTTTATTTTCAAACTTTCGCCAAGTGACATTTTAAAAATTGCTTCAGATGGCACCATGAAACCCCGTGCTGTTTATTACTTGATAGCGAGAATCGATGAATTTGTCTCCCTATTCACGGTACAGAGCTTTTTCTCAGGGTTGATGCAGAGATCAGATGGGTGCCTGGAAAACAGAAATGCTCTTGCTGGGGGAGGGCATTTCTCTTTCAAAGTTCAGTCTCATAGCTTGATCTTGAATATGACAGTCAAGACCACTTTTGAAATAACAAAGACATGTAAATGATGACTTAAGTGATAAGTGTAATAGGAAATCAGCATGCCTCTGTGTTTTATCACATTACCTTAAATCTAATTTTGCTATGAATTGGTTTCATGGCTATTTGATTAAATTAGATAATATCAATGAGACTTTTAGAATAGGTTCTGACACTTAGTAGGAGCTCAAAAGATTGTATACGTATTTTTCTATGTAATGTTATGTGAATTTCATACTTACCCAAATTTACAGAAAACACCGAGTAACAATTTTGTGAAGCAGGAAAATGAGTTTATTTTTGAAATGTAATACAATCGTATTATTCCAAATAATCATTTCTAAATTTAGAATCTTAAATATTATGATTTCTGCCATAAAAAAATGTTTTCTTTGATCGTAGTAATTCTATAAAATCCCATCATAAAAATAATCCACAGTTTTTGATGAGGTTGTTCAGATTGGATTAGCAAGAACATGTATGTAAGTTAGAAATATAAAATGCTAACTAAAATTAGTTCAAGAAACAGGATAAACCACAGATTAGACACAGCTGAGGAGAACTGCAGTCTGCAGCAGCTGACCCCAAACACACCATCATCTCGCCTTTTTTTTTTTTTTTTTTTAACAAGGAGTCTTATTCTGTCTCCCAGGCTGGAGTGAGTAGCGCAGTCTCAGCTCACTGCAACCTCTGCCTCCCAGTTCCCGCCTTTCTCCTGCCTCAGCCTCCCAAGTAGCTGAGTCTACAGGCGCCTGCCAACTCGGCCGGCTAATTTTGCATATTTTTAGTGGAGACGGGGTTTCACTATGTTGGCCAGGATGGTCTCGATCCCCTGACCTCGTCATCCACCTGCCTCAGCCTCCCAAAGTGCTGGGATTACAGGCATGAGCCACCGCGCCCGGCCGACTTTCTTGCGCTGTATGAAATAATGACAGACACTGTGTTGTTTTAAACGTGCGTCAGCTGGGCTCCCTGTTGTCTTCCAATCACCTATTATGTGGGAGGTGCATGAATTAAAGTTTGTCAAAGATCGCGCTACATTTTGTTTGCACTCAAAACGTTAAAAGCCTCCTAGGAACCCAGTCTAAAAAATGCTGAAGTTAGGAAGTTTCAGTTACACAGGAAAAGTAAGTTCTGGGGATCTAATGTACAGCGTGGTGACTATAGCCAATAATATTGTATTGTTTCACTCGAAATTTGCTTAGAGAGTTGATCTTAATCTTTCTAATCATATTTACATGTAACTTCATGGTGATAGACGGTTAGCTTGAACCTGTTAATCATTTTACGACGTATATGCACATCTAATCATCACCTTGGACACCTTAACTATATACAATTTTATTCATCAAGCATACTTTAATAAAGCTGGAAAACATTTTAAAAATCCAAAATAAATAAAATCAATAAAAATTAAACAGGCTGAAAGTGAAAACAAAATGATGAAGATTATTTCTCGCTGGTCAATTACTAGGCAAAAAATGCCCCACAAAATAATGAGAAATAAAATTTTCTTACATGGATACATTTGGAAAGATATTTTGCTTTTTCAATGATATATATAGTAAAAGTGATGATTCATTTTTAACATGTCTCAATCATAATACCTTGCTTATAGACATCTTTCTTTTAAACTCAATCCTGTTGTAAATTGGGTAAATTGACTATAAGACATACAGTTTTCCACCATAAAATACGTATTTACATAGATTTTGTTTGGACTCATTATTTAATGAAATGAGTATTTTGTCCTTACATAATTATATGAATTAAGTTTTCTCTTACCCAATATGTTTATTCTAATTGATCCAATTATCTCATACAGATTTATCTTCTGAAAATAATTTATAACTTTAAAATCAATGTCTAATTATCTAACCTTACACTTAGTAAAAGTATGCTTTGTTTCTTGACATAGTAAAATATTAGTGAATATATATGCTATTTAGGTTGAGATTTCTAGATTGGTTTTAAAATTATAGTTAAGATGTATGCTAAAGGTATGTTTAAGTCCAACCTGCAAATCCCAACCCAAAGTGATCATATTATTTAACAACCAAACCGGGACATTTTTGGCATTGAAAGGGAGGACTATGTTTAAGCCAGTGTGAGAAGCATGAACCATCACTATCCTGAGAAATCCAATACATATGGTAACATTTTCTATAAGGAATTATTTTCTGGATCTATTTATTCAAATTTTAAATATCAGTAAGTATGGTAAAGATAACAAGGTAACATTGCTAAAATGTAACAAATATCATTTTTGAAGGAATTAATGTTTAATTAATTTTAAATTTAAATTTTTGATGAAAGAATTCATATATGAAATGACAGACTCGTAATTCAACGATAATTGAAAGTGCAATATCAAGGAACGCATAGTACTTAGCTTAAAACGTCAGACAGGTAAGGTGGACAAATCTGAACTTGCATGCAATGGAAACAGGAATTATGGGAAATGGCTCAGAGGTATATTTTAGGTGATTTGAATTCAACATAAGAAATGATGTGAAAGGCACCTAGAAAATATCTCCATCTCAGGCCAGGTCCATGGAAGCTCAGAGATACTCCTCTGGTTTCCAATGCTGATTTAGCCTTGGCATCCTGTCATGGACGATGTTGACTCTAAGCCTTGTCCTCCAAGAGAAATTAGCAATCCCGGGATTTTTCCCTGTCTATCATCCTTGAGACAGTTGATAGAATATGCTTGATTCATGCCAAAGTGTAGCTTGGTGCTTCTCAAATATCACTTCGTCTCAGCATCACCGGGATTCACTTCCTTTGCACAGTTTTGCCCAGGGGAGTAAAAGCTACCAAATAGAATACAGTAATTTGCATTACATGTGTCATTTTCTTTTACATATTACCCAAATAAGCATCTGAGAATACGTATTTACATTTTTAACATAAAAATAATTGATCATTGTCACAGCTGCTGTTATTTATTGATTTTCTAAGGTTAGTAATAATAATCCACAGGCATTCATTACTTGAAAATCTTCATTCCCTGTAGATCCTGAGATCCTCTGTAAATGTTTGGCATCTTTTCTTCAGCTTTTCAAATGAAGAGCTTAGTAAAATCGAGGCTTGTGACCTGAGGACAGAGTTTCGTTGTCAGATTAATGCATAATTAATTTAATGTAGTTCTATCTGACAAACATTCCTGATTAGCAAGGGAGCGCAATCTGGCTGCAGGATACAAAATCAATGAACAGAATTAGATTTCTAATAGTAACAATTAGAATTCAAACCTTAAAATATTTTAACATTTAAAATGTCCTAAAGTTAAAGAAAGACTGCCCATTTTCCTCGTGCTAGTGTGGTGTAGAATGCACTCTTGCAGGGCTTCCTGACCCGTCGAAGGTGCTTCCTCTACTCATGCTCCATTCAGGCGGCTGACGTTTTCAGCTCCTACATTCAAGGAAAGAACATTGGCCCCACCAGCAACTCGACTGGATTTTCTGTTAAGCATAAAGTTCTGAACCACTAAAGAATACAGACACTTATAAAGGAGAAAACCTTGAGCCCTTAATTAATCTATTCATTAATAAATTAATACGTCTTAATCTCTAAAGGAAAACTCATTGAGAGTGTTGCTGAAAGGAGAACATATTCCTCCAGACTTGTAGATATTTCAAAAGCGATCACCAAATCAAGCTACACCAACAGAAACCCCGATGCTTGGGCCACACTGAACTCGTCTCCTACAGAACTGCCTGTGGTCCACGGGGTGCTTCAGGGCAGAGCACATGATGGGCAGGGGTCCTGGGAGAACTGTCACCGAGGCAATGCAAGGGTGTTCCTATTGCGTGGTGTACTCCACCTGCCAGATGGGTCTGCTCTGTCTCATGGACAACTAGAATCGTGCAACTGATTAAATTTCCCTGTTTTGAGTTGAATACAGCGCTTGAAACAACACAGAATTTGAAAGGGGAGCTGTTACCTCAGGTGAATTTCTATCAGTTGGGAGCTGGCCTATGCTACTTTGATAGGAGGGATTCTTTTTTTCTTTTTTTTTTTGAGACGGAGTCTCTGTCGCCCAGGCTGGAGTGCAGTGGCACCATCTCGGCTCAGGGCAACCTCCACCTCCCGGGTTCACGCCATTCTCCTGCCTCAGCCTCCCGAGTAGCTGGGACTACAGGCACCCGCCACCATGCTCGGCTAATTTTTTTTATATGTTTAGTAGAGACGGGGTTTCACTGTGTTAGCCAGGATGGTCTCGATCTCATGACCTCGTAATCCATCTGCCTCGGCTTGATACGAGGGATTCTATCCCTCGTGGAAGGAGTGGAAGGAAGGCTGTGCTGAGTCAGATACTGACCATGAGCGTTTGTGTGGGGAGGGGGCTCTTCATGGAAATGTTGACTGACCCTTCCTGGAAGCCACACAGGCAGCCAACTCAAACACTTTGTACATCATAGTGGCCTGCATTTTAAATGTATTCCAAGAGCTATTAAGCTCCTGCCTTTTATCTGTTCTAACTCCCCTTTTAATATATGCTACCTTGTGCTATGTTTGTGTAAGTTATCTATAAACAGCATAAGAAATGAATTATTACTGTTTTTAATTATTCCTAATTCAAAATATCAACCTGTTGTGTTTCAGAGCCCTCCTTTTTAAAACACAGCCGTTAAGAACAGCAATTCCTCAACCTATGCAAGTATTGCCATGTTTTCTGGAGTCTGTAGGAGGAAAAAGAAAAGACCACATTCCTGATTAGAATCGAATCCACTTGGTTTTTAAGTAGACACAGAGCAGGCTTATTCTGACAAATCCTTAAAGGTATGGTTTCCTGTGTGATTCCTGCCAGAGGCTAAATAAAAGGATTTGAAGAGATTAAAAATGAATGTGTGTTAGACCCACTTTCATTTTTCCAGTACCTGAGATTTGTTCCTATTAGCAGTATTAAGTCTAGTCGTGACGGGGCAGTCCTGTGTGGGGGCTTTATGCTGAGCCAACTCAGCTGAGAAGAGAATTTATGGATTAGTGAGAGTTGGGAAGCAGGACCCGGCCAAGCTGACATGTGAAATCCAATATGACACCATACTTTCTGAGTTAGCAGGAGGCGATGGAGGCTTAATGCATGGTGTTTGGAAGGTGGACATGAAGTGCAATCCAGGCCTTTAAGTTCAGAGGCCGGAGCGGAGGCACAGGCACCAGGCATGGCTGCTCCATGGTGCTTCGTGTTGGTCGTCTTTTGTCTCACCCTTGAATCCAGCATGCGAGGCTCTCCCTGCACCCTGAGCTCCCAGACGCCGCCCGATGCTGCCTCTGCTTCTTCAGTACAGAGGCCAGATGCCTGTACTCACTTCCAGGATGAAAACACCCCCTTCTCTTTCCGGATATCCACATCCTACAAGTGGGATGCATGGAAGGCCCTGTCCTATCTTCACTCGTTCTCTCTCACTGCAGATCTATCTCTCCTCCCTGATGGGGAGCTCTGCAGACTTCAAGCTTCGATACAGATGCAAAAATAGGAGCCTAAAGGTCCTGTATCCTAGTTAACCAACCCTCTTAACTGCACACACATCCATCATTTTGTGGTTCTGTTTCTCTCTCCACACCGTGCTGCATAGATCCTGACCCCAAAACTTGTACTGGCTAAGGTAAGGCTAACATTTGCAATAATAATAAAAAAATTATTCCTTCTTAATAAAAGTTTCTCACTTGCAGTCATGCATGTGCTGGTATGTGTGGGTGGTGGTGCCTGTCTCCGTGGTTGTGGGGGGACCCTGGCTGATGGTTTTGCTGTCTTTACCCCGTGTTTCCAAGGCAGCCTGTGGCTCAAAAAGGAGACAGCTGGTGGGGAAGGATACAGGTGTCACACAGGAACGCGTATGGGCCCAGCCCCAGATGCCTCTCACAGGAGCCCCACTGCAGGGCTCTGACCACAGCCCGTGGGCCATGTCTGGCTGCTAAATAAGCTGGAAACTTACCCTTATTTTGTGCCCAGGAAAAGGAGGAAACAGATCTGATGACCACACATCAGCATCTTCCTGAGACCTCGCCTGAGATGCTCTTGGAAGATAACTTCATTTTTCTTTACGAGGATTGAGGACAATATTTCAGATCGATTCCCCCGGAACAATGTTTTTAAGACTTTATGTTGTGAAATTTATTGAGTGTCTTGCACAGATCTAGTTGAGAGGATAGCAGGGCTGCTTGCAGCCTGCATTCGTTGTCAGCCACGTCACGGATCTGTTCTGGTCAGTGAATCATCACCAACTCTGGGGTGTCACCACCAAATCTGCATATGCCACTAGGAAGGTTACCTTTGTGAGGAGTTCTGTGTATCCCACTTTAAAAGATGGAACTGAGGATGGAGAAGAGCTAAGTGACACCTCTGGAAAGAGAAACTAATGGAGCTAATTTTGGAATCTATTCTTTTTCTTAACCAATTTTCCAACAGTAGAGTATTCTAGAACTTTCCGAGCCAACTCCGAGAGGTGTGAAGAATAAGACATTACAGTTTTCTTTTTTTTTTCCATTGAAGTGTTTAATTAAGGAAACTTCTGCATATATTTTACTGGTTTGTGTTCACATAGATCAAAATTGGCACTTGGTTAGCAAATTTCACAACAATTTTCTGTCGAGTTTTTATTTCTTTTTCTCTGGGTCATTTTCTTCACCTGCTGTTTGAGGATTAGAAGGGAATATATTTGAATATTTACTTTAATATAACTTTTAACTATCTCTAAAATAATCAATTAATGGAGATATATTTCAAACATTTCACTCATCATTGGTCAAGTTCAGATGGCAAAATCTTCATCAAATCATAAACTAACATTAGAGGTTGTGACTGAGAAAAAAACTTGATTATTTGAAAGTATATCCCAAGTTTATTTTTTAGATTCCTCACAAAATGTTTGCTTCTAAAGTAAAAATGTCTAATCAATTTGAATATAAATTGTTTTTGAATCTGAAACCCCGTGTTAAAACATAAGGAAAAATCCTGGAGAAACCTTTTTTCAGCTACTTTTCCAAAAGTTACTTCTGCATTCACTGATTTGCCTTCCCGCTGACTCCAAGACCCCTGCAGTCAGGTATTACCCTAGAGTCCATATCTGACAGTAAATGCCAGAGCCAGGCAGGCAGACGGCAGTGGGGGATAGAAAAGGAAACCAAGATACACCCTTCTCCTAGGAGCTTAAAGATTAGTTGAAAAAGTGGGTCATATATTTAGTGATAAAGACTCAGTAGTGGAGTAAGTGCAAAATGAGTTAACAAGTAAAAGCAGTAGAAGATCAGATCATTGTGGTCTGCTGTATTAGGCAGGGCTCTCCAGAGAAACAGAACCTGAGGAATGGATGGGTAGATAGATATAGATATAGGTAGGTAGGTGGATAGATAGATAGATAGATAGATAGATAGATAGATAGACAAGTAGATAGATATAGACAGATAGATGGATAGATAGGCAAATAGGTAGAAGATAGATAGTTAGACAGTAGATAAATAGATAGGCAGATAGATAGATAGGCAGATAGGTAGATAGATGATAGACAGGCAGATAGATAAGTAGATGATTGATAGATTGGCAGATAGATGATAGAGATAGATAGATAGATAACAGATTGATAGGCAGATAGATAGGTAGAAGATAGATAGGTAGATAGATAGATAGACAAATAAGTAGGCAGATAGGTAGATAGATAATAGACAGATAGGCAGATAGGTAGATAGATGATTGATAGATAAGTAGATGACAGATAGATTGATAGGCAGATAGATAGGTAGAAGATAGATGATAGATAGATAGACAGATAGATAGATAAGTAGGCAGATAGATAGATAAGTAGGTAGGTAGGTAGGTAGATAGATAGATAGATAGATAGACAGACAGACAGGTAGATAGATGATAGATAGGTAGGCAGATAGATAGGTAGATAGATAGATAGATAGATAGATAGATAGATAGATAGACAGCAATTTTAAGGAACTGATTCATGCAATTGTGTAGGCTAACAAGTCCAAAATCTGCACAGCTGGCTGGCAGATCCAGGACAGAGATGGTGTTGCAGCTCACGTCTGAAGACAGGCTAGAAGCAGAACATTCTCTTCAGGGACCTCAGTCTTTCTCTGGTAAAGGCCTCAACTGATTGGATGAGGGCCACTCACATCACGTAGAGCCCCTCACGAAGTCGGCTTTACTCAAAGCCATTAATTTCTGTGCTAATCTCATTTACCAAATGCCTCCACAGGACCATCTAGACTGGCATTAGGCCAAAAACTGGGCATCACAGACTAACCAATTTGGTTACATTGACCATCACATCTGGGATGCTCAAGCTTGATTTTTATTCACTAGCTAAATGTTTACTGAACACTGACTATGCACCAAGCGCCCAGATACAGAAGGAAAAGATGACCCTACACCATACAGCATCTGTTCAAGCAGGAAAGACAGACAACAGGCGGAATCCCGGATGGAGACGCGGCTGTGAGGGACACACAGGGTGACGGGCGAGGGAGAGGAAGGAAGGTTGGCAGGAGGACCCCTTGGCGCGGATGGGCAGGGGGACCTCTCTAAAGAGGGCACGTCCAGATGGAGACCTGCAGGATGGGAGAGGCTGTGCAAGATGGAAGAGCCACATCCCACGGGAGCTGTGTCCGCTGTGGTTACGGAGTTTCCAACCGTCATAGGTAAGTCTCAGGAACACTTTCATAGTAAGCTTGTTTCGCTTTTCGATTCCTTGCCTGAGGTGTTTAGGGGGCAAAGCTGAGGCAGAGTGTGTGTGTCTGAGGACCTCTAAAGAGTGGACTTTTGCAATAAAACTGTCCATACCTCCCTCAAACACAATGACAGGCACCGAAGGAACATGTACAAAGAATAAAAATAGTGAGGCTTACGTGGAGAAAAAGTTAAATAAGAAATTTCAATAAAACAGTGACAAAATGGATCTTTTTTATATCTTTTGTCCTCTGTATCTATTATCTTTACTCTCAAGGGTTTGTGTTTTATTTTTCTCTTCATTTTTCACCAGTTTGCACTGTTTCAGGGGGTCAAGCCTTTCCCTGAATCTCTCCACTGTTCATTCTTGGTTGATGGTAGCAGAGTAAGCCAAATCTTTATGGAAATCAAGCAGGAAAGAATTAGTAAAACAGTGCACACAGAGAGCCCCTGAGTGTGGAGTTACTGGCTTAGGCAGAAGGATGTCAGCACAACGTCCCTTCAGCATACAGGCAAAGAGAGGTCAAGGGAAATGATTCTGGACAAGGTTGAGGACACTAAATGACCACAAGAACATGTTCATTTTACTCACACAAATTCCTACTTTTCACGATATACTCTGAACGTGCTACTTAGAATAACGTCTTTCTAATTTCCCCATAGTCGTCAATTATTTCGCAATACACATTTCTCCCACAAGCCATATTCTGAAGAAAGTGGATATGATAGATATTCTTTATCTGATGTTCTTTTCATCCTAAAATAAAATCAACATATATTTTCCCTTGTGCTAGAAAGAGAACTGGGATACTCGCGGCATTTTGGATTCAGGTACGATAGATGGTTTTGACTCAGGGATTCCTTTTTGTTTGTTGTTTAGTGTACTTAGGTTTCACAGAGAAAATGATTCTCCTTGTCTCACTTTAATTGTTTTATTATCGTTCAGTTTCTTTCTTATTATTACAACCATTATAAGACACTTACGTAAAACTTTTCCTCAAAGGAACTCAAATAATATTACAAACTTACATTACCAAAGAGGCATTAATCTTCACAAAGCCCAGGCAAGGTAGCCGGAGCATCAGGAATTAAAATCAAGAATGGGCGTAGTACTATGGCTTCCATGGAAGGCGCTGCGTTGGGAAAACAGGAAATAAAAGAAGCCACTGGTTCATTATTTCAATGGCAAAAAGAAATTGTGAGATTACAACCAATATTCTGAGATAGTTGTCTTAAAGCAAGCATGAATTAGATCCAGGCACTTACAAAATCTCTAGCTCTGGATAGAGGCTCCTTCCAAAGAAGAGAACTATGATTTTCAAAAGGAATTATCCTGAATGCAGCCTATGTGTGTGAGAACTAAATGCTGGTATCTATGCATTTACAATCTTACTTCATCTTCACACAGCACTACGGGACTGGCAGGCAGAATTAGTGTCCTAATTTGACAGGTGAAGCAACCCAGGGGAGAGAGAGGAAGTGCTAGGCAGCCTGGTGTCCCAGCTGGAAATGTGTGTTCCGTCTGAACACAAAGATTCTTTCAGATTATTTTTTAAATATCATACCAAAACTTCTAACTAATTTGAGCCTGGTTTGATCAGATCTTGACTTAAATCCTAACACAGAGTTTCCCACTTGTCTTAGACCCCAGGTTCTTGAAGGCAGGACAGAGCCTTTCTCTCTTCTGTCCTCTGTGCCCGGTTCAGCCTGTGCCACACAGCACACAGTTCTTAAGTAAGTGATGAGAACTCATTGAGTATCCACAGAGGAAATTCCCATCTGCTTGCTGTTTCTGTGGGGAATGGGGTGGGAGCCAAACTGGCTCACCTCTACTGCAGAGGACAGGTGGCCAGACCTCATCGGGTTGGGAGCCAAACTCGCTCACCTCCACTGTGGAAGACGAATGACCGGACCTCACTGGGGTGGGAGCCAAGCTTGCTCACCTCCACTGTGGAAGACGGATGACCTGACCTCACTGGGGTGGGAGCCAAGCTTGCTCACCTCCACTGTGGAAGACGGATGACCTGACCTCATCGGCGTGGGAGCCAAGCTCGTTCACCTCCACTGTGGAAGACGGATGACCAGACCTCATCGGCGTGGGAGCCAAGCTTGCTCACCTCCACTGTGGAAGACGGATGACCAGACCTCATCGGCGTGGGAGCCAAGCTCGTTCACCTCCACTGTGGAAAACGAATGACCGGACCTCATCGGCGTGGGAGCCAAATTCGCTCACCTCTGCTGTGGAAGACGAATGACCGGACCTCATCGGCGTGGGAGCCAAACTCGCTCACCTCCACTGTGGAAAACGGATGACCGGACCTCATCGGCGTGGGAGCCAAACTCGCTCACCTCTGCTGTGGAAGACGGATGGCCGGACCTCACTGGGGTGGGAGCCAAACTCGCTCACCTCTGCTGTGGAAGACGGATGGCCGGACTTCATGCAGATGTGAATGTTCTGGCCTCTCCTAGATTCTGGAACTGATTGATACCAAATGCTTTTTTGGTTTTTGGAAAAACTCCACTAATCTATATTCCTTCCAGAAGTATGTGCTTTTCGTCGTTTCCAGGCATCCTAATTTATGCACATGGAGATTTTCCCCTCTTTCTTGGTCCTCATGGGAAATAAAACCTTTCCCTTGAGTCTTCCTCTCAGAAGTATGCAGGTAACAGGCTCTGAATGGGATGGAGGCCCTGCTCTGAGGTGTGTGTAGGTTTTCATGGTACAAACAGAGGTGTCCCTCGATATCCATGAGACAGGGTTTCTAGGACTTTTCTCGAATGCCAAAATCCAAAATGCTCAGGTTCCTGATATAAAAATGGCATGATATTTGAATGGAGCCTACACACACCCTCCTGTGTACTGTAAATCATCTCTGAAGTACTTTGAATACATTATGCAAATGTCTCTATGTAAAGAGTTGACATACTGTGTTGTTTAGGGAATAATAACAATGGGAAAAAACTGTGCGTGTTCAGAGCAGATGTAACTATTTTGGGGAATGTTTTTCAATCCCAGGTTGGTTGAATCCAGGGATGGGGAAGCCAGGGACATGAAGGGCCAATCGTATCCCCACTATGGCCAAATTCAAGCCACCAAGATGAGACTACTGAACACAGAGCTTCAATGAAACACTAGCAGTAAGCAGGTTCTGGAGAAGCTGGTATAAGCCGGCTCCTCGTCTCCATATCTGGGGTTCCTGATGATTGGTGGGAAATGCTGCAGACAGGCTGTGGAGTCAGAGAGGTCTGGATTTGCAGGATAGTTTTGGCCATTGCTTACTAGGCAGCCTTGTGCATATTGGGGAGACTCTCTGACACTCAGCACCCACAGATTGAAAACCTCACTTCTGGCTACATTTTAACAGTATGTGCAGCAATGACGCGTCAATACAGGCTCATCAGTGTAGACACGTGCTTCATCAATGCAGGGCGCTGGTAACAGGGGCCTAGGGTGAAGGAGGATATTTTGCTCAGCTTTTCTGTAAACCTAAAATTGCTCTTAGAAATGCAGCATATTCATTTTTTAAGAAAATATTAAGGAAATAAATAAGGCATATTTTGAAAATATTCGGCATAGGTGTGAAGAAAATCAAATGATCCAAGAACCTGCAGGTGAAATGAAAAGTCTCCCAATCCAGCGAGCATCTTTGCAGTCTGAAAATTCACAGCTTGAAAGTGAGAGTCCAGAGGTTCAGCTGAAACTTCAAAGGCTGCCTGCACCCCTTGAGGAACATGTAATGCAACCCTGCAGAAAATCCATTGAGGAGGGAGCTCTCCACTTCGAAATAGAAAAGAAACGTCCAAAGCGTGTGGAAACCTCTGCCACGCTCATCAGAAGCCCTGCGCATGCAGGCAGACGGACAGAGACCCGGAGAGAGGTGGAGGAGCCGCCTCCTTCTGAGCAAGCCGATCACTTCATGTCAGAGGAAAGCTCCAGCCGGATGTGTGGACCCCTGTCAACCAGGAAGAATCACAACCGGCCACAAAAAGAAAATAGTCCCACAACAGCAAGACTTGTCTCAACCAGAGTTGAAATTTCAGGTTTTTCTAAGTGTCATCTTTTCTTTGGTTATTCAACCAGCAGCCAGACCGGGCCAGAGGCCAGGACCGGTGGGGGTCCGCTGGACCACCAGGTCCCCAGGGGAAGAGGAGAAGGGCAGATTAACCCCCAAACATCCACAACGACAGCCAACATCCATCGGTGTGATTTGTTCTTAAAAGTAATTTTGATTTGTCTCTTTTTATTTAACTGCCAGTATTTAACCAATGCTACATTTGCTTTCATTAAATTTTGTTTGATAGAATTATAATTCCTAAGATACTGTTTTTGGAATATAGATGATGTTTATATAATTCTAATGAATACACTGTTTCCACTTTATCAGGCCTTCTAGGATTAGACAGTGTATCATATGTCGACTAAAATAAAAGGTGTACTATGACTTAAACTGCAATCGAAGGCTGACCTGACCCAGTGGAGACGTTTCAAACAGCGAAGATCATTTCTATATGCTATGAGTTGTTACTAGAAGTCTGTAATTTAATATTACCTTACTAAATAGTGACTGATAAAAAAATTAACCAACAGCACCCCAGCTACATTTAATGGTACGTTAGTCGTTTTGCACTAAATTCATACATTAATTTAGTGGTGTTACATTTTGAAAACATTTGGTTTTCTGTTTTGTAATTTTTTTAACCTTTGCTATTTTGTTTAGGATAGACTTTGCTGCCTGAAAATTTCTAAATTTTAAAGTAAAACTTTTCCTCTTGTGAGAAAAAAATGTCAGAAGAAAAAAGAAGGAGCAAAAGGAGGAGGAAGAGGAGGAATCTATGGCATGCCTATCACTTTTCAGAGGTTATATTTGTAGGCATGAGGTGAGACTCTAGAGCAGCAGTGTCCAATCTTTTAACTTCCCTGGGCCACATTGAAAAAAGAATTGTCTTGGGCCAGATATAAAATATCATAACACTAATGATAGTTGATGAGGAAAGAAAGAAAGAAAGAAAAGAAAGAAAGAGAGAAAGAGAGAAAGAGAGAGAGAAAGAAAAGAAAGAAAGAAAAAGAAAGAAAGAAAGAAAGAAGAAAAAGAAAGAAAGAAAGAAAGAAAGAAAGAAAGAAAGAAAGAAAGAAAGAAAGAAAGAAAGAAAGAAAGAAAGAAAGAGAAAGAAAGAAAGAAAGAAAGAAAGAAAGAAAGAAAGAAAGAAAGAAAGAAAGAAAGAAAGAAAGAAAGAAAGAAAGAAAGAAAGAAAGAAAGAAAGAAAGAAACGAAGGAAGGAAGGAAGGAAGGAAGGAAGGAAGGAAGGAAGGAAGGAAGGAAGGAAGGAAGGAAGTTGGGTAGAAACTGGTTGGGTAGAACTTACGGAGAAGGGCCATAGAGGCCTATTCAACAGGGGTTGCCAGGTAACAACCGCACACCTCAGTAAGCATTTCTTTTGCACGTGTCTGGGGATTGTCCGAGTGAGCCGGGCTAAGCGGCTGGCTCTCAGCTCCAGGATGGCTGAGGATGGTGCTGCATGCCTTTCCTCTCCCCTACACCTGCAAGCTGGTGGAGTGGGCGAAGGTTTTGTTCTCATGGAAACCGCAAGGGCATGAAAGCTAGCAGACACAGATGTGCCCTTTAAAAGCCCGGGGTCGGCCGGCACCCAGCACCTGTGTTCCTTACATATTGACTACAATCAGTTGCATGGCCAGAACCCTAGTCAAAAAGTGTGGGTAGGGAGAGGGAAAAGGGAAGTAATCTCTTCTAATGGGAGGAACTGTGGGGTCAGTGGCAAAATACCTGGATGTGGTGGATGTAGGAAATGGTAAAGATGTGGGACCCCAATCCAGTGGTCCGCAGACACATTCAGCACATGTGTTGACAGCTGTTCTGATACCTCGGTTCTTGTCTTCTTGGCTTAAAATAATTTAAACAAGAGACACACAGCAAAGGAGATGCAGCATAGAGGAATGTAGTGCAAAAGGAAAAGAATAATTCGAAAGTTAGGTACAGAATAGACAGGACACCCTGAGAGAGAGAGAGAATTCAGGGTGTGCCGCTCGTGAGGAGGAGACAGTGGTGATGACTGCTGGAGAAACTCCCGTTATGGGAGACTCACATGGTTACCCATAACGGGGTGGGAAGAGGTGTTGCTGGAAGCATGTTCTGGGTGGTCTCTCAGTGCATAGGCACGTTCACTGCCCATGCTTGTTCATACAGCATGTCTCATTAGCATCTGAAATCCCGACCTAGGCCCCATGCTCAGTTGTGCACCTGGGAGTCCATGGGCCCTGGGTCCAGCTGCAGGCATGGAAGTCCGCAGGCCCTGTGTCCAGCTGCAGGTGGGGAAGTCTGCAGACCCAGTGTCCAGCTGCAGGCGTGGGAGTCCACAGGCCCTGTGTCCAGCTGCGGGTGTGGGAATCTGCGGGCCCTGTGTCCAGCTGCAGGTGTGGGAATCTGCGGGCCCTGTGTCCAGCTGCAGGTGTGGGAGTCCACAGGCCCTGTGTCCAGCTGCGCCTGTGGGAATCTGCGGGCCCTGTGTCCAGCTGCAGGCGTGGGAATCTGCGGGCCCTGTGTCCAGCTGCAGGCGTGGGAGTCCGCGGGCCCTGTGTCCAGCTGCGGGTGTGGGAATCTGCAGGCCCTGTGTCCAGCTGCAGGTGTGGGAGTCCACAGGCCCTGTGTTCAGCTGCAGGTGAGGGAATCTGTGGGCCCTGTGTCCAGCTGTGCCTTCACAGAGTTCAGTCCTCTCCTTCTGTCTCCACTTGCATCAGCAGGGACTATGCTTCCTTGTGAGGCTGCCCTGATCCCGCTCAGCAACGATCTCCCAAGGTCAGTAAGTTCTGCCAACCTTCCTAACATTTAGCTCTAGGCAGGTGTCCTGTGGACCACCAGGTTGGCAGTGTAAGTTAGACATAACCTTTACAACTCTCACAGCATTCTGTGTCCCTGGCACTAGCCTGTGTGTGCTACTTTGTTTAATCCTCAAAACAGTGCTGTGCGGTAGTTCCTAGTATTATCTTCATTTTACCGACGAAGTAATTAAGACAGAAAATTTAACTATCATACAGTTGAGATCTTCATAATCCTTAAACAATGGTCACATTGAATTGTCACCAATATAAATGACACACGGATTGAATGAACTAAATACTTGGGGTTAATATTTAATTACGCACATGGATAAATGAGCTGCCATCTGACCGCCCAGCGTTCCTGCATGGGGAGTCTCAGCTATGTTCTCACTGGCTGAAGGTGTGTTTGTGTTGCCTTCGCCACCTCCTTCCTTTCTCTGTTCAGTCTCTTCCCTGTTTATTTCAGGGACATATAGATTATTTGTTTGTCAGGGGTTAATTGACCTGCTGAAAATTCCGGAAGATTGGTTTCTTCTTTCTCAGGGTTTTTCTTGCTCTCTTTTTGTAGCTATAAATAGCATAGCTGCATTTCTGTGGCTCGCCTGGGCTGCTGTCTGGGGAGTCCCGTTACCTGCATGCTGGGGATCTCCTGCACCGCCTAATGGGCCCCCCGAATATTCCTCAGCCCTGCAGAATCCCAAGTCACGTGGCCTCCCAGCTGCAGGCCTCAGGGGAGCTGCATCCAGGACCAAGCGTGGTTGGAAGAGGCCAGTGGCCCAAGCAAAGCCATCCGGGGCCGGGGACTAGAGAAGGTATAAAGAATAGCCAAAACACAAGAAATCCCTTTTCCTGATAGACCTCCCTGACCCGTGTAAAGCACCCGCCACTCCAGATGGGTAAGACTGAATCCCTCATCAGTTTTTCCAGGTCAGAATCCTAGAAGAATTCATGAAGATCATAAAGTAATGTGTCTTTTATTGTACACCAGAGTCTCTGGAGTAAAATTCATGCCTCTATCAGTCTATATTTTCTGTGATTTCTAACACTCTGATTCTTCAAGACTTGTTGTCATTTTGAACTGGATAAAGAATGTGGCTGGACCACACTGTATCCGTGGACACAAGCGTTCATTTGCCAACCAAGTCCTAAGGATTTCGCAGTCTGCATTTGAGGAGGCTTTACTCTTCTCTACAACATGTATGAAGCTATGCGGAGGAGCTGCAGACACAGATATCCATGAATGCACGTATTCTCCAGGTCTTGAGATGTAGCTTCTCAAATATGAAGAGCTCTGTATGCAACAAATAGCTGGAACAAACTAAATGTGAAAAAATATCTTCAAGACAAAATAAGAATTTAGATAAGACCAAAAAATCTTTGCTACAAATAAATGCCCTTTTATAAAAGAAATAGCTGACAAAAGTTGTTGGAAAATTCCTTTGGTCACTGAAGAGAGAAAGCTGGGTCACTTCTCAATGTGGAAGTTCCAAAGCCACCAAGCTTTATGCCTAAAAGAGAGGACATCACGTGATCAGGCAAGGCCAGGAGTCCCCTGCATGCTTGGAGCAGATGCCAGTCTAACCTCAGCCCTGGGTTCTGGTTTGGATAAACTGAAATGTGAAGTCCCTAGAATTGCAGACTTGGGATAATTTGCAAATTATCCAAAATAAACAAAAAATAATAATTTGTTTCTAAAAATGAATTTTTACAACAAGACAAAACATATCATTAGAAGAACAGGTGTAATTCTTTGATATAATTTACAAATAGATTGAGATAAAGATAATTCATACAAAAACAAAAGGTTACAAAAATAGGCCAAATTATAAGGTCAGGATACTAGTAACAGTCTTTTTTTTCTACCCAACGGCCTTGTTGACAATGACTTTTTCTAGCCTTCGTTATTAGATTACTCACAGCTCATCTGAGAATTGAAGGGGATTTAACCTCACAATGCCCATGATAAAGTCATCACTGAATTAGACAATCATGACCTTAATTTTCCTATTTGATCTTCCATATAGCCAGTCCCTTGAGACTCACAAAGAATAAACGCGTCTTTTTAAATATTAACGTGTCTGTAAGCACCGGATTTGGGAAACTGTCACGTGTAACAATGTTGGACGTGGTGTGTACTGATAAGACGAAAGCTGGAAAATATTCCCGATTTGAAACCACACAGAGGCAGATTCACATCTTGACTCTGTCCAGTAAGGATGATAAAATCCCAGATAATGTATCAACAGAAATGCCCATTTCACAATGTTTAATGCCCAATATAATCTTAATTTCTGCAGGTAAAATTTTTCTTTGTTTTTCCCTCCTTCCATATTAGGATTTTATCTGACCTAATTCTTCTCTATTTAGCCTTCTTTTCAATCTTTCCTCTCCTAATCCTGCTCAAAATGTTGCCACAAAATTCACCTTTCTTTCCTTCTGAACTTCTAATCCTTTCATTAATATCCTGCAGGATTCCACCTGACATTCACATTTTCACATCTTCGTCTTCAAGGCCCTGTGCAAGACAGAAATTTTCCCTTCATTACCTACAGCTATCTGGGGCCACGTCCTCAACTAAAGTCTCTTTAAATAGCACCTTTATTTTCTTGATGCATACCTCTGTGCTCTGCTAAATGACTTAGCACAGCCAAGCTTTTGTAGTCTTTTGAATTTATTTCCTGCCTCTTTAAAAGCTATATCCTCCAGCTTTATAAAGAAGAGAAGAAAATAAAAGAGTAATAAAGAAAAAGAAAGATAAGAAATGACTCCAAATGAAATTACCGTGTTAACACCTTACAATAGGAAAGATTTTTCCCTGAGGTTTAAGCACATCTTTACATCTTTTCCGTTTTAAAAAAATGACTGATTTTTTTACTACTTAATGTATTATTCTTTTTAGGGGACTGCTTTGTGAATGGATGAAAACTTAGCAATCTTCACTCTACGTCTCAGTTTTTTTCCGAGGCAGGTTAACATACAGATAGACATTTCTCTGTGTTGTATAATGTTTAGCAAATTTTTGTTGGATTGATTCTTGTTACCAACGTTTTCAAAGTATTTGCTTTCAACTTTTGTAGAAGGAATTAAACAAACAGCTCAGGCGTTTGTTAGTCAAATCAGATTCTATTTAGGTCTGAAAGCAGATGTGTTTAGGATACCTCCACATCAATGCCAGATCCAGCAACGCCAGCACAAAGGTTTCATTATGACTTTATTCTTTATTCCATTTTTTTTTTACTTTATATTGGATCATTTTAAAAATACGTTCTTCACATGGACAATAGCTAGCAGAGTCCTATATGTTGTCATCACACTTGTTTACATCTTTAAATATGAAAAATATCCATTCTCGTGGCTTTTGTTGTACTTCTAAGATATAAGTACATTTGATGCCTGGTGAGTTTTACCTATTATCTCCTAAAGTCAGCCAATTAGAGATGCATTGGTTTTCTTCATCCAGGAAAAATAAAGATAGAAATTATAACCTTGTGCAGAACTATTACAAAACTGAAAATGCAAATGAAAAGACGGTTCTTGAGGAGGCATTGGCGAGGTAATCACCCTTTTCTATCAAATAATTCAAGGTGGGGGTAAATCCAAGGTAAACCCAATTGCCCATGGTATTATCTCCTCTGAACACCAACCCAACAGCCAGGTGAGTGATAGAATCCATCCAGATTTAGTTGTTTTTTCTTTCAGCAATAAATCCATCTACCATTGCACTTATAATGCATTTTTCACTGCAGAAATAACCCTGGATTTTTATTGTACCTGTGTATAGCTGTTTCCTATTTGTCCTCCCCATTTGAAAGTGCATCCCATGGGTAAGAAATGCCATAGCCTGTGATCAGGCAGGGTACACGGGTCTAACTGGTTCCTTGAAGTCAGTGCATCTGGAGTTCTTTCTTCTGTTTGAAAGACAGAAAAGAAGGGGAAAAAAGAAAAGAAGGAAGAAGGGAAAGAAAGAAGGAGGGAAGAAAAGGAGGGAGAGAAGGAAGGAAAAAGCCCTCAGATGGAGAAGGAAAAGCTTTCTTCTTCATCAGATATTCATCTGGACCCTGAATCCGCCTCCTTGCTACCTGGCCTCTTCTTCCTTCCTTGCTCCCCAATGGCACATTTTAGAGAAGGCAGCTAAATCTTTTTAGAAAGCCTAACTTATTTTTATAGCACACCCTCCTGCAAACATTCCAAGGGTTTACAGTTTTTATTAAAATAGAATTTTTTTCTTGATGTTTTATCTTTGTCCCCCCGTTTGAGTATAAATTTAATGATGGGAAGAATTGTATTAAGTTTATGACTGCATTTGCATCCCTAGGGCACTGCCTGACTTAGGTCATCACTCAGGAGATGTTTATTTTGTGAATGGATAATGAATGAGTGAATGAATGAATGAATAAATGAAGGAGCTTTGCATTTTCCAGTGTTTCTGCTGCTGCTCTGTAACCAGGAAGGCCCCATTAGTTACACCTCCCCGCTCCTGGGCTCTGTCATACTGTCATCAATTCAGGTTACACAATCTGAATTTTTACCTTTTATGTTTGTTTGTTTTTTAGGCTGAGTCTTGCTCTCTTGCCCAGCCTGGAGTGCAGTGGCACAATCTCTGATCTCGGTTCACTACAACATCTACCTCTGGGTTCAAGCAATTCACCTGCCTCAGCCTCCTGAGTAGCTGGGATTACAGGCGTGCGCCACCATGCCCAGCTAATTTTTGTGTTTTTAGTACAGACTGGATTTCGTCATGTTGGCCAGGCTGGTCTCGAACTCCTGACCTCATGAACCTAACCAACTTGCAAATAAGATGACAGACAGATAAACTAACAGTTGGATTTGTGTATTAAATATTAAATCGCATTACATACCAAGTATAAATACATAATTATATAAAATATAAAGTATGAATTATGAAAGTAAATAAACAATTCTAACGTCAGAACTAGCTGGTACTCAGGAAAAGAAACGAGAACGCCCTGGGACTGTGAACTTTCACTCCGACATCTGGGCAGACAATGAAGGGAGGTGGTGCCTTTGGACCTTGGCTTTAGCCTGATGTGGGATTCTGGGCACGACGAGGGCGGCTGTCAGGTCACAGTCACATGGTCTAGTTAATCCCAGGAGGGCTTCATTATCACACTCTCCCAGCACATCCCCAGATACTTGTTCAATCAGAGATCTAGTTTGATCCCTGGATACCCGTTAAGTCAGATCTTGTCTGATCCCTGGATACCCCTTCAATCAGAGATCTAGTCCGTCTTGCTACCTGAGCCAATCTTTTTCTTTCTCTTTCTGAATTAGTAGGTCTCTTAATTCTATCACCTGGTTATCAAAGTTACATTTAAATATTTAAAATAATAGAGTAGAAAAAGCACAATTTAAAAAAATTCTGTAACATGGGAATCGAATTTGTGTTCTCCATTTCAGGCAGAGAGGAAACCACTCTTTATTTTGTATTTTGGAACTGTACTTCTACACTGTATCTTTTATTTTAAAGGTCAGAGGGCTGACTGACCCATCATTGTGCTTACAGCCAGCACAAAACAAATTATATACTTCTAGTCCATCTAATGCTACTACACGCACAAACTCAGCACCTCGCTAATATCTGCATCAATAGGGGGGATATCAGCTTCGTTTACTTCCTGCTAGAGAAGAGTCATGATCATGTTTTATTCTTTTAGTTTGGACAGTTTTTTCTTAATCTCCGGAAGGTTGTGTTTGCGTCTCTGCAGCACGTTCCTTTACTTTTTCTATGATGCTTTGCCTTATTGTGCTTCGCAGATATTGCGTTTCTCACAAATTATTATTTATTTAATTAACACATTGTGATGGTACATATTTATGGGGTACAATCTGATGTTTCCATACAGATACAGGTTATATAATTAATGAATCTGAACATGTGGTTTGCCCATCACTTCATGCACTTATCATTTCTTTGTGGTGAGAAGCTTCAAAAGCCTCTCTGGCAGGGCGCAGTGGCTCATGTCTGAAATCCCAGCACTTTGGGAGGTCAGGGCGACAGATCACTGGAGGCCAGGTGCTCCAGACCAGCCTGGCAACATAGTGAGACCCTGTCTCTACCAAACATAAAAATATTAGACAGGTGCAGGGGTGCACTCCTGTAGTCCCAGTTACTCAGGAGGCTGAGGTAAGAGGATTACTTGAGCCCAGGAATTCAAGGTAGCAGTGAACTATGATCACGCTGCTGCACTCCAGCTGGGGAGACAGAGTGAGACCCTGTCTAAAAAAAAAAAAACCTCTCTTCTGGCTATTCTGTTATATATCCTACTGCGAGCCACTGTCACCCCACAGTGCAATACAACACCAAGGCTGCCTCCTGCTGCTTAACTGTAGCTGTGTGCCTGTCAGCCATCCTCCCTCCATCCTCCTCTCCCCTTCCCCTGCTCTGGTAACCACTGCTCACTCTGTGCTTCTAGATCAGCTTTTCAGATTCCACCTGTGAGTGAGACCATGCTGTACTCGTCTTTCTGTGCTTGTTTATTGCATGTAATACCCTCCAGGTTCATCCACCCTATTGCAAATGACAGAATTGTATTCTTTGCTGTAGCTGAATCGTATTTCGTCGCGCATATATACCACATTTTCCTTATCCTTTCATCCCTTGTTGGACACGGGCTGAATCCAACTCCAGCTTGTTGTGACAGTGTTTCAACAAACCTGAGCGTGTCAATATCCTTCCACACACTGATTTCGTTTCCTTTGGATCTACGCCCACTAGTGGGGTCGCTGGATCACATGATAGCTCCACTTTTAATTTTTGAGGAAATTCCATGCAGTTTTCCATAGTAGCTTTATTAATTTACAATCCCACCAACAGCGTCTGAAAGTCCCTTCTGCTTCACATCCTTGCCAACTCTTCTTTTGTTTTGTCTTTTTTACTAAAGCCATTCTAATTGGAGTGAGGTGGTGTTGAATTGAGGTTTTGATTTGCATTTCCCTAATAAGCAGGGATGTTGGGCATTTTTTCATATTCCTGTTGGCCATTTGAATTTATTCTTTTGAGAAATGTTCATCAAAGTCCTTTGCCCATTTTTAAATTAAGTGCTTTTTTTTGGTCTTGTCTTCTTTTTTCCTTTTCTAGTTTTTGGTTTTTTTGTTTTGTTTGTTGTGTGTGTGTTTTTTTTTTTTTGTTTGTTTTTTTTTTTTTTTGTTTTTTTGCTGTTGTTTAACTTCCCTGTGTATCCTGGATATTAACTCCTTGTTAGGTGTGTAATTTGTAAATATTTTCTCCCATTCTGTAAGTTGTCTCTTCACTCTGCTGTTTTCTTTCCTGTGTGAAAGGTTTCTGGTTTGGCATACTTCCATTTGTCTAGTTTTGTTTTTGTTGTTTTTGCTTTCGAAGTCTTATTTTTAAAACTGTTGCTCTGTCTCATATCATTAAGTGTTGCCCTTATATTTTCTTCCAGTAGCTTCATAGGTTCAGGTCTCACATTTAGGTCTTTCGTCCACTTTGAGTTGATTTTGGTGATGATGAGAGGTGGCGACCCAGTGGATATCCAACTTTCCCAGGACCATTCGTCGAAGAGACTGTCCTTTTCCCAATGTGTGTTCTTGGCAGCTTTGGAAAAGTCAGTTGTCTGGAGTTGTGTGAATTTATTTCTGAGCTCTTTATTCTGTTCCACTGGTTTCACTTTGATTTCACCTTGATTCCAAAACCAACCAGAGAGACAGACAGACAGGCACACACACGCACACACACGTACAAAGAAAACACAGGCCAATGTCCCTGCTGAATATAAATGCATAAATTCTCAACAAATTCCACAGCATTTCAAAAATATATGCTCACTCTGATCAAGTGGATTCATCCCTGAGATGCAAGGATGGTTGAACATACACAAATCGATCAATCTGCTACTTCATATTAACACAAAGAAAGGCAAAAAACACCGGACTGTTTCAGTGCACACAGGATAGATGTGCTTTAACTGAGGTGTTTGTGCTCTTAAACCAAAGAAGTACAGAATGGAGAGTTTTCCAGCCCTGTGGCCGGACTGGTAGAAAACTGTGTTTTCCAGAGGGTGATCGCCCTGCCACAGCGTGTGCAGTTACCTCCCTCATCCAGCCCGGAGGAACTGTCCGTCTTCCCCATTCATCCGAGCCAGTCCGGAGCGGGCGTGGCACTGGAGGAAGGCGGGGAGGACAGCACATTTGTACTTAATTGCTGTAGACTTCATAGTAGACGGTTGATAGCACTTTTGAAAACATTGCATTTCTCGGCGAAATTGATAGTCACCAGAAAATATGTATTTTTGATGCTAGGATTTTATTCCTGGAAAAGTTCCTTCAAAAAAAAAAATAATGCTTCTGGTAAAATGCCGTCTATCTTGTTACTGCTACGAAGTGCAATGAACTCCTGTTGATTTGGGATGAGATCCAACCTCCATGTAAATGCTCCACTCACTTTCCTAATCTTCTTCTACAGTGGAGGTGAAGCAATTGCACGAATTTTCAATGACTTTTGTTTAAAAACAGAAATAGTATGCTTAGGGATGTGTCTAATTTATTTTGAATGTATTAATAAATCAGAATTCAATTGTTGGATATAGTTATTTACCAATAACATCAACACATTAAAGAGGAACATCCGAAATATTAAAAAGTAGATTTTATAATTTATTTTTGAAGATATAGTTTGAAGTGGCAACATTTTATCCATTTAAAACATGGCCTGAAAACATGGTTGTTCAGACAAGATGGAAAGTCTGGAAGCCAGTAGGAAATTTAAATATCTGCTTCATGTTCAAATGACCAATCAAGCGGTATAAAGTTTCAGTAATATAAGATGATTAAGTTTCTAGAGGTCTGCTATACAACATTTTACCTGTAGTTAAGAAAGCTGGCTAGGCATGGTGGCTCACACTTATAATCCCAATGCTCTGGGAGGCTGAGGTGGGAGGATCATCTGAGACCAGGAATTCAAGATCAGCCTAGACAACATAGTGATACCCCGCTTCTATTGTTTTTTAATAAAAAAGACTACTATATTGCATATTAAAAAATTTGTTGTGGGAACACATCATGTTAAATGTTCTTACCACAATAAAATATTATTTTTAAAGTAGCATTTGGTTTTTTACCATTCAAATACTTTTTGAAAAAAGATATTCAAAGACTTCTTTCTTTAACTGGCGCTGAACTCCCTGGTTAAACTACATTTTAGAGAGTTTATGCTTTCTCAGATAGTTCAGGTTCTAGAGTGCCAGTTTCCTGCTGACTTCTATTTTATTATCGTTTAAAATAAATGGATGAATTGACTGTACACTTGAATGAGGGAGTCAAAAACCAGAGGTAACGAGTAGAACAAAGAACTCTTTACCTTCTTTTTGAATGACTAAAATCCTTGATAATATTATCAAACCATAGCAAGTCATTTTATTTTGAGAAGAACTTAAACTACTAGTCAAGTAAGCATTTTTTTTTTTTTTTTTTTCCTGAGACTGAGTCTCCCTCTGTTGCCCAGGCTGCAGTATACAGTGGCACAATCTCAGCTCACTGCGACTTCTGTCTTCCGATTTCAAGCAATTCTCCGGCCTCAGCCTCCTGATTAGCTGGAACTACAGGCACATGCCACCATGCCTGGCTAATTTTTGTATTTTTAGTGGAGATGGGGTTTCACCATGTTGGCCAGGCTGGTCTTGAACTCCTGACTTCAAGTGATTCTCCTACCTTGGCCTCCCAAAGTCCTGGGATTGCAGGCGTGAGCCACCGTGCCTGGCTGCATTTCATATTTGAATTAGGAAAGCGAAGCTCAGAATTGTGTGGGGACCAGACGTCCCACACGGTAAACACACAGCTGGAGCCAACCCTGAGGAGCTCCCACTCTGGGTCTGTCCGTCAAAACGCAAGGGCCTGGTGATGCAGGCAGCCTCTGCCAGGAGCATTCACAGGAGAAAGGAAAAGCAAGGATAATGGGGTGGAAAGGTCTTCAGAGGGGTGAGGTGCCGTAGTTAGGGCAACGGGTCAGTTAAGGTCCAGCATTGCAGGCCCTCAGGACAAGGAGCGTTAAGGTGCTTCAAGAAGTGACACCTGCTTAACCCTGTCAAGGCAGCAATGTGGATGGAAGGGTGTGGAGAGGACAGGAGGGAGCAGGAGACACATCTTATCTCTCCTTACACATGATGTATCTTCCAGTTATATGACATGTGTTACTGTTGAAGGGTTTTAGACTTGGAGAAGAGCTTTAAAACAGCACCTGCTTCTAGTTCCAAGAAGAGGATACTCTGCAGGTTCCCGGGTCTCACAGGTACACAGTGTGGGTGATGCACACACGAGCTGGATTTAGCCACAGCACCCCCAAAGGCATCTTACTCTTACATGGGAGATATCGGACACCTGCTTGGCCTCTTACCCCCACTATTCATTTACATTTAATTCTATAGCAGGGAACCAAACCAGTCTCACTGAAAAACTGGTTTGAAGAAGAGCCTCGGGGCAAGAGTGCCATCTGCAAAGTGTATGATCTAAAGATGTGTTCTGGATCCAGGCTGCCCCTAACTGCTCATCCATTTGTCACTCGTTGGGATATGTGGTTATAAAAATGTCTGCAATCATTTTTGCCTCCCTAAATTCATGCTTTTTGCAAAATGACTTTGCAACTCTCCCACCCAGAGGGACTGTCTACTTCCTCATCTCTTCAATCAGGGCTGGTCTTGTGACTTATTCTGGCTGATAAAATGAGGCTCACGAGAGCTATTTAGACCCCTGTCCTCAAGAAACCTCGTGCGTATCTGCTGTTTCTCATAGCCCTGCCCAGGGGCTTATGAACAAGCCAGAGCTAGTCAGCTGAAGGAAGAGAGACCTAGTGGAGAAGACAGGAACCATCCCACACGGGGCCGTGCCAGACCACCCAGCCACAGCCAACCTGGAATCTGGCCACAGATGCCTGCATGATCCCTGCCGACACCGCACATCTCCCCAGCTGAGTCCCCTCCAATTTGTCAACCCACAGTAGTGTGAACTCAAGAAATGGTGGTGGTTTTAAGTCACCACATTTTGGGTTGGTTTGTTATGCAGGAAGAGCTAACTGATACACTGTTCCTGCAGACTTCACCCTATTGACAACCTTGATTTATGCTCAGTGATGGCTCTGGGGCCATCCTTTCCTTTTCTCTCCTGAGCTTGTTCCAGTTCTTTGACTGTCCCCAACCAAGTTTTTACTTAGCTCTCCCCTGATCTTTAGCACTGCTCAGAATTTCAATAGCTACTTGCTTCTCCAACCCCTATTCAGTTTTCCAAAACTTCAACCATTTGAGCGGCCGCCTTTAGACTTCTCAGAAATCCAAATGATAACAGCTTGCCACCCAGCCTCCAGTGATGGAGAAGCTTCCCCCACAGCCAACACACCTCAGCCGAGGGACCAGCATGCAAGCACAGGCAAAGTCCTCATGTGTCTGAGGGGGTAAAAGAGGAAAGGTCTCCTGAGGGTGGTCCTGCATCACCACTGTGCAACAACCACATTTATCTGTCCTAGAGCTGGTTTTTAACATTTTATCTCCTAAACCACTTAGTCCTTCTTGGTTTAATTTTTTTTTTTTTTTTTTTTTTTTTGAGATGGAGTCTCACTCTGTCACCTAGGCTGGAGTGCAGTGGTGGGATCTCTGCTCACTGCAAGCTCTGCCTCCTGGGTTCACGCCATTCTCCTGCCTCAGCCTCCCCAGCAGCTGGGACTACAGGCATCCAACACTGTGCCTGGCTAATTTTTTGTATTTTTAGTAGAGATGGGGTTTCACTGTTTTAGCCAGGATGGTCTCGACCTCCTGACCTTGTGATCTGCCCACCTCAGCCTCCCAAAATGCTGGGATTACTGGCGTGAGCCACCGCGCCTGGCTAGTTTAATTTTTTAACATAAAAGTAGTAGTTTTGCAGAACATATGAATCATGCATTTGTTTCCTAAGATGTAAAGTGGGTTTTATATCATTGTCATCTGTTTCTGAATTGATCACTGATTTCTCATTTGGGAAGTTGTAGACGAATAGATCAGGTATAGAATGTATGGCAGCTCTAAACTCTAGTGGGGCTGGTGGAATTATACTACTATGGTGTCAGTAGATGGCAAATAGCAAATGAAAAAGAAGCCACCTAAGAGGTGGCTGAGGATGCGCTGGGGAAAGTACATTACTTCCAGTCACATATTCAACTACAAACCCTCGCAGTTTGGCTTATGGATGTATTTAATACAACGTTAATGGGCAATCTATGTCCTCTGTTCTGTGTTTTGGTGGGTCACGCCAGTGTTACAGAAAAGTACTCTTCACGTAGGATTTTGCTGTAAGTGGGTTAATGGAGAAGGAGGTCAAATGCTAGAAGTATGGTGCAAGTCAAAGTCACCTTAGCAAGTCAAACAAAGGAGCATTGGTTTGAAGGTCTAGGCAGGTTGAGTGGATTTCCATGGATGGACGATCAAGTGGGGAAGGGGAGAGTAGCTGAAAAGATGGAAGACAGATTTCACGTAACAAACACGGGAGAGGAAGCTGGAGACTTTCAAGAGATGGAATACAGATGCTTGACTTGGCTTTGTAAACCATTTCTGTGTCGACTTCTGCACGAATGCTGAGTTTATTTAAATGGGCCAGAGTAAGTCTGACATTTCATTAGCCCTTGGTGAGACTTCCCTGACAGATGTACCATCGTAGGGTCCTCCGAGAAGAAATTCCTGATTGACTTTATCTTATCAATTTTCCGATTGATCTCATGAGCACTCCTCAAGCTTCTAAGTCTACCTGTGGACCAGGAATGGAAGCTGCTTATCATACTCCAGAAAACAATGGTGTTGATGAAAACCCTTTATATTCTCTCTTGTGGATCTGAGAGCTGATTCCTCAGGACCTGAGGCAAGAACTCAGAGGACTGCATGAAACTCAGAACATGCATTTAAAAGAGTGAACCAGAGAAGAAGAAACAAAGGCAGCAGTCTCAGTGTTCATAGACCCCCCAGCTTAGCAAGAGGGTGGTGCATACACACAGGGCAGAGAAACAGCAGGGTTCCGTCCAGCCACATAGCAAAGGATCTGCCTGCTGGTGCATGAAGTTTGCCATGGTAACTTTTACCACAGAGTATTTATCTTATTAGTCATTTTCCTATCTTGTTTGACTTTTCAGTCTTCTGTTGTTGAACATTAAACTTTTAAATGTATTCCTATAGCAAATATATATATGAGAAAGAGAGAGAGAGAGAATGAAAGAGAGAATGAGACAGAGAGATGGGATCTTAAACTCCTGAACTCAAACAATCCTCCCACCTTGGCCTCCCAAAGTGCAAACTGGTCATAATCTATAGTGATTCTTTATGGGATTCAGGTGCATATGTTTATAGGTTTCTGAATTCATTCGAAGGAGTCACAGCACTCTCTAATTACATCACATTTCATATAATATATACAGAATGCCTATTACAGTGTGTAATCTGTATAATAAGGAGGTTAGTCCAAATAATGTCTCAGATGCCTTTTAACGCTAAAATGTTGTGATTTGTATATTGGAATGACAAGTGAAAGAATGAAAGAAAAAGAAGCAGAAAACAGCAAATACAGATGTACAACGTGTTTTGTATCATTTTTATACCATATAGTAATTTATATGCCATCAGAGTAGCTTTATCCAAAGCATTGTCTGAGTCTGTGCCATAAATCACCTTTGGAGATATTTATGCCTCCATCATAAATCTCTTAAAACTACCTTAATTGACAGCTATTAAAGATGCATTATTCATGGAAGTTGTCAGACCACAGGGAAATGTTTTATTTTACTAAATTATGGTTAAATTGACTTGACCAATTTTGATTTAGAGCTACTAAAAGCCAGGAAAATTACCATTCCATCAAAGTTTAAGATGCAAGTAAAATTGCTTAATTTTAACAAATGAAATGTATCATAACCAACATCATAGCCATTAAATTTTCATATTTGAAAGGAACAAAGATGTAAAGGTTAGTGCAATGCCTTTTGCAAATAGTGATTTTGTAAGAATGAAGAACTTATATTTCCCAGTAATATTAAAAAATCTGTTCCAATCCCTGCCCTCCCCCCATTGACTGAGAGAATCTTTTCCTTCCTATGGGATTAAAGGAGAAGGACCATCAGATCATCTCCATCATTTTTTCATACAATGTTACATTTGAAAGCAGCATATTCACGTGCTCTGAAGTTTGGCGTGGAACCAGAAAGCAAGCCCAAATATTCTGGAGGGACCACCATTTTTCTAAAAGAATTTTTTTCCTGCATTTCAGAGGAAACTTTTACATACCCTCCTCTGCCTAGTCAACTTGACTCCTCCACACAGAGCCCGCAGTTACTTCTTATCACCCAACTGCAGGTGCTGTGCATACAAACCTTTCCCAGTCCTGAGTAAGATACAATCCCCACCCAAAGAAAACAACTGGACCTCTGAGGATCTTTCTGTGGGCCTTGGCTGGGGAAATACTGACTTCAGAAACTAAACTTGTATTCTTCAGTTCTGATTTGTCACCACAAAACATTTTATTTTTGAGTACTATAAACATAAATACACACACGTACTTCTAGAGCAACTCTCAGACTCTCAAAATAAGTTTCCTCAAAGTAGGGTTAGTGACACACACGCCTCCCGGGACTCGTGTGTATTACATGAGATAATTTAAATAGAAAACCATCTCACAGATTGTAAGCGTGAGGTGAACAGACGTTTAACTTTCCTTCCAATACTCCAAAGCCCCACTCACTAGGACATCTTTAAACCCAAAAAAATAAACTTTGTATGAATTCTAATCCTGAAAATATAAAAGATTATTCAAATACATTGGGTCATGATTACATTGAAGATAAATATTTGGAGAATGCTTTTATATTAGTCTTTCCCGGGGTTTATACTTTCAGTTCATTTGGCCCGTTTATAAATTTCCAGTTGTCCTAGATAAAGAAATCACAACTTTCTGATAAGCAAGTCTGAAACACTATAAGAGAACTCTGGTGGCTCGAAGGGTAACATAAATATATTTGAGTCTCACCTGCTGAAGATGGGTTCCACTGTCCACTAATCACCAAAATTTTATTTGTTCTTATTATCTTGAGTGTACTGGCATTTTCTTATCGTCTCCTCACCTTTTAGACAAGTATGTCTGGAAGTCTCTCCTCCTATCTCCTGCATCAGCCCTGAGGTCTTCCAATGTCATTTCTCTTCTGTCAGACTTACCTCCTCCCCAACGAAAGAAACCTTCAAGTTGTTTGGCTAATGTTTTTGAAATCCGTTTCTCACAATTGTCGCTGCAGTGCTAGGAACGGTGCTAGACCCTAGACACCAATAATGAAGAGTGTGAGTCACTGTGCTCAGGCTGACACATCTTCAGAGAAAGGCAGGGGGGTTGGCGCATCCAGATCCTCCTGGAGCCTTGTTCTCCAATGTCCCACACATCACAGACGGGATGTCCGAGGACTGTAGAACAGAACACACATCACAGACAGGATGTCCGAGGACTGTAGAACAGAACACACATCGCAGACAGGATGTCTGAGGACAGTAGAACAGAACACACATCACAGACAGGATGTCCGAGGACTGTAGAACAGAACACACATCGCAGACAGGATGTCCGAGGACAGTAGAACAGAACACACATCACAGACAGGATGTCCGAGGACTGTAGAACAGAACACACATCGCAGACAGGATGTCCGAGGACAGTAGAACAGAACACACATCACAGACAGGATGTCCGAGGACTGTAGAACAGAACACACATCACAGACAGGATGTCCGAGGACAGTGAAACAGAACACACATCACAGACAGGATGTCCGAGGACAGTGAAACAGAACACACATCACAGACAGGATGTCCGAGGACAGTGAAACAGAACACACATCACAGACAGGATGTCCGAGGACTGTAGAACAGAACACACATCACAGACAGGATGTCCGAGGACAGTGAAACAGAACACACATCACAGACAGGATGTCCGAGGACAGTGGAACAGAACACACATCATAGACAGGATGTCCGAGGACTGTAGAACAGAACACACATCACAGACAGGATGTCCGAGGACAGTGAAACAGAACACACATCACAGACAGGATGTCCGAGGACAGTGGAACAGAACACACATCATAGACAGGATGTCCGAGGACAGTGGAACAGAACACACATCACAGACAGGTGTCATGCCTGGGATTTCCTTGCAGGGAACTTTGCATGGCTGGAGGTTTCTGTCATTCAGGCCTCAGTTCAAATTTCCCATTCTCAGCCCTCCAGCCCACCTCATCTCATTGGCTCTTCTCTACTCACTCTGAAATTGCTCTGCTCTGTTGTCTTTTAAACATGAGTCAGAGGCCGGGCGCGGTGGCTCACGCCTGTAATCCCAGCACTTTGGGAGGCCGAGGCGGGCAGATCACGAAGTCACGAGATCGAGATCATCCTGATTAACATGGTGAAACCCTGTCTCTACTAAAAATACAAAAAACTAGCCAGGCGTGGTGGCGGCACCTGTAGTCCCAGCTACTCGGGAGGCTGAGGCAGGAGTATGGTGGGAACCCAGGAGGCGGAGCTTGCAGTGAGCTGAGATCGCGCCACTCACTCCAGCCTGGGTGACAGAGTGAGACTCTGTCTCAAGAAAAGAAAAACAAAAACAAAAACAAAAAAACCATGAATCAGAATCTGAAATTCCTTTACTAATACGTTTAGTTTTGTCTTGTATATATTGTCTGTCTCCCTCATTAGAAGGGACACAACGTAAGATCAAATATACAACCTGTCTCATTTCTACTCTATCCCTGATGCCTACAAGAGTACCTGGTATTGAGTCGATCCTGAAGAAATAATTTTACAATGAGTGAAATACCTGTAATGCTGTCCCTCCAACCCACTACCCACATCATTTTCTTCAGGATATACCTGAAATTTTTCAGATTTTCCTTAACACATCTGGACATTAGTTTGCCTCTTGCTGAGGTTTTATAGACTGGAGGAGAAAGTGCTTTTTAACTTGCTTATATACTATTCCTTCAGGGAAAGAAAGAATTTATGGAGACAGACAATTATGAATCCAGTGTATAGGATATTAAAGTATTTTTGTTAATGCAACATGTAAATACACATAAAATGATCTTGCTTCGGCCAGGTGTGGTGGTTCATGCCTATAATCCCAGCACTTTGGGAGGCCGAGGTAAGAGGATCATGAGGTCAGGAGATCAAGACCAGCCTGGCCAACATGGTGAAATCCCATCTCTACTAAAAACACAAAAATTAGCTGGGCATGGGGACGCATGCCTGTAATCCCAGCTACTCAGGAGGCTGAAACAGGAGAATCGCTTGAACCACGGAGTTGGTGGTTGCCGTGAGCTGAGATCACACCACTGCATTCCAGTCTGGCAATAGAGCAAGACTCCAACTCAAGGAAAAAAGAAAGAAAGAAAAGATCTTGCTTCTTTCTTATATTTCATGTGTCTGAACAAGGTTTAGATGCAAGGGTAATTGAATGAAATCAATAATACCAACAGTATATGCAAAAGACATAAATTTTACTTTAAATTTTTTTGAGAAATCATCTCAAACTCATTGAGGAGTACCTTTCCATCTTCAATTCCTAATCCATACTAGATGCTCAAATGTTATCTGAAGTGATGAACAATAGAATGTTCATCCTCATTCTATACCCTCTCTCAGCCTCAGTCCATGAGCGACAATATACTGCATGGACACAATGAGCCTAAGCTGTTGATTCACTACCGTCTGTGTATTTTAAAGTTCAGTCATTAAGATATTATTCAAGTGAAAATTCTATTTGTAGTAGTTTCACAAAACTGTACTAGTTTCACAAAGTCTATTTGTAGTAGTTTCAAAAACATGGTAATGCAGCTGTGTTGATTACCATTTCCTGAGGCTGTGGGAAAGTACAGATTCCCAGAACTGCTATTAGAAAATTCAATCAGGACTTGACTGGGTCATCTCAAGAGCGAGTTTAGTTCTATAAGCGGTAGTAGCCTACTTGCTATTTTTGACCATTTTACAAGCACATGGAAATACTAAAATCGACAGATGTGTGTATTCTTGATATTGCATATGGCTGCCTATGAGGGAAAACAAATAGGAGAAGCATATGTGTTTATGGAAGTGTTTATTTTTCTCATGTTTCAGAAACTATGGAGGGAGAACCTTCAGGACTGTTGTGGCGGCTGCGTCATGCCATCTGTTCCTTAGACCCCCCTTGCCCCGTCTGTGCTGACTTCTTTAACATGAGGGTTGAATTCGCGTGGCCCACAATGGCTGCCGCTCTTCTGCACATCACATCTTTGCACCAGGCAGGGGACATACAGGACTAAGGGCAAGAACAAGCAGGTCCTCTGCACTTGGTGCTTTTAAAAATATTTCCCAACAAACACACAGTAGTCTCTAATTATATCTTATGAGTCAGAACTATGTCCAGCGGTCTCCTCTTTATAGAGGCTAGGAAACATGGTGTTTTAACCGGGAACATTTGAAACTAGAACAGAATGAAGTTCCCATGGATAAGGTATAAAGGGAGAATTATTGTTATGTGAGCAATTAATGGTATCTTCCCACAGCAGGAAAACGATTTTAAAATGCCCAGAACTAAGTCTACACGGCACAATCCTTTTTTCAAATGCCCACCCTATGGTAGAAGACACTGATTGGCCGTGTTCGTCTTTGGGGAACAGGAAAAAGCATTTTCTTGTCTGCCTATTGCACAGAGGTCTTTCCACAATAAATAAAAGACCTTTCTTTGTAATTATTTTTCAAACGTTGTCTTAAGTGAGTCATCTGGAGGTAAAATTGCCCATTATAATAGCCAGACTAGGAAAAAAAAAAAAAAAAGCATTGATAAATTTTGACTTTCTCAAACGCTAGAGGCTTAACAGTTAAAAAGCTACCATTAAATAGTTTTATTCTACCGCTCATGGGTTATGAGACTGTAAGAGAAGATTATGAAAAGTGATCAGAATTCCATGGCCCAGAGGGAGTAATAGACTTAATTAAAAAATTGCTACAAAAACTTTCCAACACACCTTTAGTCATATGAAAAGTAATTAAATTCACATTGTGCTTGATGAAAATCAGCTGTTGTTATGAAACCATAGTGACAACTTGCCACATTCTGAGGGTTTTCGTTCATTTTGTGTTGCTATAAAAGAATACCTGAGGCTGGGTGATTGATAAAGAAAAGACGTTTATTTAGTGATGGTTCTGCGGGCTGAGAAGTTCGCAGGTGTGACTCTGGCCTCGGGAGAGGGCTTCATGCTATCTCACACAGGGCGGAGAAGGTCTGAGGGGAAGCAGGCACAGGGAAGCTGGGAAATCCTGAGAGGTGTCCCGGCTTTATAACAATGCGGTCCCGCAGGAACTTCTCCATTTCTGTGAGAACCAATCCAGTCTCAATCCAGTTCCAGTGAGAACTCACTCACTACCCAGAGAGCAGCTCCAAGGCATTCGTGAAGGATCTGCTCCCATGGCCCAAACACCTCTCCTTAGGCCCCATGTCCCAACACTGACCCCCACATTGAGGATTAAATTTCAACAAGAGTTTTGGTGGGAACCAACAACCCACATCCAAACCATCGCACTGACTAGTCAGCCTAAAGAGTAGGCTAATTTATGGGCGAAGCTGTTAAAACCTAAGTTTAGGTCACAGGCACATTAACAGAAAAGACTTCTTTTCTACTTGTGAACGTTTCAGACAATCCTTTAAAATATGCGGGAGGAAAAGAGGTTTGAAGAGTTAGTTTGAAAGTGTTTCTTTATCTGAAAAAGAAAACACGTTAAGCAATAAAAGACTTCTCACTCTGTGCTTCTGATGTAATGCCATTTCTCAGAGCAACAACGCACACGTAAACATAGCAGTTGTGATGATAAAAGAAAAACAAAACAAATCTGAAAATCTGAAAAATGAATTCAAATAAGGAAGAGACAAAACCATTCGTTTACCAATTTTCTTTCCTTTTGGCAAAAATAAATCAAATAGTAAGGATTCTCGTTTGTTACTGTTGGCATGTGAAACACCAATCGCCCAAGCTAAGTGGTTAACCTAGATTTAAAAAGCGAACTGAATAGAATCCTGGAATTTTCTAGTTTTATGGAAATTAAAACTGCCCTTTTCCCAAGCCCTGAAAGCTGAAAGCGGATAACTTTAAACTTCAGAAAACTCACTACAACAGATCACCCATGGATAACCTTCATGGGTGCTGCTTTGTGGGTCACTGGGAGAGTTCCCCAGGACATCACCTGATACCACATCCAGCTATGCACCTGCCACCTGCATTCCACCACCGAAAGGTGCTTCATGCTCCAGTCTAGAAATCTCCACTCTCTGCCCTCTGGATCCAAAAAATAAGACAGTAATTTGCTCCATATATGAACCTTTGTTTTTTCTTTTGTTTTCATAGGCTGACACCTTGAATTCTCTTCCAGCAACACAATCTTGCTTTAAAATAGAAAAGTTATTGATGCCTTAACAGCCTGACAAGGAGGAGCTCCTGAACCCCTTCTGGTTTGCAGCGGCCCCAATTCAGGAACTGCTTTTTACGAAAATAAACTCTTGAACATTTTATTGTGCCTTGAATTGTTTTAACACAGTCACATACTCTGTTTTGATTCTAACAACTTACATGAAGTTAAAAATATGATCCTTTGGAAACCAGGATATAAACTCCAGGTTAGACAATGTTCATCTGAAACTGCTGGCTGTTTAGAGGCCACGGTCAGGAGTGATGGAGCAGATAATGCTGCAGCTTGGCCTGGAGAATACAGAATCCTGAAGATTCCCACCTTAAAGAAAGTAAGCGGCAGAAGTACACGGTGGAGAGAGGCCTGAGGGACACAGACCTCGGAATTGTGTGTGATTGGATTTTAATTCCCAGGGATCATGAAGAGACTAAGGAGCTGCTGCAGCTCTCACAAAGAAACTCACAAATTAACACATGCACTCCTTGCTATGATTATAAATGTGACGCTTTATAATTTGCAAGGAAAAGCATATATTTAGCTACAAAGTTTGTAAATGTTTTATGCAATCTGGGGCTTTTACTTTTTAATTGTGAATTCTGGTTGCCACAAAAAAGTATTGTTTGAATATAGAAAATGTCTCAATTTATATTATTTTAGAATTCTTCTTCTTCTACTTTTTTTTTTTTTTTTTTTTTTGAGCCAGAGTCTCACTCTTGTTGCCCAGGCTGGAGTGCAATGGTACGATCTCGGCTCACTGCAACCTCCACTTCCCATGTTCAAGTGATTCTTCTGCCTCAGCCTCCCAAGTAGCTGGGATTACAGGTGCCCACCACCATGCCTGGGTAACTTTTGCATTTTTAGTAGAGTCAGGGTTTTGCCATGTTGGCCAGGCTGGTCTTGAACTCCTGACCTCAAGTGATCTGCCCACCTCGGCCTCCCAAAGTGCTGGGATTACAGGCATAAGCCACCATGCCCAGCCTATAATTCTTCTCTTTTGTATCTACACTGGTCTTTGGTGATCTCACCCAGGATATGGCTTTAATACAATCCATAAACCAGTGGCCCCCAGAACTAAATCTGCAACTCAATCTTCCTACAATTTACCTAGAATTTCAAATGAACTCTTTAAACTTCTTGTCCTGTTTCATATTTTAATTCCAGAATCTTATACCCAATTGCTTCCTTCACGTTTTGTGTGGATATCTAACCATCTAAAAATTAACATTGTGCCAGCTGCTATCCCCCCACCGAAACCTGGCTCTCCTACAACCAACGCTCAGCAGAATATTCAGGAGTTACCCTTTTGATAATGATTTTTATCATTTTATCAATTTGATAATGATTTTTGTCATTTTAAAAGAGCTACAACTGTCCATAACAAAACTGTTTTGAAAAGTTAGAAACCCCACTTAAGATAAAAGAATATCAGAATCTCATGGCTATTGTTCTATTTATTTTGCGAATAATGCCTATTTAAAATTCAAATGCTGGTTTTCATTGAGCTTTACATTTGCTTCAACAAATACTCCATAGCATTTCCCTGAACCTCAGAGGATATTTGAAACTCAGCAACAGATTAGAGCAACAAGAACTTTGAGCACTTCATAGAAAATTATATATAAAGCAGAAGTAAGACAGTTGTTTTCTGAAGATAGGGAGTTAACCACCTGGGTAGGTTTCAAAACTTTTCTAGTAAAAGTCAAAGCAATTCCCTGTCTCATTCTTCTTAAAAATAAAAATAAAACCCAAGCAAAGCTTCGTTCTAATTCCCAGATTTCTTTCACTTGTAACTTTGAAAATGCACAACAGACTTAATATTTAGGTTTCATTAGAAAGCTCTTCCTTTGTTTGGTCCCAAATGCAAGCTTTCAAAAACAGCACTGAGTTAGAAGAATTGCTGAAGTTCTCTGTTACACAATATTAGAGAAAAATTTCATTGGGAAAGATCCTTTTCCTAATTGCATTCAAAGTATGAGCATAATAATTTATTCGTACATTAAGAGAATGGGGTTGTGACTGCATTTGATTAAGCTCAGCTCAGCTTCGTCAAAAAGGCCAAAATACAAATACCTTGATCAGGTTTTTCTGACCTTCTGATGAAGGATTTTTCTTGGCCCCTTCACCGGACTCATGGGAGGGGAGCCCCTTCATTCAGCCCACTGTGCTCAGCCCCTTGCAGGAGGGATCACATAAGTGAGCAAGTATGGTGTACAGGCTGACGGCTCCAGTGCTGACACAGGAGCAAGCTCCATGCAGAGCCTGCAGTGGTGCCCAGGTGGAGGTGCCTGCAATCCCAAGGCCCCAGAGAGGGTGTTGCAGAGCGGGTGTTGCAGTGCTCTCTTAGTTCTGTTGTCCACGGACAGCGGTGTTTTTGGCCCCTTGCCTCTAGCAGCCTGGAGCTGCTGCCCCGACTGTGAGGGCAAAGGACTGGTGTGACGGCCTTTCTGGGTGCCCATACTCAGTGGGTACCAAGCTGTTGTCTGACATCCATGAAGAATGAGGTCACACAGACAATTGAAGGATGATGAAGGTGGAGAATTTTATTGAGGAATGAAAATGGCTGTTAGCAGAGAGGGGAACTGGAGAGGGCATAGAAAGGGCAGGTGGTCTTTCCCAAAGTCAGGCTGTCTCCTACTCTACCAACTGAGTCTGGACTCTTTGTAGGCACAGGATGGAGGGTGCATGCTGATTGGTTTGTGAGTATGCAAAAAAGGTTAAAGCGAAGACACCACTCAAAGGCTAGCACGACGGTGTATAAAACCAATTAGGAAAGGGTAGGCATATGTAAAATAGGTGAAGGGTGAGGATCAATCCCAGGAAAGCACACCAAACAGGAAGACAAGTTCTCAACTCAGCCCAAAGACAGGAAGACAGGCTCCCAATCCAGTCTGGGAACAGGAAGACAGTTTATCGATCTAGTCCAAGAACAGGAAGACAGTTCCCAATCCAGTCCAAGAACAGGAAGACAGTTCCCAATCCAGTCCAAGAACAGGAAGACAGATTCCCAATCCAGTCTAAGAACAGGAAGACAGGTTTCCAATCCAGACCAAGAATAGAAAGACAAGTTCTCAATCCAGCCAGAGAACAGGAAGACAGGTTCCCAATCCAGTCCAAGAACAGTAAGACAGGTTCCCAATCCAGTCCAAGAACAGAAAGACAAGTTCTCAATCTAGTCAGAGAACAGGAAGACAGTTCCCAATCCAGTCCAAGAATAGGAAGACAGTCTATCAATCCAGTCCAAGAACAGGAAGACAGGTTCCCAATCCAGTCCGAGAACAGGAAGACAGGTTCCCAATCCAGTCCAAGAACAAGAAGACAGGTTATCAATCCAGTCCGAGAACAGGAAGACAGGTTATTAATTCAGTCCGAGAACAGGAAGACAGGTTATCAATCCAGTCCGAGAACAGGAAGACAGTTTATTAATCTAGTCGAAGAACAGGAAGACAGTTCCCAATCCAGTCCAAGAACAGGAAGATAGATTTCCAATCCAGTCCAAGAACAGGAAGACAGGTTCCCAATCCAGTCCAAGAACAGAAAGACAGGTTCTCAATCCAGTCTGAGAATAGGAAGACAGGTTCCCAATCCAGTCCAAGAACAGGAAGACAGTCTATCAATCCAGTCCAAGAACAGGAAGACAGGTTCCCAATCCAGTCCGAGAACAGGAAGACAGGTTATCAATCCAGTCTGAGAATAGGAAGACAGGTTATCAATCCAGTCTGAGAACAGGAAGACAGGTTCACAATCCAGTCTGAGAACAGGAAGACAGGTTCACAATCCAGTGAGGGAATAGGAAGATAGTTTCTCAATCCAGTCTGAGGATTTAACCTGTAGCTTGGCTTTTAGGCTTTAAACTGTCTTTGGCTTGGAGGTGGGGGTCAGTGGGTACCCGGTACCCACCCCATCTTCCTAGACATTTGGCTGCTTCCTGTCACCATCAGAGATCCCAGCCTTTTTCAACAGCCGAATCCTAGCCACAGCCATTAAAACATGTAACTAAGTCATTGTTCCTCCTTACTGGGTGGATTGCATGTTTCCTTGTGCCATTTGGTCTATGCGGTTACCTTTAAAGCTGTTGTTTTAAGCCAAAGTCAATTCAGAGGAAGAATTGTTTCACTTGGGAAATTAATTTTTTCATAGAAAGGGGCATGATCAGAAAATGTATGGAAGTGACATTGCAGATGATTTGATTTTCGAGGGCCACCTTCTGGTCCCTATATTTCCACAGACTTAAAATCTCCCAGGATGTTGCAATGTGACCCGAGACATACTTGGCAACTTTGCATACACGTTTTAAGCATATGAATCTCAGAACTAAGTCCTTCAGCTATAACTTGAGCACTTTCTGAGGTTGTTATTGTTAACATGGGTGCTATTGCCTTGTTAAACAAATTGAGATCTTTTCCTTTGATTCTTAATTTAAGTGTGACTGACTTTGTTCAGGTTTACAAACCTCAAGTGTAAACCTTGGTCAGTTTTTACATACGTTTAGTCTTGTGGAACCACACCAAGATCAGGATAAAGAACATGTCCAGCACCCCCAAAATAGGCACCCACACCCCTTAAGTCGATACTTGTGTCAGCATTAAGGGTAACCATTATTCTCATCTTCATTGACATACATTAGTTTTGCCAGTTTTTGAATGCCAAGAAATGGTACCCAACAGTATGTACATGCTTGTTCTTGGCATCCTTTGCTCAACATAATGTTTTTGAGATCCATTCGTGTTGTTGCAAGTAATGTTCTTCTTTTCTTTGCAGTGCGGTGTTTAATTACAAGAACATGCCACCATCTATTTGCCCATTCTTATTTGATGGCTATTTGAGTTTCTTCCAGCATTGGACTAACGTGGGTAAGGCTGCTATAAACTTTAAGCTGTAGTGCCTTTGGGTGAATACAAATCTATTTCTGTTGAATACTTATTTAGCAGTGGAAATGCTGTGTGTTAGGAAATACTTACAAGTTAGTTTAGTGGACTCTGCCAGTTTTTGAAAGGCATGAATCAGTCACAGGCCTTCCAGGAATATGAGAGTTTTGATTAAAGATGGTTAATATAACTAAACATAGAAAGTAGAACAGTATTAGAATATACCAGAATAGTATTTTTTAACCAATAGAAAATACTAATCATAAAAACAAGGATAACTGCACTACATTATAATGAAGAATCTCAGCTTATCAAAAAAAAAAAAGTACCATAAAGAGAATGAAAGAAAAAGCCAAAACAGAAGAAAAGACATGAAATCTATTTATCCAACAAATGACTCCTACCCTGGATGCATGAACACCTGCTACAAATTATCATGAAACGACAACTCCATTAAGAATAAGCACAGGACTTGCACAAGCTCTTCCCAGAAGATGCCAAATGGTGCACTCATAGCCAAGTGCTCAAAACCATTCGGCATGAGAGAAATGCAAATTGGATCATCAAAAATATATCCTTGCCAGAATGAAAAATGAATATAGCTGGCAGTCTCTAGGGCTATCTAGATGTGGAAGTTTACTTTTTACACCTTTCCTTTTAATTAGGATAGGTTTAAATACATTCGGCCTCATTTGGACCTTATTCCTTTGGACATAGAATATTCTCTAGTTCGAAAGCTGAGCATGGAAATACTAAAATTAACACCTCTTAGTGTAACTAGCCCACACAGGAACTGGTGTATGCTATATGCACAGTTAAAAGGTTAGTAAAGATTTTGAGTCGATCAATAATTGTATAACTATAACAAAAACAAACAAAAAACTCTACTGAACAATAAACTACAATTTGATACTTTAATCCATTCTACAACAATTCAACCAAACAGTAAGATTCCCTGTGCCTGAACGTGTCCAAGGATAGGACATACTGCCTCCTGAGACATTACGTTCCTTCTTTGGCCAGCTCATAGATCTTCCAAAGTTTTTCTTAGAAAAAAAAAAAATATGCCTTCCAATAACTTCTACAAGTAAGTCTATATTTCACTTACCAGGACACATAAAGCCATCATGTTATCAACATTGCAAAAATATCAAATTCTCATTCGTCTACCTATATTTTAAAACTCAATAGTCATTAGTTCAAAGACTAGAGTCACATTAAATAATGCTAATATTTGAACACAATTTATAATGCATGAGGTTCAATTCTCCCCTATAACTCTAAGAACGTGCTAGACATTTCTCTCACAGATGCAAGATCTTAATCCACACCTAGGGTTTCCCCTGGTGAAAGGTAAGGACTGGAATGATTGTCCTGAACAGCAGAGGGGAGCCCAGTTGTGATCTAATGACTCCAAACCACAGGGCAACAAGAACAAGAACATTTCACTCTGAACATCTGAATACGGAGCTTGCGCTTCTGCCAAAAGGTTTCCTGCAAGTTTCGGGAGGAGACCCCTTATGCCAAGCACTCCAACGCAGCACTGACGCCACGGCGACTGTGGGTGGCGGGTCATGTCAGTGCAGCCAGGAACTGTAGGAGGCCTTGCACAGAGGAAAAGATGTCCTGAGAGTGCATTTAGCTGCATGTCTTCCCTGCTGTGAACCCCAGTGACAACCGCGCACTCGGGATTTCTGGAAAGAGAGGGTAGCGCATTTGCGTGCTCCACCAAACCACAATTCTGTAGCTCGAGAGACTTGGCAGGCAGCAAATACCCTCCCACCTGGTTGTCTGGGAAGCCATACAAAATGACCCCATGGCTGGCTCTGTCCTGAAGATGGCCTGGCTCCAGGTGCTGGTCTGATTCTGTGTCAGGCAGCAAAGGCCAGTGTGTGCCCAGCATTTTTGCGTGGACTGGTGCTTTCACTTGGCCAGCATGCCCCCAGGGCACGGCTACAAGGAGGCACAAAGTCCTGCTGCTGTCTCTGTCCCGATGCATCATCGCTGAAGCTCACAAAGCTGTGGCTTAAAGAGAGTGCCCCTGTCTCCCAGCACACCGGCCTGCCTTCCTGATGTCCACATTGTCACAGCTGCTTACTCTATCCGTCGCTGCCTTTGGATGGATATTTAGAAAATGCGTTCCTAGTGTGATATCAAGAAATAAAAGTTTTTCGGCAAAATGTCAACCTTTTGCATTGTCCTTCATTGGGTCAAAATTCTCCCGACTTCAGCCACACTACAATAGTGGCAAGTCAAATTACCACCCAGCAACGTCAGAGAACTTACTTAGCAGATCAGCGCAACACAAACCGCGATGTGGCTTTACCCCATCTGCATTATTGATGATGCTCTCTTGACCCCTAAAACCAAAAACGTGCTGTTGTCCCATAAAGTCAGATTTCAGAAAGAGATACGTAATGTTTGTGGGGATTTTAAAGCTCCTATCCATCCAACCTTGATCATATCAATCTAATATTATTTATGATATTAAATGGGTTCAGATTAATCAGTCTAACTGCACAACCTGTCAGATGCCAGACTGTCATTCTGCCTTCCTTTGCATGACCTCACACCCGAAAAGGAGTTATTTAGGCTCCTCCATTAATGGACTAACAGCATAACACCAAGAGCTAACTCAGTTTAATACCTTTTAACGTGATGATTTATCTACCCCACATTGTAACTGGCTGTGTTGTTCTTGTTCCCAAGTATTTTCTGTCCTGCCTGAAAGATGATCCCACTTCTCTTCCTCTGCTATTCCTGTCCCAGAATTGGACGCGTTGTGTGCACAATTTCTCACCTGTGTGGAGCCTGCCAGCACCAAACCATCATGTTTCTCCCCAAAGCACCAGGTAAAGATGGCTCTTCCAGCTGAGGCACTCAAGTGTAGGTGACTCAGGACGGAAATGCAGCTGTGGCAAAAACCGTCTGCCTGTGAGTCTCTGAGACTTTGAACGTGTTTTTGCTACAGAATGAGTGAGTTGACTCCATAACAAAAGCTCCTTTCCCGCCCTCGTCCCCCTGACTCCATCACTGTGAGAGCAGGTGGACAGGAAGATGTGTGTGAAACTGCCTTTGCAAAATTATGACTGAGACAGTGAAAGAGATCTCACTTAACTGATTCCATCTTGCTTCTAACGTCCAAGCTGTCCTTGTTCATTCCTGGGCATAGGCTGAACTAACTTTGGGAGGAACTTATATAGTTTAAAACAAAGATGATAACAGTCCTTTCCCAAAGTAGACCTCCCTCTTGTCTGGGGATTAGATTGCCTTTGTAGGACTCATATTAGCCACAAGATTAGAAATTATGGTTTAGGAGCCATGCAGCTGGAGGCTACAAGAGTCTGACCCTCCCCAAACTGCTCCTAATATCAGTACTTGAGATATTTTGCAGACCCTGCACTTGCTGGATAGGCTGGCACTACCCAGACAGATAAACTGGCTCATCTGATCTTGTGACCCCCACGCAGTGCAAGAGAACAGCTTCAACTCCCTATGATTTCATCCCTGACCAATCAGCACTTCTGGCTCAAGGGCTGCCCCCCACCCACCAAGGTGTCCTTAGAAACTCTGCTCCCGAATCCTTGGAGAGACTGATTTGAGTAATAATAAAACTCCAGTCTCCTGCACAGCCTTCTCCGTGTGAATTACTATTTCTCTGTTGCACTTCTTCTGTCTTGATGAATCGGCTCTGTCTAGGCAGCAGGCAAGGTGAACCCATTGGGCAGTGACATGAGCAGAGAGGGACTAGGCTCCAAGGAATGTCAGGTGACTGTCAGGGGGCTGGTAACAGGGAAAAGAAAATTTCCTAAAAACAGGAGACAACTTGAGCTTGTGGCCAACGACTTCCTAATAAGAACTTAAAATGGAAGCATTTGACCTTCCCCTGTGGATGTGTCCAGGCATGTGCAGTAAGGGGCAAAATGGCGGAGTTTGACCTGTGTATGACCTTCCTATGGGGGTCCTAGACTGGTAAGGGAAAATTGCCTTCAGACAGCATGGGCAGAACTTCAACCAACAAGTGGTGCATGTGGCCCCTCCAGATGCCAGCAGGACACCACATGGGGCGAGTAGCCAACAGCCTGCCCAGAGGGAAGGACGAGGGGAAGAGACCAGGATAAACAACAGAGGATAGTAACTCCATAGTAGCCCTGAGCCGACGATCAGGTGGGGCACTCAGTCTTTGGAGTTGCCTGCTTCATTCCTTCCGAGTGTACCTCTCCTTGCTCCAATACATCCTCATTTCTGCCTTAAATCTACTTCTGTCTCTTGGCCAAATTTTTTCTCCCAAGAATACAAGGACTCGAGGACTGTGGGGCCAGCCCTGACTCAGTGCTGGTAATGCCACCATCCGGATGTGTTTTCCGTTGGGGGTGGGGGCATTGCTCTTGCTGTTCTTTGTACATGGTATCAGGAAGTGTATGATAGATCGTCTACAAGTATTCTATTTTTTTATTTTGAGACAGTCTCGCTCTGTCATGCAGACTGGAGTGCAGTGGCACGATCTCAGCTCACCGGAACCTGCACCTTCCGAGTTCAAGCCTCCCTCAGCCTCCTAAGTAGCTGGGATTACAGGTGCCCACCACCACGCCCAGCTAACTCTTGAATTTTTAGTAGAGACAGGGTTTCACCATGTTGGCCAGGCTGGTCTCAAACTCCTGACCTCAAGTGATCGCCCCACCTAAGCCTCCCAAATTGCTGGGATTATGGGCATGTTTCTTAAACAGATTGAGTTAAGCCAACGAGATATCAATTTTCCAATCTATTTTTTTGGTAGAGAAATTCAGCATTTTCATTTAACATTTCACAATGAGTTGGCTTGAATGTTTTCAAAACATCAGGTTCTTTCTAATTAGAGAGATAATGCCCGCTTCTGTATAAGATACATTCTAATAAGCAAACTAATTTAGAAATTCACTCTGTTTCAATGTCTATTTTCCTAGATAAAGGTAATTACAAGGTGCTTTTGTATCTGTCTGTCAGACGCTGTTTTGTTTTAATTTATAATTTGTTTTCATATGATTTAATATTAAGCATTCCTTTAGCTTGCAGGAATATTTAAAATGAATTTGCATTGATTTCTTTGCTTCTCTGGAAGACAAACTTTAATTCAATTCCATAATAATAATAATAATAAGTTCCCATCTTAAAATTGCTTTATTAATTTTTACTTTGGGTTTTCATAGGGGACCAAATAGAAGGTATTTGGCCTTCTCCAAGACCTTCCTGCAGACATATATGGTAGCAAACACTCGGCAAAAAGATATTTATTTTATTGCTATTTTGCTTTCTATGTTTTTCAAAACTGCAAGGAGGAGAAGAAAATAAACAAATGCAGGTCTCTGCCTTGAGGTCCCAAAAGCTGCAAATGAGAGCTGTCTTATGAGGAAATGAAAAAGAGACGCACGTCCGTCAAAGCCATATTAGAGGCCTTTGTCTGCAGGTGAAAACTGAGCGGGGATTGAAGGCCAGGCTTTGACCCTGGGCAGGGTCTAGGAAGACCAAAGAGCTACACAAGATGCTCTGGGGACGTCGTGAGCCGAGCCACCAAAGTGTGGGTCAGCAGGAGGGCACGGGGGAGGCACAGCCCTGCTTCTCCCTGAGCAGTGCATAGTTCCAGCACAAATGGAGCCGCCAAAGTCGTGGGATCACAGGGGCTTTAGGAGACACCCACCGTCTGCTCAGCTGGCAAATCTGAAATGATGATCTTTACAACCTCTGACAGAGCTGGCCCAGAGCTGGGGTCTCTGAGGCCACTATTCATGGTGACTCACAGAACAGAGGGTCCACTGTTTAACCTCTGCAGATCACTATCATAACCGCTGCAGAGCAAGTGCTACTGTGACTTATCAGAGTGAGATGGAGAAAAAGTGTTTCCAAGAAGAATCTTTGCTCAGAGACACTGAAGGGAACCAGAAGATACTACCCCAAAATGTGCCACTCTGGTTTGAGGATTATTTTGAGCTGATGGCAACTGAGGAACACCAAAGGCAAGAAAAGCTCTAAAACTCTTTGGTAAAGGAAATTCACTTTTACAAAAGAAATTTCTATTTGCGAAAATGTCCTCTCTTACTTGAAAGAGAGCAATTTTTATTGCCTGAGATGACTCTTATCTGCATAACAAACATTCATAAATGTCCCTTACCTTCTTATCTTACTTGCCTTCCCATAACTCATCCCCTAGAAGCACCAAACTTCCCTTCTTTGGTCTCCCTTCTTCTCCACACTTCATCGTCCTTAATATCATCTGGAAGCCCAAAGTTAACCACCGGCTTAAGTCATACTTATTTCAAAATCCCAAGTGTTGATGTGTCACTAAACCTGGTTTTCCTCTTATTAATTTGTGTTTCGTCAGTTTACACAGAGACCCAGACACAGAATCTCGGAGGGCAGATGGAAAAATAAATTTTTCCTCTTTCTGTACTCTTTGAATTCCAGACAGTGGCATGCCTAGGTAGGCCTCTAAGTTGATAATTGGAGCAGTAAAAATGAGAACTAGCATTCTTATATACTTAAAAAAATTAGAATTGCCCATGTACAGATTAAAAGTTTGGAGAAAAAGACATTGCACATATTTAAAAATATAAAATCCACACCAGGCACAGTGGCTCACACCCTTAATCCCAGTGCTTTGGGATGTCAAGGCAAGAGAATCACTTGCACCTAGGAGTTTTAGAACAGCCTTAGCAGCATGGTAAAACCTTGTGTCTACAAAAAATACAAAAATTAGCTGGGCATGGTGACACCCACCTGTGGTCCCAGCTATTTGGGAGGCTGAGGTGGGAGAATCCCTTGAGCCCAGGAGGTTGAGGTTGCAGTGAGCCATGATTGTGCCCCTACAACAGATTGAGAAGTGAGACCCTGTCATATATATATATATATTTCTAAAATAGCCAACCAGTACATACTTTAAAATTATTAATAGTATCATCTTTAATACACTTTAAGGTGATTTGGAAATTTGAACCCTTCAAAGCACAAATTGTGTTTTGTATTCTTGAGTATTTTGGTAATTTCAATTGGAGTGACCATGAGCATGAATATAAAAGCTGTATTTCCATTATTTAAGAAATCAGTCTAACAAAATACAAAAATTATTAATTTTAGTCTAACCACATTTATTAATGAAGCCAATTCTATGAGCCAATGGTGGGAGTCTAGGACCATCACTGTGGGGGAGTCGAAGAAACAGACGTCATGATTTCAGACCTTCAGATGGATTATTGGAGGAATACAAACAGCTTCAGCCCGACTCTGGTATAGCATCACATGGCAGGTAGCAGGCCAGGAAGGAAATCAAAGTGTTTTAACCCAAAATATATGTTTGATATATTCTGAAAGGGCCCTGCAAAGCTGTCTCTTCTGGGGACAATCTATGTTCCATAGAGAATACTCTTCTTTTTCCAGATCCAATAGAGAATTCTTTTTCTCTATTCTTTTTTCCTGGCCCAATAGAGAATTAACTAAGAGTCTGGCATGTTTTGAGATCGGATAAGAGCTCTGAATCCTGCCACCTGGAGGAGTCATCTGCATGATAAAGGGGTCTCTACAACCCCTTATCTTAACCCAGACATTCTTTTATATTGATTCCAGGTCTTCAGATAACACCCCTTTTGACCAATTGCCAATCAGAAAATCTTTGCAACTGCCTATGACCTGGAGCCCCCCATTTCCCCCATCCCCATTTGCAGTCATCTCCCCTTTCCAGACCAAACCAATGTACATCTTACACATATTGGTTGATGTCCCATGTCTCCCTAAAATGTATAAAACAAGGCTGTAGCCTGACCACCTTGGGCATATGTTCTCAGGATCTCCTGGGGCTGTGTCCTGGGCCAGTGGTCATTCATATTTGACTCAGAATAAATCTCTTCAAACATCTTGGAGAGTTTGACTCTTTTCATTAACAAATCTGAAAAGTAAGTTGAAAGCCAGAAACAAGAACAAAACAGAGATACCTTGAAGAGAGAGCAAAAGCAGGAAGTCATAAGAAAATTGCTATGAACCAGGCAGTCATGGCCCCAGCTTTCTAAAATTTGATGGTTAATTGGCCATTCGTCACATGCTAAATAAGTTGGATCAGGTAGGATTTAAAGCCAAAAGTTGAAGCAAAAATTATAGATTTACCAAAACTAAAAGAAAGCCAAGAAAGAAAAATAAAGGCAGGAAGAAAGAAAGGGAGGGAGTTAAAAAATGTTAATGTTAATTATAAGAGAAACAAATTGGGAAATTCATTGATGTCTTTCCATTTCTATAATTGACTCTTACTTATTGATATGAACTAAAGATATCAGACATGGTTTTGCTGTGTCCCCACTCAAATCTCATCTTGAATTTTAGCTCCTATAATCCCCGTGTGTCATAAGAGGGACCTGGTGGGAGGTAATTGAATCATCGGGGTGGGTTATTTTCCATGCTATTCTCATGATAGTGAATAAATCCCACAAGATCTAATGGTTTTATGAAGGGCAGTTCCCCTGCATACGCTCTTTTGCTGCTACCGTGTTAAGACGTGACTTTACTCCTTCGCCTTCTGCCATGATTGTGAGGCCCCCTCAGCCATATGGAACTGTGAATCCATTAAAACCTCTTTCCTTTATAAATTACCCCATTTCGGGTATTTCTTACAGCAGTGTGAGAATAGACTAATACAATATCCAATGTGATTTCAATCACAGTCAATAATAGTAAGTTTATGCATTAGGACACTGGATTTTCCACTTATGGGTGGATATTTTTGAGATAATTTATATTTTATTATTTTTACTCCCTGACTTTACTCAGGACATCTTAATTCCTTGCCTCTGGGATTTCTATGGTTATAACTCGGTGTTTCTGGCAGTCAGAGTCTCATCACCAAGTATCAGCTTACCTCATTGTCCCACTTAGGTTTTAGGGGCAGAGCCTTTGAGCAGCACAAGGAGAGAGGAGGGCCCATGGGAGAGGGTCTGTGCCTCATGCCTGGGATCGGCTGATATTGTCACCTTCCAGGGCTGCGGCTGAGAAACTGTATCTTAGCTTCCACACAAACAGCAGCAGAAGTCACTGAGGACGAGTGATTGTAGGGGCCAAGGGAGAACTTCCCCTTCACCCTCTGAAGGTTAGCTGAAAAATCAACTTACAAAAGGCAGGATAATCAGAGAAAAGGCACACAAATTAGTGTGTAGACATGGGAACCTTCAGAATGAAGACCCAAAGATATAAGGGAAATTGTCAATTTTTATGCTTAGGTTCAATGTGGTATGGGCAGCCATATAGAAATGTGATTGGACAGCCGGACATGGTGGCCGATGCCTATAATCCCAGCACTTTGGGAGGCCAAGGTGGGTAGATTACCTGAGGTCAGGAGTTCAAGACCAGCCTGGCCAATATGGCGAAACCCTGTCTCTACTAAAAATAGAAAAAATTAGCCAGGATTACAGGTGGCGGGTGCCTGTAATCCCAGCTACTCCAGAGGCTGAGGCAGGAGAATTGCTTGAACTCGGGAGGCAGAGGTTGCAGTGAACTGAGATGGTGCGTCTGCACTCCAACTTGGGCGACAGAGCAAGACTCCATCTCAAAAAAAAAAAAAAAGAGAGAGAGAGAGAAATGTAATTGGACATAAAGGCCAATGCTCTTGTGCTGATAGACTGACTGGGGAAACCCAGCAAGGCCTGCGTGTCAATATTTTTCTTGACCTCTCTGAACAGGGTTTCTTCCTTCTGGACTGGGGCCAGGATTCTCTCTGGAACAGGGATCTTAGAACCTTCAGTCAAAGTAGGTCAGATGATTTCTTTATTTGGCCAGTTTTTACACAGAAAGGCAGGGGAAAAGTTAGAATCATATTTTTGGATTTTATGGCTGGCTTTGGGGAAAAGGGGTTCTGGTTTCTATGACCCACCTTTGGTTAAAGGGATTCTAGTTTCTATGGCCAGCCTCGGGGGACAAAGAGACTGTGAGATGGGAGGGCAGGAAGTAAGAGAAAACCTTTTGCTCCAGAGAGTTCTTCTGATGTCTTCATTGTGGGGTGCTGTCTTCTGAGCCTAACAAGATGTAGAATCAGGAGAATCCCTGGTCTCTGCCCTGCTTCCTGCCCCGGTTTGTCCAGTCCTCAGATGGAGTAGAGGGAGGCAAAAGTTTAGACCTGGATTTAAGTAGACTTAAGGGCAGTCAGTAAGTACATGTAGTATTTCCTGCATCCTTGAATTTGCAGATGAAAATTGTGCCTTCCTGCATGTTTTCAATAATATGGTCAATGTCTGTCTAGATGAATGATAGCCCAGAAAAGTAATCAACAACATACATCCTTTCTTATCTACCTCAGGTATTAATAATCCAATGTCAATCTGTGGTTTTTCAAATAAAACAGTATGCACTGACCATGATGCTAGAATGTGACTGCAAGTGGCAGGAGGACAATGGGCTGAATTGAAGAGATCTAATACCAATAAGAATGAACTCTCTGGCATCCACTGTGTCTGAGATAGAACATTAAAAACAAAACAAAATATATAGAAACTTGGTTTGGCATCTACTCAAGAAATACTAAGTAGTTGGTATGTATTAGGCATTGTGAATGGTGTTAGGAACAAGATGGCATTATCCTTGACTTCAGAAAACTCTTGGGGATATTGTAACATCTAACATCTATGTATTAGCTACCATTTTATTTCTCGTTCTTTCTTTCTGTTTTTTGTTTTGTTTTGAGACAGAGCCTTGCTCTGTTGCCCAGGCTGGAGTGCAGTGGTGCAATCTCGGTTCACTGCAAGCTCCATCTCCTGGGTTCACGCCATTCTCCTGCCTCAGCCCCCTGAGTAGCTGGGACTACAGGCACCCGGCACCACACCCAGCCAAGTTTTTGTATTTTTTAGTAGAGGCAGGGTTTCACTGTGTTAGCCAGAATGGTCTTGTTGGAACCTAGTTTTTAGATTCCTTCCTGGGCAGGGGTCGTCGCGAGAGACCACTCACACGGAAGTCACAGCAGAGAGATTTATTGCTAGCGTGCTAGGGTCCTATGTCCGAAGTTGGCCACAGGACCCCGAATGCCTAGTACAGACAGTTTATAAAGGCAAATACCACAGAAACTCACAAAGCTTGAGGCGCAAGATGATTGGAGCAGGTTATGGCCTGAGCAGGGTGTCTTACTCTGATTAGTTGGTTTGAACCGGGTTTGAACCCGCGCGGGGTATTTCCCGGACTTGTCCTTCTGTTTGAGTTCCAGGAATTTGGGTGGGTGTTTTAGATAGCCACACGGACATCGGGCGGGTGCTTTAGATGGCCACCTGGTCATTGGGCGGGTGCTTTAGATGGCCACCTGGTCATTGGGCGGGTGCTTTTAGATGGCCACCTGGTGTGGCTTTTCTAAGCTTCTAAGTTTCTAAGTCTATAGGTCTCTAAGTTTCTAAAGGTTTCTAAGTTTTTGTGGCCTATTTTCAGTCTCCATCTCCTGACCTCTTCTGATGTCTTCATTGTGGGGTGCTGTCTTCTGAGCCTAACAAGATGTAGAATCAGGAGAATCCCTGCCCACCTCAGCCTCCCAAAGTGCTGTGATTACAGGCGTGAGCCACCACACCTGGCCTCTTTTTCTTTTCCTTTCTTCCTTTCTTCTGTCTTTGTTTTTTTTTTTCCATCCTTCTTTCCTTTCTCTATTTCTTTCATCTACATCTATCTATCCATCCATCTATCTCATCTATAAATCCATCCATCCATCCATCTATCCATTCATCCATCTATCCCTCTATCCATCCATCTATCCATTTATCTATCATCTTCTATCCATCTATCTATCCACCCATTCATTCATATATCTACCTATCTATCCACCCATCTATCTATCCATCTATTTATCTATCTATCTATCCATCTATCTATCTATCTACCCTTCATCTAGCCACATAATACAAGGCTGTTGAATGAAGGCAGAGGTAGGGAAGAATTATCTGTCAAACCTGGAATAAGTCAGTCACAAACAACCATCAAACTCTGATTTTTTATGTAGTTGTTTTTGTTTTTAATATTCTTGGAGGGAGCGTGAGAGACAGAGAAAACCCAGAGGCAGACTCATTCTTTCATCACCCTGAAGGCTGAGGCTGGGCACTGTGAGGTGGTGACCTTACCTGCCACGTGGGCTGAAAAGTCAACATCTGTGGTCTGCAGACAAAGTCCAGGACAGAGCCAATGTGTAGACAGGGCAGAGAGGAGGTATGCAGAGACTGGGTGCTTCAACTTCCCCCACGAGGAGTTTTTTGAATCTCAGTTGCGTGCCTGATTTCTCCTGATTAGAGAACTATTTAGGTTTGGTGATTTCCAATCAAAAATGTTCCAAACTGCTACCAACCCAAATTTTACTGAGAGTAATTTAATTGTCAGCATCTATTAATCAAACTTATGATATGAGAGAGATATTAGATTTGTCATTAGAGGTAATTAAATACAGTGAGTACAATTTCCACCTATTTTCCATTTAAATCTTTGAAAATTATTTGCAGCTCACAATAGCAATGGAATTTTTATCTGCTGCTGTATCAGTACATTCTCATGCTGCTAATAAAGACATACCCAAGACTAGGTAATTTATAAAGGAAAGAGGTTTAATTTATAATGGAAAGAGGTTTAATTGACTCACAGTTCAGTGTGGCTAGAGAGGCCTCAGGAAACTTACAGTCATGGCAGAAGGGGAAGCAAACACGTCCTTCTTCACATGAGCAGCAAGGAAAAGTGCCCAGCAAAAGAGGGAAAAGCTCCTTATAAAACCATCAGATCTTGTGAGAACTGACTCACTATCACAAGAACAGCATGGAGGTACCTGCCCCCATGATTCCATTACCTCCCACCAGGTCCCTCCCACAACACATGGGGATTACGAGAACTAGAATTCACAATCAGATTTTGTGGGGGAACACAGCCAACCTTATCAGCTGCTAAGACCTGTATGTTCCCTCTGCTGCCTTCACCTGTTCATTCTAGAAGACAACAGGATGAGTGGCGCCTCCCCCAGGCTTTATAAAAACAATCCATTTCGGTTGCCTAACACTGAAACACTGATAGTGAAGGTCACTAATACCTTCGGTTGCTCTTTGGCATTTATCAGTGGAAGAGGATCCAAAAAAGAAAAGAAGATAAAACAATACAGGGATAATCCACTGACAGATAATGCAGGGATACAATGCAAGGACCCGTGGTTTCTAGGAAGGTAAAGATCACGTGCAAAAGCAAAACACATCTAGAAAAAGTCGGTAGGTAATTGTTCTTTCCTGCATGGTACCGATGACTGCCGGCTCCAACCCTTCATCTGCAGGGGCCCCAGATCCCAAGGGATGTACCCTACAGATTCAACCCGAAGATTTCCCCAGTGCACACTGCGTGGGCCTAGAGATGTTCAGAATATTTTGTGGTTATGCGTTTTCTCAAAATGATACATTTCCCTGCTCTGAGATGCAAGACGCATCACCCGGAGAGAATGTTAAGTACCAACCCTGCTCCTCTCTTAAAAATGTAGGGGGTAAAATTCATGGAGAGAAGGAATTAAATGAGTCTGCTTGAGCTGGAGAAGATGTCTACTAAAGGGCATAACGTGTTCAGTGTGTCTGGATTTATCCTTTGGAATTTGTTGCACTTGAGTCAGTCGGCATTCCCGTTTGCTTTGTGTTCAATACCAAAAACAAAAAACAAAAAACAAAAAAGGCTTTTCAGTCAGGTTTACTCGGCGCTGGAGTGCCTGAAGTCGAAGCGAGTGCCTCATCTGTTAATCTGTTTGTTCATTCGGCCATTACTTTTTGACCACCAAGTGTGTAACAGGCGCCGTGAGAGGGCTGGGGACCCAAAGTGAACCTCAGTGGGGCCTGTGGCCTCCCGGGGCTGATTCACAGGTGAAGGATGCAGGCGTTGTTCCGATCGTCATAAACACAGAGGGAGTAAGCACTGTAAAGACAAGGAGCCATTATGAAAGAACCTATTTCAAAAGCTGTCTACTCTACAGGGAGAGGTGTTGTGGAGAGTACTTTGGAAAGAAGCTATACTTGAGTAGATGTGTTAGTGATGCGTGGGCTGCGGCTGGCTGGGAAGGGCAGGGTGAAGAACACTCTGCAGACAGGGAGACAAGCAGGTGCCAGGGCCCTGGGGCAGAGAGTGGGCCTCCCGCGTGTTCACAATACCGCAGAGGACCCTGTCGCGCGTGTTCACAATACCGCAGAGGACCCTGTCCCACGTGTTCATCATATTCAGAATTACAAAGAATAAAATAATTTTCCAACTGGTCTACAAAGTTCAAAAACAGCACCATCCAATAGAAACAGACTGCAAAAAACATACATAATTTAGTGTTCTAGCAGACAAGTAAAAAAGTAAACAGAAGCAGGCAAAAGTAGCTTCAATAATATATATTATGTAAGCCGATATGTCCATAATATAATTATTTCATTGTGTATTCAATGTGAAAAATATTGACATATTTTGCATTTTATTTTGTACTGAATCCTCTAAATCCAGTGTGCATTTTACAACTACATGGGGAAGAAAAGGAGGATCATCTTCAGCACTGCACGCAGATAGCTTTTTAATTATTCATCAGCAGCACAGAAGGAAGTCATGGGTCTTATTTCTAGAAATAAAATGCTCCAGCACGACCACCACTCTGATGATGAAGATGCTGCAGAAGCACGTGCCTGCTCTCACCACTTATATCATGACTTTCCTTGATTTGCTCACCTCTTTGAATTATAGACATTTAAAAAAGCAAAAAAAGAACCCAATTGTACGTCACAGGTGTGTGCGTAACTCTCACTAAAATGTAAAAATCAAAAAAAATTAAAATGAGAAATACTATTTTTGAAAAAAGTCATTCTACTTAAAAGGACAACTTTAATTTGAAAAAGGTGGAAGGGAAGAGGAGGATATTAAAAACTTAAACTTTTAAATATGCAGCTAAATGATAGATCACCAGATAGATAGACAAACGATGATTGATGATACATAGATGGATAAATAATAGATCATAGATCAATAGGTAGGTAGACAATTGATGATAGATGATAGATAATAAATGATAGATCAACAGGTAGATAGGCAAGTGATGATTATGATAGATAGATAGATACATACATGATAGATCAATAGGTAGATAAAATAGGCAAATGGTAATAAATGATAGATAAGTGATAGAATATAGATAAATAAGTAGCTCTAACAGATTTTCATAGATTTAGATTTGCTATAAATAAATCTATCTACATCTGTCAATTATCTACATGCTTACCGCTCTCTATCCATCTTCAAAGATATCTAGATGATAGACACAGAGATACATAGACAGAGGTGGATGTGGATACAGATGTCAACATCAATACATAGATACGAATAACACCAAACCCCAGGAAGGAGTTGTCAGGACAACATGCCCTCATGGATGTGAAAGGATAATCTACATCAAGGAAACAGTGAAAGGGGAAGTGAAGCCCCTCTGGCCAGAGACCCACACAGTGCCACGTGTGCCACCACAGAAGAGGCCACGGGTGCCACCCCACAGCTTTATCAGGAGCCTGCTTACAGAGACACCCTGAAAAGGATCATGAGTCAGAATGTGTGCTGTGTCTTTGGAAATAGCATCCCCCTGTGACACTCATGAGGAGGCCCTCCCACTCATCCTCCAGCCTCAGGTGGGCACCAGGGACGGTGAGGGCCACCTGCCCAGTGAAATCAAAGCCCTCACCAAGTGGGGGAAGCAGGTGACTCACATCCTCAGGGAGCCAGGGCACCATTTTAGAGGACCCTGTGAGGCCGGCCACCCCGCCAGGGAGAGCTCAGTATGTTTACAGGGCATGCAGGGCTGGGGGCTGTGGTGTGAGAACTGAACCGGGGTGGCAATTCATGGAGCAGGAGTCCATGAATCCTCTCAGGGGGATGAGAGGACCAATGTGTGTTCTCAGGGACACGGGTCTCCTACAGCTGCTATGAAAAATTCCCTTGTCCAGATAAAGCCTGAGAAAATAAGAGACCTGCAGTAGGACTGACAATTTTAACACATATTGGCAAACAAAGCGCTCTCAGGGGCCCTGCAAGAAAACAAGCCGAAGGACCTTCTCTGTCATTGCTCTGCTGTCCCCTTACCATGGGTGACCACAGATTGGCACAAGGGTTGGGGAAGAGGCTGGCAGACGACTAGTGACATCCTACAGAGGAACCAAACTTACTCGGATTTATAACCATAAAATAAACAGTATAATACATAGATACGAGGGAGTCTATAAAGTCTCCTGGAAAATTCTTAAAGAAAAGACAGAAGAGAGAAAAATTGCAGATCAGGGCAGAAGGACTCAAGAAACCGTTTTGGTCATTCCTGACTGGGGAATATCTATCATATTCCAGCAAAAGAAGAAATTGATATTCAAAGAAAAGTTCAAACCTATGTTTAAAACAGCTATAATTATTGCATTAAACATATTATGATTAACATAATCATGTCCCATAGAGAAAAATACTTTCAAGTAGTACCTCCTTGGTTTTTTATTCCAGCTTTCTTGATGCAAAATTGACTATTAAAAAGTGTATATATGTAAAATATACAAGATGACGTGTTAATATACATATACACAGTGAAATCATTGCCACCATCAAGCTAATGGACATATCCATCACCTCACATGGTGACCTTGTGTGTGTGGGTGTGGCAAGAACATTTAAGATCTGTTCTCAGAAAATTCCAGTATGCAGCATAATATTGTTAGCTATAAGCACTACAAGTGGGATCATGTGGTATTTGTATTTCTGTGTTTGGTTTATTTCACTTAACATCATGTCTTCCAAGTGGATCCATGTTGTCACAAATGCCAAGACTTCCTTCTTTTTTAAGGTTGAATACTATTCCATCATAGATGGATGAATGGATGGAAGGATGGATGGATGGATGGATGGATGGATGGATGGATGGGTATGTAGATAGGTAGATGGATAGATGATTGATAGATAGATAGACAGATAGATAGATAGATAGACAGATAGATAATGGTGATGATAGATAGATAGATAGATAGATAGATAGATAGATAGATACCGTCTCAAGAAACCACTTTCTTTGCTCATTTATAAGAAGCAGCTCCTCATCCATTCAAGTTTGATCATGGGATTGCAGAAACTCAGTCACATATTCAGTCTCCACTTCTAATTATAATTCTCTTGCTATTTCCATCTCATCTGCAGTTACTTCCTTTAATGATGTCTTGCACCCCTCAAAGTCATCCACTAGGGCTGGAATCAACTTCTTCCAAACTCCTGTTCATGTTGATACTTTGACTTCCTCCCATGAATCACAAATGCTCTTAATGGCATCTAGCATGAGAATCCTTTCCATGTTCTTAGTTTACTTTCCCTCAGTCCATCAGAGGAATGACTACCTGTGGCAGCTGTAGTTTTACAAGATGTATTTCTTTAATAATATGACGGGAAAGTCAAAATTACTGCTTGATCCATGGCTGTGGATTGGATATTGCGTCAGCAGGCATGAAGACAGCATTCACCTCCTTGTACATCTCCATAAGAGCTCTTGAGTGACCAGGTGAATTGTCAATGACCAGTAATATTTTCAAAGGGATCTTTTTTTCTGTGCAGTAGATCTCAACAGTGGGATTGAAATATTCAGTAAACCATGCTTCAGACAGATGTGCTGTCATCCAGGCTTTGCTCCTTTCATAGAGCACAGATTAAGTAGATTTAGCATTATTCTTAAAGGCCCTAGGATTTTTTGGAAGGGCCAATGAGTGTTACCTTCAACTTAAAGTCACCAGCTACATTAGCCCCAGACAAGAGAGTCATCCTGTCCTTTGAAGCTTTGAAACCAGGCATTGACTTCTCCTCTCTAGCTATGAAAGCCCTAGATGGCATCTTCCAATAGAAGGCTGTTTTGTCCACATGAAAAATCTGTCGTTTTGTGTAGATGCCTTCATCACTGATCTCTGCTAGATCTTCTGGAAAACTTGATGCAGCTTCTCAGCACTTGCTGCTTCACTTTGCACTTTTATGTTACGGTGCTGGCTTCTTCCCTTACATTTTATAAACCATATTTTACTAATTTCAAACTTCTGGAGCAGCTTTCTTACCTCTCTCAACCTTAGTAGAATTAAATTGATTTAGAGCCTTGCTTTGGATTAGGCTTTGGCTTAAGGAAATGTTGCAAATGCTCTGATCTTCTATACAGTCCACTAAAACGTTCATATTAGCAATAATGTCATTTCACTTTCTGATCATTTGTGTTCACTGGAGTAGCACTTAATTTCCTTGAAGAACTTTTCCTTTTCCTTTGCATTCACAACTTGGCTAACTGTTCAGTGCAAAAGCTTGGCTTTCGGCCTCTCTTGGCTTTTGACTCTCCTTCTGCACTGAGCTTAGTCTTTCCTAGCTTTTGATTTTAAAGTGAGAGACGCGTGACTCTTTCCTTCACTCAAACACTGAGAGGCCGTTGTAGGGTTATTAGCTGGGCTCATTTCAATATTGTGGTGTCTCAGGGAATAGGGAGGCTTGAGGAGACAGATAGAGATGGAGGAATGTTGTGGTCTTATATAGGCACAATTCTTGGCACCACAAAACAATTACAAAAGTAACATCAATGGTCACCTATCATAGTAGTAAGATCAGGAAAAAGCTTGAAATAATATGAGAATTACCAAAATGTGATACTGAGACATGAAGGGAGTATGTGCTGTTGGATAAACGGTGCTGAGACTTGCTCAATACAGGGTTGCCTTTTAAAAAATGCCTTTTAAAAAATTTAAAAAAATGCAACATCTGTGAAGTGCAATAAAACGAAGTATGCCTATAGCGTTTTGTCTCTATAATAGTTTGCTATAGTTTACTGACTGTTGCCTCTTTCCATCTTCTTTAGACAGAAGTAAAGCTAATTTTCCATAATGCACAATTTAATGGTGCTCTGTGTTGCTTTGCTTGGTGGTGTGTGGGTAGAAATGGGCCCAGTGTTGGGAAGGCTGAGTGAGGAGTCAGGGACGCCCCACAGAGAATATGGGAGCCTGCAGCAGTAGCCGCACTCTGTGTTTAAAGACAATTTCAACCCACTTTTACGAGGATGGTGTCATGGGGTAACCTTCATACAACAATAATTTATTGAGCAGCCACTGTGTTCTTGGCACTACGTAAGGCCCTAGAGATAAGCTAGTTTACGAAACAAAACACACAGCGGCTGACATTCGGGAAGTCGGATTTAAAGTAAATGAAGTAGTTATAATTTTAAAAATCTGAACTTAGTAGCAGATTCAGCATTAGCAAGCAGAATCCATACCAGAGCACGATGAAGCACAGGGACTTGAAAATTGGGAAAACAGAGCGAAAGAGTCAGCTCTGCAGCTTTTGCAAAAGCCTGCTGGTAACGGGTTACACGTCCAGGCTCAGCGCGGACGTGTGATGGCAGATGAGACAGAGCTGTTACACTCACCAAATCACCTTTCCTCTATCTTTAACTGAATTCTTCAAACTTGTGTGGTGTGTGTGTGTGTGTGGTGTGTATGTGTGGTGTGTGTGTGGTGTGTGTGTGTGTGTGTGGTGTGTGTGTGGTGTGTGTGTGTGGTGTGTGTGTGTGGTGTGTGTGTGTGGTGTGTGTGGTGTGTGTGGTGTGTGTGGTGTGTGTGTGGTGTGTGTGTGGTGTGTGTGGTGTGTGTGGTGTGTGTGTGGTGTGTGTGGTGTGTGTGTGGTGTGTGTGTGGTGTGTGTGTGGTGTGTGTGTGTGGTGTGTGTGGTGTGTGTGTGGTGTATGTGTGGTGTGTGTGTATGGTGTGTGTGTGGTGTGTGTGTGTGGTGTGTGTGTGTGTGGTGTGTGTGGTGTGTGTGGTGTGTGTGTGGTGTGTGTGTATGGTGTGTGTGTGTGGTGTGTGTGTGTGGTGTGTGTGTGTATGGTGTGTGTGTGTATGGTGTGTGTGAGTGTGGTGTGTGTGTGAGTGTGGTGTGTGTGTGTGTGTAAATCTTCACTGTGAGATTCCATAGCACCTTCTGTATTTGTGGAGTAACAAATATTCTAGAAAAGTTTGTATACATTAAAAAAAAAATTTGCCCCAAAAGATGTTTTCAAAGACTGTAATAATTAATCATCCCCATCTTGGTTTTTAATTTGATAGAGAAAACAGGATGTTTCAAATTACAAAATGGTCTTTTCATCTCATTGACAAACCCTTCTTTTTGTTTAAATTAATAGCAATTAACAGTATAGAACCTCTCCCCTGGCTGGCTGCTATATATAAAGACTCAACATGAGTCTTATATAAGGATAAAACTTGTAAAGAATAAGAATTGTGATAAATATATACCATAGAAAATCTCCGTTTTAGGGAAAACCGAAAGGGAAATAAATACCTGTGAATTAGGAGCATTTATCAATTCAGGAAAATGCTGATTTAATTATGTGGGATATACGTGCAATCAAACGAGCAGCAACTGCTGAGACTCGATGTGTTAATTTACTTAAGCCAGAAGGGCTCCTTTGTGAAAACTGTAACCACACCAAATATAAAAATATAATATGATTTTATTGTCTAGTTTTACAAATTTAAAAAGGCACATATGTTTTCTTTTTTTACCTCAAAATAGTTCTGCAAAAAAATATATAACAGATACGAAGTTTCTTAGACTTATTTTTCCTCAGTGCAAAAGGATATGCCCCAAATTAATTGGGCATACTATCTACTTGTCAAGGATGGAATTTTGAACGTCATTCTGTTAATTCTGGCTCCAAAACTTCTTGCACCGCAGTTGACCATCCGGTTTGGTACAGATAACATAAAGAACACAAGAGTGAGAAATATAAAGTAAAACCTTTGTGTGGAAAAAGTAAATTTATGGTACAGAATTTGGTCAGGAATACTTCCTATTCAAAACCAGTCCTTAGTAAACTCACTTACATCCCATCCTTATTTAAATCAGCAAACAACTTAAAGGATATTAGAATATTAAATTAGAAGAGAAATAGGTGAGGTGAATAAATGCCTTTCCCTCTTTCAAAATCTCTAATGCACATTATAACTGAATAATAATAACTATAATTTTACTGTTTTCCAAAATCTGAAAAAGTTGAATATGGTAAACAATCTGTGAAAATAAAAGAGTCCCTCAGCGGATATGAATAAAAATTAGAATTGTTAATTGTTGGTGTTAAATTTAAACATACTTGAATTTATTTTGAATTGAACATAGAACACAGAAAAATAGGTATTTCTACCCATAAAATTAAGGTCTCCAAGCAATAATTATGACTCAGCAAAAAAATGACATGATAATTATTACACTATTTTTAAAATATACAGATTCATTTTGCTGCCATTTTTTTTCCCAAAGCCAGAAAAATAATGAGCTTATCAACATGATTATTAGGAGTGGAAGAGAATACTATTTAATAAATTTATCTTGCAGGCATACCAAAAATATTACATTAAGAGACTTGAAGAAAATACAAAAATCACGAAAGAACAAAAGACAAAGCACCTTTATTAATAAAAGATGAAGAGTAAGAGTTGGTTGGTTTGCTAATGTTTATGAGTAGAAATTGCTGAACAAAATAGCACAAAGACCTTAAGTTACAAATACAGCAGCTAGGAAAAAGGATAAGAAATAATATCTAATCAAAAGTTCAGTAAATCAGAAAAAAAGTAGATGAAATAAACAGTTTCCAAATTATTTTTCAATAGAAAAGTGCAACATCAGGCTTTGGAAAGGTACATTTTAGGACGAAAAAGTTATTATTTCACTCAATTTTGTGCTTTCTTGAAATAACTTAATAAGTGTATAATGACTTACTATTTTCACTAAGATTTTGCTCAAATTTTTATAACTTAGATAGATTTGTTTAGGACTCTTAGCTCAAAATACCATGAATATATTAATATTACTCAGCCTTTGCATGATGTTAATGATATACACATACATTAAAATTTTGGTAATATTCAGACTGTAAGCCAATTGGTACGCAATTTTGGGTCCAGATGTGTATGTTTGGGTTCCTACCTATTTATTTCATCCACCAAGAATGTATTGCGTGTCTCTGATATGCCACACGTGGGCACAATATAAACTGTACTGTAGGATGAAACATGATTATAAACAAAATCAAACCAAACAGGGTAAGCAGATACAGACTGATGAGGGTTACAGGAGCATTTTAATTAGAGGTTGAAAACCTGAAAGAAGTAAAGGATGGGGTGTGGCAGGTGTTCTGGTGCCTGCGGAGATGGGAAGAAGGAGGTTATCAGGTCATGGGGGTGCAGCCCTCAGGATGGGGTTTGTGCCCTTTTAAAAGAGGCCCCCGAGTGTTGCGGGAAGTCAGGGACCTCGAACGGAGGGACCGGCTGAAGCCACCGCAGAAGAACATAGATTGTGAAGATTTCATGGACATTTATTAGTTCCCCAAATTAATACTTTTATAATTGCTTATGCTCGTCTTTACTGTAATCTCTGAACATAAATTGTGAAGATTTCATGGACACTTATCACTTCCCTGATCAATACCCTTGTGACTTCCTATGCCTGTCTTTACTTTAATCTCTTAATCCCGTCATCTTCTTCGTAAACTGAGGAGGATATATGTTGCCTCAGGACCCTGTGATGATGGCGTTAACTGCACAAATTGTTGTAGAGCATGTGTGTTTGAACAATATGAAATCTGGGCATCTTGAAAAAAGAACAGGATAACAGCAATCTTCAGGGAACAAGGGAGGTAAGACTTGGAGCCTGACTGTGCAGGTGAGCCAGGCAGAATAGAGCCATATTTCTCTTTTCAAATGCAAATAGGAGAAATATCGCTGAATTCTTTTTCTCTGCAGGGAACATCCCTGAGAAAGAGAATGCGCCCTGAGGGTAGGTCTATGAATGGCCCCCTTAAGGCGGCTGCCTTTTATGGCCAAAGCTGAAGCAATGAAATAAGCCCTGGTCTCCTGTAGCACTCCCAGGCTTATTAGGAGGAGGAAATTCCTGCCTAATAAATTTTGGTCAGACAGGTTGTCTGCTCTCAAACCCTGTCTCCTGATAAGATGTTATCAATGACAATGTGTGCCTGAAACTTCATTAGCAATTTTAATTTCGCCCCATCCTGTGGTCCTGTGATCTCGCCCTGCCTCCATTTGCTTTGTGATATTTTATTACCTTGTGAAGCATGTGATCTCTATGAACCACACCCTATTCGTGCACTCCCTCCCCTTTTGAAAATTGCTAATAAAAACTTGCTGGTTTTACGGCTCGGGGAGCATCACGGAACCTACTGACCTGTGATGTCTCCCCCGGACACCCAGCTTTAAAATTTCTCTCTCTTGTACTCTTTCCCTTTATTTCTCAAACCAGCCGAGATGCTTAGGAAATAGAAAAGAACTCACGGTTAAACATCGGGGGCGGCTTCTGCCGATACCAGAGAGAGCCATCACCCCTTTCCACACAGCCAGAAGGCGCCCGCCATGAACCAGGACACTGTCCTCAGCAGACACCAAGTTTGCCATGCTTCGATCTTAGACTTCGCCCTCTGGAACTGTAAGGAGTAAATCTCAGCTGTTTATGAGCCACCAGCCTATAGTATTCTGTTAGCAGCCTGAATGGATTATGATGAGATGTGATTTTGGTTTTATTTTTCTCTGTTTTTAAAACATGAGAGACAGAGGTCTTCATTAAGCCATATGCACATATGTGGGTTTTTGTGTTGTATTTTGTATATACATATGTAATTTTAATTTTGGATACATGAATTCCAATATATAAAGAAATATTAATATCAACAATTTTCAGATTTATCCTACCCAATTCATCCTTTTTATATGAAATGTTTTATCAGTCCTCCTCTTTGTTCTCTACTGAAATTAATAGATAATATAGCTGACCTAGGCCTATCATAAAAAAGTAAAATAAAATTTATAAATATGCATAAAAATTTTTTAAACCAGGACAGTTTACAGCAGACCAGGTATGCATTGCCCTCTGTGTTCTACACTGAAACCACACTATGAACACATAGAACCACTGTATTCTACACTGAAAACAATGAAATTGTCGGGTGCTTGCAGCTTTACGAGGAACTGTTCTGAACATTTCCTATAGAAACACAAATAGGAACTATTTCAATAACAAATACAAAGGCGCTATGTTGTTGAAACTGGAGGTTTTTTTTCAAGAAAAAGGAACTTGTGCTCAAGTTCATAATGAAGGATTGCACAGCATTTTCTCAACTTATTTTTGTGTGCTAAACCCATGTAAAAATGATTTATCTCATATGAAAAGGAAGTGGAGTCATATTCTGGACTCAGGTAGTTGCAAGAAGGTTTTCTCCTCTGCAGAAGGATTCAGAAGTTTTGTGGGCGTGGGGTGTGGTCCTGCAGTGGAAACCCATTCATCCAGGGGTGTGGAGCATCCCAGCATTGCTGTTCCTGACACTGTAAAGAACAAAATTTGCGCATAAAGTTCCCAAGCTTAGAGGGCAGGTGAGTCATCTTTAAAAACCACCGATTTAAGTAAAAATAATGTATTCTTTTGAATTGATATGTCTCCGTGTGTGAATGTGTCTGTGTGTGTGATGTGTGTGTGTCGGTGTGGAGTTTGGGTGTATCATCTGTGTATATTTAAGTGTGTCTGTATGTTTAGTGTGTGTGGTGTGCATGAGTATATATGTAGATGTGTGTGTCTGTGAGACGGTCGTGTGTATGTGGGTGTGTGTGTGTAGTGTGTGCATGTCTGTAGGGTGTGCATGTGGGTATATGTAGAGGTGTGTGTGTGTGTCTGTGAGAGGGGTGTGTGTGTATGTAAGAGGGGTATGTGTGTATATAGCATGTACATGTGTGTAGGGTGTGCATGTGTGTATGTGTAGGGTGTCTGGGTGTCTGTGAGAGGTGTGTGTGTATGTGTGGGGAGTATGCATGCTCGCATTGGTAAGACACTTCACTAGATTCATCGATGTTGAGGGGACCAAGATTACTCCTGCTCATGTTCTTTGCCCAATCTGGAAATCCTCATGGAAAGCCCATTCCCTTCCTTAATTCTATGAAACTTCAGTCTGTCTTGTGATGCTTTTCAATTCTCACGCATTCCAGAAAGTCAGTCCTGATTCTTCTGGTCCAAATGTTTCTTTCTCCTCTGCATTCTCTGGAAACTTAGACTTTACATCTACTGTTTAGCCTTCAACATATGTCTTCCTTTTCCAAGTAGATTGTTGGCTTCCTGAGGTCAAGGGCTGACTGTTTCTGTCATCCCCCAGGCTCTCACCTGTAATGGCAGGTGCAGGTGCAGGTGGGGGCTTCCTGTCTGTCATCATTGGATGCTTTCCTCGCACACGCAGCTCATCTCAGATTTGGCTTTATGTGGAATATTATCTCACAGGATGTGTGCATTGTCCATTTTCACTGCCAGCAGATTTGAAAAGAGGAAATAAAGAGCGCTGATTAAAAAGTATGAAAGTCATGGATACCTTTTTATTTTTTCAGATCAGTAACAATGTAGCTCAGCAGTGCAACAGATTCAAGAAGCAATTAGATTCAACTGCTTCAGTATGATTTATGTGCATCATTAAAGGTCTATAAGAATTCATTAAGAAGTTACATAAATTGCCTTTATTCCTTACATCTGGGCTTCTTACACATACAGACATATACTTATGGAAGAAAATAAAGGCTTTCCATCACATTTTCTAACTGTAATCAAAATAAGTGGTTAGAAGCCTGCTGATATAAAGGTACTCATTTTTCCTAAGTTCACATGGGAAATTGGTAATTTCTTTTTTATTTATGCATTACATTTTTATTATGAATTTATTATGATATCATAGTTTGATTCTTGAAGGATGAAGTCCTTGCTTACTCACTAAAGGTGGTCAACTAGCACAGCATTTTCTGAAACAATAAATTTGACATTGGAGTGAAAAGATGAGTCATATCTGTCACTTATTGAGACAAAAGGCTCTTGACAGCCTCAAAAAACTCACCCTCTTTCGCTTAACAAAGGAAACCCACAGTTGCATCCCTCCTACATTTTGAAATTAACACAAATGAGTGCAGCAATCTAAATAACACCTGCAATGTTCCCCCACTGTATTTCCACACCCTTTGCTACTTGTGAGTCTGCGTCCCCCCGGCAGACCCATAAGTGCATGGAGACCTTCTCAATGTGTACAAAGTGCTTTCCCACAATATCCCTGCTATTTATTATGTTTCTTACATGTACTTTTTCTCCAAAAACCAATTAATGTCCTTTGTTAATGGGACATCACCTCAACACAAGCTCAACCCCTGCAGGTATTAAAACTTCCCCTGTGCCACACTGAACTCAGCACAAAAGTCCTGAACCAAGCAGTAAATGTAGTTGTGACAACTTTCACTCTAGGGTTTTGTATAAATAGATTTTGAAAGTCTTGGGCTACACAGAATGTTCTGCAGTTCTAAGCTTCCTATCTGAATGCATTTTGATTTAATGCAGCCAAGTGTACCAGCCTCAGATGCAAAGACCTAGTGACTAAAGACACTAATGCTAATTTGAAGCAAAGAGAGAGCAGAGGAGCAGATTTTGAAAAATGCAAAAATGGAAGGGGAAAGGTAATGCAGATGAGGAGAAAAAAGAAATCGAAAAGAGAATAAATAGCTGTGCATGTGCTTATCTGTGTGTGTACTTGTGCACATACACAAGACCACAAAAGCCATGTGACAGCCTCTTATGAGAAAAAGAGGGATACATTTTCATTTGATTCTAATATCTACTGTAAAACAAAATGTGAAACGTTGTATAATTCAGCAAGAAAACTAGAATTCAGTCTAGTTTCTATAAATTAAGGGGTAGAGTTTAGAAGCCAGACCACACCAGCACAAAGAAGACAGCTCACTCAGAGCTTCTGGCATGACACTGGCATTGGAAATACAGATGAAAGATTTCTTGTCACTGACATAATTGCATTATTCAAGCTTTACGGTAAAGTCAGGCTTAGGTTAATAACATTAATCTCCCCTTTATTTCCCTGGATCTTATATGTGATTCCTAAGGTGTACAGATGTGTGAGGATGATAAAACAAGAGGGTTCCTAAAAACACAGGAGCCTCTGTGTTGATCATGTGAAATCAGTGAAGAGTTGGCCCCACTAAATTAAGCCATATTTGAATTTTTCTGGACTATTCCATGGCCTGGCTCACTCATCAGACACAGGTTTCATTTTAAAAAGAAAGATAATCTTATGAGCATACGTTCATACCCAGAATAGGGCCTGGGTGGTCCAGGCTGTTAAACGGGAAAGAAAGGAAATAGAAAGCCAGCCATGTGTCTGATGCTGTTTCCAGAAAGAGGTATCGGAATTGGTGAGAGTTGATGGTTCTTTAAGAACTCAGGAGTAGTCCCATTCAAGGTCTCCAGGATCAACCTCTGGGAGATGGGGGGGTCCTGCATTTGGGTCATCAGGAGCCCCGCATGTGATTCTCATGTGCCCTGAAACCCCAGAATCAGAGAACCACTGCTCTAAGACCCTGCCCCAGGCTCAGGGCCCGCGGAAGGATGCTGTGGTGCTTGCCGCAGCCTGCTCACTCAGGTGACCGAATCACTCCACCGGCTCTGACTGACCACCCCAGGCCCCTCTGTAGGACTCGGGCCCGAAGAGTACACATCCACCTTGCTGGAGGGATGCAGAGCCTGCAGTCAGGCACACGGAGGTGCTGAAGGGTGTCTGGCTCGCTGTGTGGGCCAGGCATAGCAGATAGTCACACCATCAGACCATCAGAGAGTGAGGTTGTCCTTTGCACAGAAATGAGTATCATCACGTGTCTCTACAGAAAGAGAGTTTTCTGCACACTGCCTTAGTATTGGCTTCATAGACATAGAGAAAAATTCTATTTAAAATGCTTCTGGTCAATGATTTGAGCTCAGCTTGCCTGGAGTGTAATTTACCCAGAAAAATTTTGAATACAACATCACTGACCTTAGTAAGGACTTGCAAAAGAAATGGCCAAATGCTCAAATATCTTATAAAATTAATTCCTTGAAAGCACGTATCTTCTCAATAGATAGGCTCTATTTATTTTTTCAAACGGAGCTTCCGTTTTGAGGAAAAACGCACTTCCTAATTTCAGCACTTCATCTTTTGTACTTCTCCAAGCAAGCTTACCATGTGCAGATATGCTCATTCATGTCACATGATGGTGTCACTCTGTGCATAAAAAGTCTACAGATTGGCAGTTAAAAAACAAATTATTGTCAATGAAAAGGACAATCACGCCACAGGAAGACCAACAGTGAGAACCCACCAGCCAGCACCCAGGGACCCTGCAGGGTGGTGCCTTCACACGGCAGTGAATTGCACACTCTGTTTTGTACCCGGGTTCATGGGACACTCCTAGAACTGTCCTGTGATCATGGAGGTAGGACGGCTCCCAGACACATGGGGGCTGAGACATCGGGTGCTCCACAGGAGAAGGAAATGGACCTGCGGGACAGGTCAGCAATGTGAAAGGGGCAAGAATTGTATAGCTAGGAAAGCATTCACCACTGTCCAGTGGTGTATGTGACATTTAAAAGCATTGCTGTCACAGGAAAATAAAACAGGGAGAGTCTCTTGATTAGCTCAATACTAACATTCAGAATGCATGGCAGAAAGTTCTCTTGACAGTAGGGAGACAGATTAACCTACTGACACACTTAATACCCACCTGGAATTCTGAAAATATCTCCTAGGGAAAGATGGAAGTATTAAAGGAAAACTATAAAAATAATTTTCTGGCCAAGTAAGTGACATATCTCATTAGCAAAGTTAAATAGTTGGGTGTTTTTAAATGGTTTGCTCTGTTTTTATTATAGGTAGTTCAAATTCTGCAATATACTCACACAGTAAAAGCCCAAAAATCAGGATCTAGGCTGCTCTGTTTCCCAATGTAGTTTTACTGCCAAAATCCAATTATCACAAGCCTTTGGTAGAGTTGGTTGTTAAAACAAATGCATGCAATAATTAGTAATACCTGGTGTTTTCCAGCTCTTTCACTGCTTTGTGCTGTGTATGTGTTTTTATTTCATTCTTGGAACCACTACTTAGAGGCTCCAGTTTTCTTTGTATTATAGGTGGTAAAATGAGGTTCGGACAGGTGAGATGACTTTCCCAGGACCCCAGGGCCGGCAGTAGCAGGCAGGGTTACAGCACGGGCTTTGCTGAGTCAGTGGCTCACCCTCCCCAGGGGGAAGTTACCTGTCCAGGGAGAAGCCCTGAGGACACAAACACTGTCCTGGAAGCCGGGTGGATGGGCCGTCAATGCTGACCTCCTGGCCGACCACTGTGTGCATTGGGCACGTGATTCCATCCTAGGGGAGAAGGACTGTGATGTTTACCAGCAGCGTGGGGGTAACCACCCCCATGATTAAATTACCTCCCATCGGGTCCCTCACATAACATGTGGGGATTATGGAAACTACAATTCAAGATGCGATTTGGGTGGGAACACAGTCAAACCACATCAACATTCAAGGTTGCTACATGCCTTTTTGTGGGCTTGATAGCTCATTTCTTTTTCTTTCTTTCCCTTTTTTCTTCTTTTAGGGACAAAGTCTTGTTCTGGCACCCAGGCTGGAATACAGTGGCATGGTCATAGCTCACTGGAATCTTGAACTCAACTCAAACAATCCTCCTGCCTCAGCTTCCTGAGTAGCTAGTACTACAGGTGCACCCTGCCATGCCTGGCTAATTTTTTTTGAAATGGGATTTCACTATATTGCCCAGGCTGGTCTTTAACTCCGGGCCTCAAACAATTCTCCAGCCTTCCTTCCCCATTAAGACCACTAAGACCCCTCTCACCACTTACCATCTCAACATCACCATGGAAGTCCTTGCTAATTCAATAAAACAAGAAAATTGCAGGGAGAGGGGGAGGTATATACACTGAGAATAAAAGGAATTAAAACTCTCTTTTTTTGCAGATGACAAAAATATCACTTAAAATCCCAAAGAATCTACAAAACAAACAACAAACAAAAAACTAACTCCTGGACTCCTGGAACCATTAAGTAAGCAAAGTAAAGCTTTAAGATACAAGATTAATATACAAAAACCAGTTTTTAAAAATACCAACAATGGACAATTGGAATTTGAAATTAAAAGCCAATGGCACTTATGTTATCACCAAAATAACAAAATACTTACGTCTATCAAAAGTCTATCAAAAGATGCACCAGATCTGTGGTAAGAAAACTGCAAAACTCTGATGAAAGAAGTAAAAGAAGATCTAAATAAATGGGGAGATGTTCCATGTACATGTAGAGTAACAGTCAATATTGTCAAGAGAGCAGGAAAATAAAATATAACTTTAAAAATTTGAGATGCAGGAAAAGCAGTACTTTGAGGAAAATTTATAGCAATATATATGTATATATGTATGTGCATATATATAGTCAATTAACTTTTGACAAAGAAGCAAAAGCATTAAAGTGGAGAAAAAATAGTCGTTCCAAAAAATGGTGCCATAACAAATGGGCACCTGCTTGAAAACAAAAAAATGGAATCTAGGCAAAGACCTTTCACCCTTTACAAATGTCAACTCAAAATGATCACACATTTTAAATGTAAAACTATAAAACTCTTAGAAAGTAACATAGGAGAAAATCTATGAGACCCAGTGTTTGGCAACGACTTCTAAGTATGACACAAAAAAGCATGGTCGATGAAAAAAAAAAAAGGACTTCCTTAATATTAAAGACCTCTGCCCTGCAAAAGACACTGTTCATACAACAAGAAGACAAGCCAGAGACTAGGAACAAGCATTTTTAAAGGGCATGTCTGATAAAATACTGATGACCAAAAGATAAACAAAGAATCCTTAAAACTCAGCAAGAAGAAAACAACCCAATTAAAAAATGGACAATCTGTACATATCACCAAAAAGGATATGCTGATGGGAACTAAGTAAATGAGAGACTTTAGAAAAGTTCAACTTAAAATAATGAGATACTGAACACACCTACTAGAATGGCTAAAATCCAAAGCACTGACAATACCAAATGCTGGTGAGGATATGGAGCAACAGGAACTCTCATTCATGGCTGGTGGGAATGCAAAATAGCTTAGTGGCTTTGGAGCAGTTCGACAGTTTCTTACAAAACTAAGCCTATTATATGATCCAGCAGTCATAGTCCTAGACATCTACTTAAATAAGTTAAAAGCTTATGTCTGCACAAAAACCTTCACATGAATGTTTATAGTAGCTTTCTTCATAATTGGCAACAAAGATTCCTTTAGTAGGTGAATGAATGAACAAACTCTAGTGCAATTCATGCAATGGAATGTTATTCAGTGATATAAAGAAGTGAGGCGAGGTGCCATGGCTCACATCTGTAATCCTAACACTTTAGAAAACCAAGACTGGAGGATTGTTTGAGGCCAGGGGTTCAAGACCACCCTGGGCAACATAGTGAAATCCCATTTTGAAACCAAAAAAATTAGCCAGACATGGTAATGCACACCTGCAGTACTAGCTACTCAGGAGGCTGAGGCAGGAGGATTGTTGGAGTAAAGTTCAAGGTTATGGTGAGCTATAACCATGCCACTGCATTCCAACCTGGGTGCCAGGATAAGACTTTGTCTCTAAAACAGGAAAAAAAGAGAAAGAAAGACAAACAAATGAGCAATCATGGCCACAAAAAGGCATGTAGGAACCTTGAATGCTGATATGGTTTGGCTGTGTCCTCACCCAAATCTCCATCTTGAACTGTAGTTCTCATAATCCCTGCATGTCATGTGAGGGACTCAGTGCGAGGTAATTTAATCATGGGGGCAGTTACCCCCATGCTTCTGTTCTTGTGATAGTGAGTGAGCTCTCACGAGATCTGATAGTTTCATAAGGGACTTTTCCCCATGTTGCTCAGAACTTCTCCTTTCTGTCACCATGTGAGGAAGGACATGTTTGCTTCCTCTTCCGCCATGATTGTAAGTTTCCTGAGGCCTCCCCAGCCTGCAAAACTGTGAGTCCATTAAATCACTTTCCTTTATAAACTACCCAGTCTCCCATATGTCTTTATTAGCAGCATGAGAATGAACTAATACAAATGCATACTAGTAAGTGAAAGAAACCATCTGAAAAGGCTACACACTGTGCGATTCCAACTCTATGACATTTCTTGGAAAGGAAAACCATGAAGACCGTAAAAAGATTGGGAGTTACTGGAGTTTGGGGGAAGAGAGGGATGAACAGGCAGAACACAGAGGATTTTCAGGGCTGTGAAACTACCCTGTATGATACCATAGTGGTGGGTACATGTCATTATACATTTGTTAAAACTCCTAGAACCCTACACCACCAACAGTGAACCCTAAAGCAAAGTGAGGACTTTAGTTACTAAAATGTGTCATGCTGGCTCATCAGTTGTAACACATGCACCTCACTAGTGCACGATTTTAACACAGGGGAGACCCAGGGGTGGTGTCAGAGGACACAAGGGTCTCTGTACTTCCTGTTTAATTTTTCTGTAAACCCAAAACTGCTCAAAAAAGAAAGTCTATTAATTTTTAAAAATATATGAAACTCTTTTATCTCTTCAAAAGATTTTTTTCTCAAATAAGATACTCTTGGTATATTTTATAAACTTGAAACCACTACATAAATATTTTAAACTTCTGTGACCGAATTTCTTTGCAAGTAGATACAAAGATCTACTTTCTTTGAGGCACACTTATTCCTTCTTTGTGAAACCATTATGGTTTAGTAAATCTTAAACACATAAACTTTAACTCATCTACAAGTCTACATTTATGAACTGTGTAGGAAATGACCCTTAGGAAGAATGAGTGGAGTTGAAGCATTAATGACACATCATGTAACACACACATCTATAATAAAACAGGTGAAAAAGACACATTCTCCTATATGATTGTAGACATTTTAAATATATTACAGAAGATTGATTTATGATTGAGAATTTGAAAAGCATGGTGTTATATCATCAGACTTGGAAATCAAATATAAATGACAGAAATCTGCATTGGTATTAAATCCACAATGGAAGGCAATTTCACACAAAATATCTCGTTGTCTCCCTTTATTTCATTGCCCATTATGCTAATATCCACATGTGTGGGATGGTGGTTGAAACTCTGGACATGAAGGGGAATATTGAAGTTTCCGCGAGATTCATATCTAAGTCTTACAGGATTCAAAAATTGTAAATTCAAGGTGGAAGTCAGGTTTAAATTCTGCTTATGAAGAAATTCTTGGTTTGGGAATCAGACTTTGCATTTTCTTACTAACTCCTTAGAAATATATTATGCACAAACTGGGGATAAAAAGTCTCCTTTTGCTTTAAAAATGATCATGACATGCATTTTTGATACCACAGCAAGCTGCATCCCTGGGCCATACCTCCGCATTGAATCAACCTCAAATCCAGATAAAATTCAATAATTTCTTAAATGCATCCATGAGCTGGCAATTAAGTAAGGAATTCTTACCCTCAGGGTCAGAGAAAGCTGCAAGTAGACCACTGAAGTTTTCTTTACCCCCAAGGGAAAATGTGAGTGTTAGTTCTCACAGTCTCCAGGATCTGAAACCAGAACCCACTCAGTAAGGGAAATCCAGTTGGAGATTTTCTCCCTCACTGCAAAGTTGAGCCGCAAAAGGCTGCCCCCCCCAGTCTGGGGAAAATCAGAAATGAACCCATTCACCGTTAGTAGCAGTGTTGCCAGGAAAGGCAGCGTCTCCAACGCCAGTGTTGAGGGGGCCTGGTCAGGAGAATATGAAGCATGGGAAAGTTCAAAGCCATTTTGCAAACCTGACTTTGAGTTGAAAACTTACAGTTAAGCTCCAGGCACCTGAGAGAAGCAAACCTTTACCTCTGCAAACATACCTGGAGCCCTCAGCTTCTTCAGAAGCCTGAATCAATTCCCACAAATGAGGTTCCAAGGTACTGAGCAATTCTTAGTCAAATACTGTTGAAATAATGGTAAAAGGAGGAAAACCAATAGGATTGAAATAGTTACATCATTTTATTTAGGAGTTCCAGAATCACACTGAAAAATCTGACAGGTGAATTTAGGCTGGTGATCCCTTTGCAAAATGTCTGTCAATGACCTGGAACGTATTTTCCCAGCACACTTTCCTCATAAAGTCTTCAGGCGTCCCTCCCATTCGCAGGGATTGAGTCTTCTCTGAGCCCCTCTTTTCACTTATTTATAGATGTACTGATTCACTTATCACCTCACTGGATATTTATTGAATGCCTGTGTCACTGGGCACCTCTATTCCAAGCACCATCCGGGCCTCCTTCACTTCACCATCACACCATGTGTCCTGACGTCCCTGGGTTTTCCAGCCCTGCTAGCCTGAGTGCCCAGACAGAACCTTTTCTCTGGATAGCTCCAGTCCCCACACAATGCTTGGTTCATTCAACTCATCGAATGAACACCGTATTTATTTTCACCCCTTTCTCAACAAAATTCCAAGTAAGTTGTCTACTTGTACTTTTATGTGTTAACTTATGTTTCTCCATTTAGTGAGCACTGTAAAATTCATGTTGGCAGAAAAAAGGATTCTCATCTCGAGAAGATTCAAGATTTGAAAATTTAAGAGTATATAATTGGCAAACTGCAATGAAATGAAATAAAGACAAAAACGAAAATGAAATGGATTGGTAACTAACCATGGTTCTTACTCTGCAGTTCTTGATTCAGGAAAACACTTACCTGGAAGAATGAGTTACCACAGGGAGGCCACAGTCATGAATGAATTCCATTCCATGCCTGAGTGCACGCCACTGCGTTGCTTATTTTCCAGGCGAATTGTGTCTCCTCTCACAGGACTGCTGTGAGGTGCACCTGGCCCAGGAAGGGGGCGCCTATAGCTTTGCTGACGCAGATATGTGAAGTAACCAGGATCCCTCTTTCCAATTCACCAATGAGGTGCTTGATCTGGGATCTTGGAGGCATATATCTCAATCTGCCATTGGACAAGTTCCAGAATCACACTGAAAAATCTGACAGGTGAATTTAGGCTGATGATCCCTTTGCAAAATGTCTGTCAATTACCTGGAATGTATTTTCCCAGCACACTTTCTCCATAAAGTCTTCAGGCGTCCCTCCCATTCGCAAGGATTGAGTCTTCTCTGTTACAGCCCAACTACACGGGCAATCAGCTGTCCACCCAGCGCTCCTGCTGCTGCCATGATGTTCATGATGTTCTATTGATATCTGTATCATGGTGCCCTCTTTTGATCCCCCGACGTAATGTCTCATGCTAGTCTCTAGTGATCCTGAACCTATGACTGACATGTGTCAATGGGCTGGAAAACGCACTCTTCTGCAGACCAGATCTTCTTGGTGGGCTCCTGAGGCATCCCTGAGGCATCCTTAAGGCATCAGAAAACTTGAGAAATGTACAAAAGCATCTGTAGAAGTTGAAGATGATCACGACCAATGGGAAAGCCCAGCAAATCGGAATCTTCATAAATGTACTGACATATTTTACACAGAAAAATCCTTGAATAATTCAATTGCTGAACATAACCCCCTAATTAAATCACATACTACAGTATATTTGACTGGATCTATTATGTCATTACACAAATTGCATAATATTCAAAATTATGAGTATTATACTTTCTATAGAATTTAAAATCATTCTGTATAAAGCTGTGACTATATGCATTTTCATCGCTCTAAGGGCCACCATCATTTATAATCTCCACAATGGCCAAGGGTTCTTTGATAGGGAAGCTTGTACTGAGGACAATAGTTACTTAGTTATTTTGTGTTGTAAAAATTACTGTTGGAAAAACCATCTTAACCTGCTACTGTAGTGCTCAAACCACAGCAGAGCCTTTATATAGCACATGCGCGCAGCTGCCCAGCCACAGCGGAGCCTTTACATAGCACGTTCGTGCAGCCGCCAGCCACGGCTGCAATGGCAAGGAAGAGCACCAGACAGCCCTGCCTCCACGTTCAAGGGTTTTCTTGCCAAGATCTACTGCAGGGCTGCGAGGAGGCCACGTGACTTGTCAGGTGCGTTCCAGGGTTCAAGGGCCCTTCGTGGCCTTGACTTCTTCTAAATGGAGACACAGGAAAAAAGCCTCCAGATGTTATCCCGGCAGGTCCTGGACCCGCTTCTGAACAGTGAACTGTGAGTTGTCGAGTAACAAAACCCCTGCCAGCTTTGCCGCCCAATTTTCTCTTCAGGTCCACCTGGGACAGGAGAGGCAGGATGGGCTCCTCCTGCTGCGAATTTGAAGTTCATGAGATTACGTGTGTCTTGCAGTTGTCCACCCATTTCTTGACACCTGCTTCTGGACTCTACATCTGAAAAACCCCAGCCAGGCACAGAGGCTCACTCCTGTAATCCCAGCAGTTTGGGAGGTTGAGACGGGAGGATCACCTGAGGTCAGGAGTTGGAGACCAGGCTGGCCAACATGGCGAAACTCCGTCTCCACCAAAAATACAAAAATCAGCTGGGCGTGGTGGCAGATGCCTGTAATCCCAGCTACTCGGGAGGCTGAGGCAGGAGAATCACTTGAACCTGGGAGGCAGAGGTTGCAGTTAGCCGAGATCGCATCACTGCACTCCGGCCTGGGCGACAGAGCAAGACGCCATCTCAAAATTAATAACAAATTAAAATTAAAATTAAAAAATATTTAAAAAACTAAAAAACCCAGCCCATATGTGCCTTGCTTTAGGACTTGGCTTTCGGGGCACAATGTTTCCGTGTCTGACATGGTGCACGTCTGCGTTTGCTGTGAATCTTGCAGGCAGCCAGCTCTGTCACTCTTTCTGTGCCTCGGCTACCAGCTCCCAACCTCATGGGCCTCCTTGGCCCGCAGCCTCCCCCTGGCTGGCGTTTCTGCCTCTGCTCTGAGCTGCTCCTTCTGCAGCGACCTTCAGGACAGCACCTGTCATGAAGGAGATGTCTTCATGTGTCCCTTTCTAGTTCTCCCACCTCAAGAGTAAGTGCCGAATGCCACAGAGGACAACTGAGATCACACGTGTGGAAATAATTAGTATGTTTAGAAAATAGACTATAAACTGCTCTTAAAAGTTATGTACAAAAGATTATGAGATATGATTATGAACAATGCTATTATTTCTATGGCTAACTACAACAAAGAGAAACAGTAATTTCTGCTAGGATAAACCAAACGATATTAAATTCCAAATCATAATCAGCTTGGGAAATGCTTTTCTTAACTTTCTGGATCACAGACATTCCTTCGAATTACAAATTTGGACAGGAACCTCAATGATGGAAAGGAATATTGAGAGCTATCCTTAGAGAGTCAAGCCACTGAGAAACATCATAGCTGAGAATATAAAGCTTGAAAATGTATTCGATGGGGCTCTCCAAATTGCTTTTACCTCAGGGATGAGTTAATATTTCTTTAGCAAAAATAACACTTATTTTACATGTTAGAAATACATATGCTCTATTGAAACACTGTAGCAATACAGCAAGGGCAAGGACCAGCAGCTATGGCTGCAGGGTGTGGGGAATGAGCCATGAGTTGGGAGCTGTGCTGCCAGGAAAGATAGACAAGAACCTGGCAACGGGGTGTGCAGAGGATGAGACTGTGTGGGACCTGGGAATGGGGTGTGCAGAGGGGGACACTGTGTGTGACCTGGGAATGGGGTGTGCATGGAGGATAATGCTGTGTGGGACCTGGGAATGGGGTGTGCATAGAGGGTGACACTGTGTGGGACCTGGGAATAGGGTGTGCAGAGGGGGACACTGTGTGTGACCTGGGAATGGGGTGTGCATGGAGGATAATGCTGTGTGGGACCTGGGAATGGGGTGTGCACAGAGGATGACACTGTGTGGGACCTGGGAATGGGGTGTGCACAGAGGATGACACTGTGTGGGACCTGGGAATGGGGTGTGCATGGAGGGTAACATTGTATGGGACCTGGGAATGGGGTGTGCAGAGGGGGACACTCTGTGGGACCTGGGAATGGGATGTGCACAGAGGACGACACTGTGTGAGACCTGGGAATGGGGTGTGCGGAGAGGGTGACGGTTTGTGGGGCCTGGGAACACTGTGTGCATGGAGGGCGATGCTGTGTGGGTCCTGGGAATGGGGTGTGCAGAGGGGGACACTGTGTGGGACCTGGGAACGAGGTGCACAAAGGGCAACACTGTGTGTGACCTGGGAATGGGGTGTGCACAGAGGGTGACATTGTGTGTGTGACCATGGCACACATTTACATATATAGCAAACCTGCACATTCTGCACATGTACCCCAGAACTTAAATTAAAAGTTCATGGAAAAAAAGAGACAATTCTGGATCTCAATTGAAAGGCTTCCTGTGAATAGAGAATTTGCATCCACCTTTGCACCTCTGGCATGCTCCGGGATGGCATTGACACGTTACGGGGTTTCCAGTATTTCCATCACATTGCTTGAGTTCTTTTCATCACAGGTAGATGGCCTTTCCCAAACCAGATGGCCTAAACTAATTCTGAAATCGCTCTGGTGGTATCACCTATTTTTGTTCTGTTTATTTCTCAATGAAAGTTACTCACCATGAAAATATTTTCCATCATGTGAGAAAACCAGAATCATTCCATGTCAAACGAGGCCTTTTAAATATCTGTAGCTTGGGAGAAACCACTCACCATATGACAGAAATTTAGAAAAATTACTTTTTAAAAAATGACATTGAGTGTAAGTATTTTTGAAGCATATCTGACATTATCTGTGCTAAATTGAATTGCTTTTAAGAAAATCAAATCGTACTGTCCTAATACGGCCAATCTTTAGGTTGAGTTCCTGACATTGGTGACTGGTGACCAATACACTGAGGGACTGGTTTACGTTTAAACTAGTTGTATGCCAAAAGTACAGCTTTTGTTGCTCCAACCTGAAAATCTTTTGAAATGAGACCAGAGCATGGATTGATTGATTTGGCAGGATGTGCCACGTTACCATCAAGATTAAACACTGAATGATGACAAAAGTGATGGGCTATCACCATGTGGCCAGAGGCCTGGCAGCAACTCCGTGCTCAAGTAAGTTATTGCAGAATAGAGGCCACAGAGTGTCACAAAAAAGCTAATAATAAACCTGGGACTTATTATAAAGGAGGAAGAAAAAAAATTACTGACTGAAGGGGACAAAGGGAGACCCATTTTTTTTCACTATTGAGAAACTAATTATTTAACACACGTGCTGAACATAAAGTCCATTAAACAAATATGAAACCCCATCTGGATTAGCAAAATGCAAAATGCTGTATAGACAGAACTGTGAGCCCCGGCGGCTGTGTCTGAGGGATGTGAAGCCTTGTGTTTCAGAACCAATAGGGAATTTTGAGTGCTCTTCAAGGCCCCAATCCAAATCACATCCCTTCAAAGACCTCACTTCATAGCTCATTTTCACTAGAATTTTTTAAAACCATTTTTTGAAGGTAGATTCCTAAAGAGACATTTAATCAAATTCCTTCAGTAAGATGACATTTCAATGTTTCTGCTAAGTTAGTGGTTGTGAATGATTGTCACATCTTCCCTCAAAATTGTTTGTTTTGTTGGTTTGGTGGGAATTGGCATACATCTGTGTGTCATTGGTGGGAAATGGCATACATCTGTGTGTCATTGGTGGGAACTGGCATACATCTGTGTGTCATTGGTGGGAACTGGCATACATCTGTGTGACATTGGTGGGAACTGGCATACATCTGTGTGACATTGGTGGGAACTGGCATACATCTGTGTGTCATTGGTGGGAACTGGCATACATCTGTGTGTTATTGGTGGGAACTGGCATACATCTGTGTGACATTGGCACTCAGCATCTTGGACATTCCAAGATCACACAGAAGAGCAAGAAATGTCACTGCTTACCTAGGAAGTGAGATTGATGATGACTTTCTCGATTTGCCAGGCCCGTATCACTGATATTTCCATTCCACCTGGGAAACTATGCACTGGATGGTCACCCAGCTGCAAATAGGAAATTAAGACTGGCCAGGTGCAGTGGCTTACGCTGGCAACCCCAGCACTTTGGGAGGTCGAGCTGGGCAGATCACTTGAGGTCAGGAGGTCAAGGCCAGCCTGGCCAACATGATGAAACCCAGTCTCTAGTAAAAATACAAAAATTAGCCAGGCGTGGTGGTGGTGGTGGTTGCCTGTAATCCCAGCTACTCAGGAGGCTGAGGCAGAAGAATTGCCTGAACCAGGGAGAAGGAGGCTACAGTGAGCCCAGATCATGCCACTGCACTCCAGCCTGGGTGACAGAGCAAGACTCCGTCTCAAAAATAAATAAATAAATAAGTAAATAAAAATTAAAAAAAAAAAAACAGGAAAGTAACACTGTACTTTAAATAGTTCACAAATAGTGCCTCTACAATAGGCCTTTTTCATAACATTTTATTGTTATTTATTGTATCAGAGCCAGAGACAAATTTGACAATAAATGAAGTATACACAACCAGGTCATTGCCCTAACATCTAACGAAATTCAGTGCTTATTGTAAAAGAAGAGTGATGGCTGATTCAAATAGAATCTGCCCTTGAAATAAATGAGCTTTCATAAAAGAAACAGGAAAAAATGAATAGGATTCTTGGCAAACATTGACTTTAAAAATGCAGTATTATAAAAAAAAAGACTTGGATTGGATTAGATTTTTCTGCTTCATATGGAAATTTTCTTTTTATATGAATATTTCAGGGCAGCTTTCTTAAAATCTTAAATTCTACTACATAAAAGAAGAAGAAATAGAAAGGAACCGTAGTGTCATTTAGCCTAGTCCTCTACTCGAGTTTAGAAACATGAAACAATCTTCTTAGAAAAAAAAAAAAGTCAAATTCATTCTGATCAACCTGTAACAAAACCAGATCAGCCAGCTACTAAAATATCATTTTTAAGACCTACTTTTATCCTAGATGGTCAGGGTTTGGGGTCAGTGGTGACTGATGGGGAAAGCATCTTTGGGCAGGTGTCAAAGGAGGAAGACATGAGGGGCAGGTGTCAAAGGAGGAAGACATGAAGGGCAAGTTTAGGGAAACAGACTCTCAACCTGTGGCCTGGGGCAGTAGACACATAACGGAGACACAGGGAAAAGCTCGGATGATCCAGCCAGATGGAAGGAGGAATTAGCAAATGGCAAAGTTTTAAATTATGGCTTGTGCAAATAGAAGGAAAATAGATTCAGATAACACAGTACCATCTAGTCAATTAGATAAGCTGGCTGAATATCTACATTGTGAAGATATTAGATTTGTCAGAGTAACTACAAACCCGCAGAGATGACCAAAGAGAATATGCTGAAATTGCCAATTTAAGATTTAAATAGAAAAAGATATGCATTTCATTGTTATCAATGCACTCCTAGGTTCACCATTATTTCCTGGTCCCTTTTACTTTTAATGATCATAGCAACTTGAATCTCGTCAAAATGTAAAGTCTTCTAAGGACCTTATGTCATACTTAGAATTCGCTCTGTACAGAAAGGTGAAGTGTTTAATGTTGTCCACATTCCATATCGTTATTTGTGATGTGGATGACATCATCAATACGATTTGGAAAATTAGTTATGTTCCATCCACTTTAATGGCTACTTGAGCCTTCCTGTTTTGAGAAGCATAAAGGAGAAAAGCAGGTGAACGCTCCCTATAGTGCGGTGAGCAGAAGCGCCCAGAGGGAGCAGGTGCATGGGTGGAAATGGAGAATTGGGGCCTGTGAGAACAGTTGGGATCTGAGCAGGTGCTCCAGGGATGTGTGCAGGTGTCACCAGCAGATGGAGCCGCACAGCAGGGGCTGCCCGATGTCGAGCTGGGATTGCTGAACAAACACGCTTTGCTGGCTCTGCAAGCGTAGACAAGTCATGAAGTCAGTGGGACCCAAGTTATGCACAAAAATCATTGAGAGTTTCTTAAAGAAGCGTGGACGTGATTTTCATTTTGGTTTCTCAGGAAGATAGTTAAGCATAACATGATGTCATTAGCCTTGTGTTAGGGAAGGACATTTCTGTAAAAGGTCTAAGCTAACAGGAGGGAGAACTGGAAGGACTCAGCAAGATAAGTACCCAGCAGGACAGTCCAGTGGAAGATGATGCAGCCGTAGCCGGAGAAATCAAGGAGCGGGGAAAGGCAGGGAAAATCTGCGATGAGCTCAGTTTAGAAGAGATGGTCATACTTTCAGTATTAACGAGTGCTAGTATTTGTTTGGTGGGAGACGATTTTTGTGTTTACTGCTGTGTATGTATTACCTGACTTTCTCCTACTGAGTAACTTTTAATTACAGGGCCCACTTCACACCTGAGGAAACTGAGGACCCAAGTATCTTGACCAAGGCCATCCAGCTGTAGAAAACAGCTGCACCCGCAGAAGACTCTGTTGTATTTGATTGTGAAGCCACTGCTCATAAACATTGTGCTATGTTGCTTTCCTGTGCACAATTTGCTTGTGGTCAAGAAAATGTTGGCAGCAGGAAAAGCGGGTGCTGGGAGGGACAGTGTGGCGTTAGGAGTACCTTCAAAATAACTGTGCCCCAACAAGACAAAGACTTATGAAGATGAAATTAGTTATGCAGGTAAATAAGTAATTTGAAGAAATTTTTTTCGAGACGGAGTCTTGCTCTATTGCCCAGGCTGGAGTGCAGTGACATAATCTCAGCTCACTGCAACCTCTGCCTCCTGGATTCAAGAGATTATCCTGCCTCAGCCTCCCTAGTAGCTGATATTACAGGAGCCTGTCACCATGCCTGGCGAATTTTTGTGTTTTTAGTAGAGCTGGGGGTTTCACCATGTTGGCCAGGCTGGTCTCGAACTCCTGACCTCAGGTGATCTGCCCACCTCAGCCTCCCAAAATTCTGGGATTACAGGCGTGAGCCACTGTGCCCAGCCTAAACTTCAGATCTTTCAGATAACAGAAATGCTCCAGTTGTGGTTAGAAAGACCTGCATGGTGACAGAAAGATGTTTGAATATCTTCTTCTGGGAAGTGTCTGTTCATGTCCTTTGCCCACTTTTTAACGGGATTGTTTGTTTTGGCTTATTAATTTGTTTAAGTTCCTTGTAGATTCTGGATATTAGACCTTTGTCAGATGCATAGTTTGCCAAGATTTTCTCCTTTTCTGTGGGTTATCTATTTACTCTGTTGATACTTTCTTTTACTGCGCAGATGCTTGCTCTTTAGTTTAATTAAGTCCCATTTACTTGAAAATGGGCGCTAAACATTGAGTACTTGGGTACACAAAGAGGGAAGCAGGAAACACTAGCGCCCACCTGAGGATGTGGGGAGGAGGGCAGGATGGAAAAACCACTGATCAGGTACTATGCTCATTACCCAAGTGACAAAACAATCTGTACACCAAACCCCCATGATGCACAGTTTATCTGTGGAACCAGCCTGCACGTGTACCCCTGAAACTAAAATAAAAGTTAAATAAATAAATATTAAATCTGACTGAGTTAATAACAGGAGGACTAGTGAACTAGAGAAAAAAGATGTTTGGAAATTATCAATACATATAAGCTATGTAGTCTGACACTTCAGGAAAGTGAAAGTATGACAAACAATTAAAACAAAAATGAGGCTGGGTGCAGTGGTTCACATCTGTAATCTCAGCACTTTGGGAGGCCAAGGTGGGTGGATAATGAGATCAGGAGTTCAAGACCAGCCTGGCCAACATAGTGAAACCCCATCTCTACTAAAAATAAAAAAATTAGCCAGGAGTGGTGGTGTGCACCTGTAATCCTAGCTACTTGAGAGACTGAGGCAAGAGAATTGTTTGAACCTGGGAGGTAGAGGTTGCAGTGAGCTGAGATCGCACCACTGCACTCCAGCCCAGTGTACTCCTTCCTCTGTCAGGTCCAAGCACGGAACTCCTACCTCTGGGTGTCACAGCCATCTCTACCTCTACCTCCTAACCTCGGTCCTCAAATGATGGCAAAGCTTGCTCCCCACTCCATCAGTCTCTTTCTGACATCCCCTTTCCCTTTTCTTCTATTTCTTTTTTTTCTCCGTAGTAATTACTGCCTTCTGACAGGCTATACAGTTGTTTCTGTATTTGCTTATTGCTAGTCTCTGTTAATGAGAATGGAACTTTCAGGAGAGCAGAGTATTACTGTTTGAGTTTTTGTGTGTTTTCCTCCCATTGCTATAACTGATCAAAGGTAGATTCTCATTATTTGTAGTTGAAAGAGTGAATGATAAATAAAGATTCTGTAGTCCTACAATGGTGTGTTTGCTGTTTTTCGTTTTAGAATAACAGAGCTGTAGAGCTAGGCAGAATTATAGCGATCATTAAGTTGATATATGAGAAAACAAAGCCCCAGGTGATTCAGTTTTTTGAGGATGGGAGAACAGATGTGTGACCGGAATTCAAAACTCCAAGTCTTCAGCCAAAATTCTATCTACCGATCCCTTTAATGTACAGTATTTCTTCCATCAGTGTTTGCCACATGTGTTTAAAGTGGCATTATGCTGTAGTAATGTTAATATCATTTTTAGCCTGGCAAGTTCTTGTAGGAAATCACTCAATGATTACCTGTCCAAAATATAAATGTGCATTGTAATGCTTATGATCTGAGCCCCAACATCTGTACAAATTTCACAAGCTTGTGAAAATTGATTTTAGAGCATTTCTATGTGAGTTTTAAAACATCAGGAATGACATTGGGAGTGCACGTGTGCATGTGTGTGTACGTTTCTGGAATCTCCTCACTCTTAGCGCAGCTTCTTGGGATGTGTTGGAGTAGGTGCCTGGCCTCTCACCAGCAGAAAGGCCAGGTTTATTGAGTGAAAACACACGTCTACAGATGGATGAGCCCTTAATGACACAACCTCTTATATGTGAATCAGCTTTAAACACGAGATGCAGGCTCAGAGTGGAAAATGCTTGAATTTTAGCTTTAGTCATTTGGGTTTGGGTTCCGGTTTGAAGCATCACTAACCATACAGCCTTGGACAAGTAAGTAAACCTCTTTGAACTCAGGACCCAGTTCTTCTAATAAGGTAGAACTGTGGACCTATTTTGCATGTTTGAAATTAAGGTGATTGATAACAGATGAAAGGAATTCAATCACGTATGCTATCAATAAATGATGTGTTTTGTTCCTGTTATTCTTTATAAATTTCTAACACATACCCAAGGTTTTCTTAAACTCCTCTTATTTTAGTTTATTGTGAGCAAAGTAAAGGAAGCAAGGCAAAGTACTAAAAAGCTCATCAGCAAAGGTAAACACTTTGAAAAGCAAAGATAAGACCGAAGGCAAAAATTGAAATGAAAGGAAGTCACATTCAGTGGGTTAGTGATTGAGCAGGTGGTGATGAGGGTAATGAAGACAGAAATGTGGAGATACAAAGTGTTTCTCTAGGACAGAGATCCTGGCCCTGGATGGGACCCCAGAAAACCGTGATATGGTTTGGCTCTGTCCTCACCCAAATCTCATCTTAAATGGTAGTTGCCATAATCCCCAAGTGTCATGAGAGGGACCTGGTGGGAGGTAATTTAATCATGGAAGTGGTTACCCTCATGAAGTTCTCATAATAGTGAGTGAGTTCTCACAAGATGTGATGGTATTATAAGGGGTTTTCCCCCTTTTAGCTGGGCACTTCTCCTTCCTGCTGCCATGTGAAGAAGAACGTGTTTGCTTCCCCTTCCACCGTGATTGTAAGTTTACTGAGGCCTCCCCAGCCATGTGAAACTATGAGTCAATTCAACTTCTTTCCTGTATTAAGTAGCCAGTCCTGGGTACGTCTTTATTAGCAGCATGAGAATGGACTAATACAAACCATAAGAAAGAAAGAAATTATTATGCCCTCACATATAAATAATAACTAAAAATAACTCCAATTAAAAAATTTCTTGGAGGTACAAGAACCACCTTGTATTTTACATCCTTGCATCTGCATTTCTGGAAGAAGACCATTGCTGGCCATTTTAGTCTACGTCTTCATGCATTGGCACATGTAAGCAAAGTCTGCTTTTGATGTTTTGTTTGAACCTTGCCTAAACACAAATGCAATGGTCTCCAGTTTTCACTTGCCCCCCCCCTTTCAGAATGATTGTTTTTGTGATTAAGGAACAGGGTGCAAATAGAATACCCATCAGTACCTTCTCTTCTGGCATTGTCAATTAAGATCGCAGTAGAGATTTCTGTAGCAGATATTATGTTTATATTAAGTTTATGAAAATACATCCATCACCAAATCTCCTGGCACACGTTACATAAAATGCAAAAGACAAAACCTACCGACACAATGATAATCATGGTATTGTATAGATTGCAGATGGATTTGTTTGAAACAGAAAGCAGAATCCCAGTGGAGACACAGCCACATCATTCCCTGAAGAAACTTGTTTGATGCTTACTGTAGGCCTGGAAAATAAGTGAGAAGAAAGAGGAAGGTGTTTCGTTAAGCCTGACTCTGCTAAGCTACCTGGTACAGAAACAGAGGGAAAGAGGAAAACTAGCTCTGGCGTCCTGTTATATGCAGTATATTTCTATTCATAAATGCCTCTTACTTTCCAGTTACTATGGGTCACACAGCATCACATCTGATAGCTTTGCATTTGTTAGAAGATGAAAAAGATAATTTAAATTTATATTCTACTATTCACATGGCCTTTTGAAATAATGTTATAAAATTTTCTCCGTCTTCCCTTTTCTTCATCCTTTGCCTTGTTTGTGCATCATTTTCCATGGTTTTCATCATTGTCCTCACTGCGTTATTGCCTTTGTTGTCTGATGTAACTCTCTGTCTACTTCATCTTTCTTGCCATTTGATTCCTCTCTTTCATACTTTTCATATATTGTCCTACTCCAGAAGTTTCAAAGTAGCTGCCTTGAGGCCACATCTGGTTTGTGCAAATATTTCATTTTATTTACAGATGTTTATAAAACAATATCAGTTCACAGATAATATTTGAAAATTAGATGATAACCCTGAAAATGTGCTATTATAACTTGTCTTGAAAAGCTAGAAATCTGGCAAAGTTGGACCTACCGTCCAGATCGTCAATGACTGGATGCTCAGTGTCGCTGGGGTGGTGTTTGCAGTTGCCTGTTCCCTCGAGCTGGGTCACTTATTTACTGCACCAAGCTGGCCCCTGCAGGCAATGGGACTTAAGGTCCTTTGTCTAAATTTGTGTATATTTAGCACTCTATGCCAATTGTATTTTTGTTGTTGTTGTTGTTTTAGTATTTATTATTAGTCCATGACCATTTTATACAAAAAGTTGTATACAGAATATTGTATACAATATTCTTCTGTACATAAACATTGGCTCTAAGGGCAAAATAAGAGACAGGTCTTCCTTTTTAGAAGCCTGCCTTACAAATGAAGAGACAAGCATATCACCAAGTACATGAGCCAGCGTCTAATCTGAGTGGTAAATTCTTTCTTTTCATGGTTTATTGGTAAAGATTGAGTTATTGTGCATAGCCCTCCCCAGAGCCGCTGAGGAAAATGTTTCCCTTCTCCCCTGAAGGAATTAATGTGCCTGTTTTTACAAAAACCTGACCTCAAAAAGGCAAAGATCTCAGCCACTCTATAGGAAAGAGGGATTCAAGGCATTAATGAGGGCGGGGGACGGGGAGTGGGAGCTCAAATGCAGAGACAAACATACTTGCTAAGACGGTCATAGGGTGGGTGCTGGAGGGGAGGGTGCCTGACGGCTGGACTTGCACCTGGTCCAGCTCTTCTGTGGCTCTGAGGAGGCAGCAAGGGACATCAGGGAGCATGTGCGGCTGCTTGGAGATGTGGGGATGTCACAGGGGCTCTGTTACTGATGAAACGGGTGCCTTTCTTTTAGAAACCCTTAGAACCCAGAAAAAGGAGGGAATGCTTGAAATACTGAATATCAATCCACATGCATGGATGGAGACTTCACTTGGTTTAGAAAATTTGCCTTAGAAAATTAAAGGAATACATTTCACGAGCCTTGCACCTCAATTGCTTGAAAGAAACTCATACCCATTTCATTAGATAGAAAAACTATCATGGATGCTGTTATAGACATTGTTCAAAACATGCTAAATTCTCACAGGAAAAAGGAACCCGCAGGAGGTGACTTTTCATTTACATCGTTAAAAATGATTGCAAGTTTGAGATAGAAAAGTAGGTCGCTAGAGAGGCTATTTCAGTTAAAGGTTTTGGCATAAGCCAAGATCCATAATTGTGAAAATGACTATCTGGGGGGAAAGCAGAATGGAAAATGAAGGGCCGACCAGGGATCTAACCAGGAAGCGTGGGGAATGAAGCTGGGAGGACTTGGGAGCAGAGTACAAATGGTTGAGCCTATAAAGATGAAAACGATGGGTTTCATTCATTCAGCCGAGGCTGAGCCACCGTCTTTCAAGGATACACAGCTCGTTAGGCGACTGAGCCCTTCTCCATCCGTGGTCTTCTCAACTATATGCAGCGTTGGTCACACTTCATCTTTCATCAACGTCCTTCATGACACATTAATGAAAGCTCCAGGGGTAGTCCTGACTCCAGTCGTGGGTGATCCCAGAACGTGTGCGATATCATGGCCGCTGAGAAAGTCTCCCCAGTCTCTCGTTCCTGCTCACACAGCTTCTCCATTGCGGTAGCCAGTTGCTCACTAACAACGCTAGGCCTTCACCAACAGCACCAAGTTCGGCAACTGGAGATAAATTCTCTCTTCAAACCCTGATTCCAGGCCTTACTGAGTGGTCCAGGCCACATATCCATCCTGGAACCAGTCAGCAATGAACGAAGTGTGAGAATGAAACGTAAGTCTTGTCTTTAAGTGTGAGTAACCTGTCAACCCATCCAAACACGTGGATCCAGAGTGTCAGAGCAGTAGGAGGAATGGAAGCAAGGAAGAAAAACACATGTGCATGCACACACGCACTCACACACACATGCTCTCTCACACTCACACACACTCACACTCACATGCTTTCATAGTCACTCATGTGCTCTCACTCACACACTCACATGCTCTCTCTCACACACTCTCAAACACACTCACATGCTCTCACACACCGTCTCACACACATTCACATGCTCTCTCACACACACACTCACATGCTGTCACACGTGCACATGCTCTCACATACACGCAAACACACACTCACACACATGCTCTCTCACACACGATCTCTCGCACACACATGCTCGCTCACACACTCACATACTCTCACACTCATGCACGCTCACACATACACTCACACTCACACGCTCTCTCACACACTCATATACTCACTTCACACACACACACTCACCTCACACACACATGCTCTCTCACACACACACACTCACATTCACACACTCATACACACATTCACATTCATACACACACACACACACATTTCCACCAAAGAGGTATTTGTCAGTATGAGAATGGATTGTATATTTGAGAAAAACAGAATTAAAAAGCTAAGGGCTATAACTCAGGGAATGGCTTCCAGCAGAGAGGGCAGAAAGAGCCTAAACAACGGCTGAAAGACTGGGTACAAAAGTAATTTAAAGGACTGTTTCAGCCTTAAGCATAGCATTGCATCCACACTCCATCATGGCCGTGCGCCTACAGCTGGCTTAGAAACCGTGACATCTCTCGGCAGCACAGACGACATGAAAGAGCCTACGCCACCATGCCTGATGCGTTCATTTATAAAACCATCTGAGACCTCTGGGGCATGTTCTTAACAAAGTTCAGAACTTCGTGATTCTTTCTCTTTATCCCTGTAGGTCAGTTAATTCCAACAGATGCTGATAGGTAAGGATTAGATGTGGAGTTCTTAAGGACACATTTTTAAATTTTATTACATTTAATCTAAAACTTAATTGAGATTACCAAGATAATTGGGACTTTAAACTTAAGATCCTAGAAAATGAATAAAACTTGCTCACATTTCAATAGAAAACCAAATATTTCAGTCATTAATTTTTGGATTTGACATTGTATTTGATCTAAATGGACTCATGGAAAGTTTGTACAAGGTTGAAACCCAGGAGCTCTGAGTATGAATGAAGTTCCGTGTGGGGTTCCCTGTGTAACTGAACTTGTCGAGTGAGATCCACCCACTGCACACAAACAGGGAACAGTAGCAAAATGGAAAATGATGTGTTATTGCAAAAATTAAGGAGGTAGCACGCACCTCCACCACTGGACAAAGAAGCTGAGTTTCATAGAGCAATCCCCAAAATGAATAACCACCTTAACCAGGAGAATGACGACGGCAGAAGTATTGTGTATTGATGTAGTCTTTTCCTGTCATCATCCATCCCAGTTATAAACCTTAGCCCACTGAATGTTTTACACTCAAATTATTTTTGTAATTTATTGTCTCCTGTGGAAGGGCCAATAAAGGAGCTGAAAAATATTCTTCTTGTATTTGCCTTACACTGGGCAAGTCCACTAGCAAGGAACTTCTCTACCACATGTACCGATTAAGACAGCATTTTTTCATCTTGATAAGAGAGAAGAAAGTTGGTTTAAAGCTTTTGCAGAAATATTGTTCCAGACCATCTAAAGCACAAAGCTTAAGGAGCACATTCAGCTTTGAGATGGTGAGAAACAGTGACAAACTGGGGAGACAGGCAGGGTCTCATCTAACAGGTAAGCAGCAGCTGTGAGAAGCCCCAGGGAATCTTGTCCCCAGCAAGCTGAAAACGAGAACATGATGGAACAGGAGGAAAGATCCAGCCCATTGCAGGAGGGATGGCAGCAGCTAGATGAGTCTTTGGGTCTCTGACAGTAAAAATATTCATGAGTTGGATGTCCTTTTCCTCTTAAGAAGATACGTTTATTCCATTTCTTAAGAAACTGTTAAGCAATTCACCAACTAATTCTTCACTGATTTATTCATTTTGCTTAAGGTTAAATGATGTAAATTTTCCCCTGGGATACCTAACTAAGGAAAATTCACCAAAGCTGTTAAGGTAGAGGTTGAAAAGGAACCGATGGGCTCTATGAAGCTCTGGAAAGACTCTTAACATTCTAGATGCAGTTACCCAGTTTGGGAAAATAGGTTACAGCCTGTGTATACAAAGTTTACTAAGGATCATTTTAGGTTTCTTCCACTGGAAAACCAGAACAGAAAACAATGCTTAATTATGTTTTCCATTTGATATTTATTGAATGTTGTTTGTTTAAAATTTTAAAAGAAGCACATAAATGGGTCAACCAAGTGAGTGCCAAAGTGAGATTCTCTTCTTAATGATGTATCTTGAAAGCTGACCCAAAGAGGTTGAGTGGAAAGGCTAGAGGCAGGAAGGAGATAAATGTTTCACTATCAAGAAAGAGGAGAGTGAATGTTATAAGGGGGCTCTTCAGTGTCACAGACTTAAGGAACAGTGCAGAAAGGACTTGGAGGTTAACCCGTCCTTAATTACAGAATCCCTCTCAATCCGTCATCTGGACAACAGTAAATTTCCCACAACAAGAGAGAAGGGCATTTGGAAAACTTGCTTGGAAGTGAAAACCTGACAGATGAAATTATTTTTTGACCAAACAGAAAGTGTGTAGACTTTAATAAGAACAAAATCTCAGACAAACTCCCAACAATTTTTCATTGTCTTGTTTTGGTGGTGGTGGAGTCATGAAGCCATCCACTGGTCTGTAGTAATAAAAGACTACAACATCTCACCACTTCAACAGAGAAGCCAAAGAATGACCCCACCTTACTCCTCATTTACCAACAGGAAAAACTAGAATGCAGGTAGAATTCATTCCTTTCTTCTGTCCAAAAACCCAGTCAGCCACAGGACTTTGTTGTGTTTCCAACCACACTCCTGTTTCTTCATTCAAGGTTTAATAATTTATTATCTGGGTTAGGACATCCGTTTCTCACATGGCCTTCCTTCCTGGAGTCAGCAGGAACTCCTGATCATCCAAGAATCACCTTTGCCTGGCTTCCCGCATTCATCCATCACCGCTCATCACTCATAGGTGACCATCAGCTCTGTTGACCCACTTGCAGGCACCTGGCTTTCCTCCCTCATCTACCACCAGTCTTCACCCACAGGTGATTATCTGCTAAGTTGAACTATAGTTTTACCTTGAAGAGTAAAGAATTATTACAGAAATACGATCTCTCTCCATTCAGTCCCTGAAGCCAACATGTTTTTTTCCGTGTTTGGCCTCTGGCTCATGTTACTATTTTCTGCTCAGGATATCCTTCTATCTTTATCCCATTTTTTAGCTCACCATGTATTCTTTGTCATCTAAGACTCTCTCTGCTCGGACATTACCTCTTCAAGAAGCTTTCCTAACCCACCTTCTTCCACATGCAAATCTCTGTCCCCACTGGCTGGAATGGAACACCCTCCATGTCACATTACAATATAATATCAAGTATCAGTGACTAGCCTGGGCTTGAAGCTTCTCGAGGACAGGATACGGCCTTATTCACCTTTATTTCCCTGCCAAATGGCTTGAGATACAACTGTTGCTGAACGAATAAGAGAATGAGGTTACCTAAGGAAAGACACAACAAGTCAAACTAAGGAAACGGAATTAACTTGAGACTCATCTAAGTCCACTGAGGATTTTAAATTAAGGAGTAACATGGGAAAACTTGTTAGCAAGATGGGAGGTTTCCCCATAAGTTCTTCCAGAATTTAAATCATTTAGAAATATCACTGCAAGAGCAAATTGGGGGAGAGAGGCAAAAGTTAGCAGGCTTTGCATCAATCCAAGCAGGAAATTATGCATGTCTGAAGGCAGACAGCAGCAGCACAGACACCCAAAAATTCTTGAAAACTGATTATATGCTAGAGATGAAAGAGAAGAAAGTGTGGTGATGGCCAGGACTTTGGTTTCAGAGACTAAATGGAGATGGATTCCGTTTCCGTGATAATTCTTTACTCTGCAAGACAGAACTATTTGTTCTTCTCGTTTAAGAACCTAGTTGGGTCCACTAAGAAGTGACATTTTAAATAAGAGATATCCAAGCTTCATCTATTGCCTCTCTTACATTGTAGTCTTAGATACCTTAAATAGAACCACATTTATTTTCACAGATTCATTCATTCACCCATTCAACTGTTCATTCATTTTCAACAAATATTTATTAAATGCCTCTTTACATGTTGGGTGGTGTTCAATTCAAGGCAGTGGGGATAAACGGTTTCTTCATGGAATTCCTACCATGGTTTGGGAGATCAACAATGAGTACAATAAGTAAGTAAAATACATGATATGCCAGATGGTGGTTTGTACAATGGAAGATAATTTAAACCTGGGTGGAATAAGGGTAATTATGTTGGGGGAACTTGTGGCCGTGAGTAGAGCGGCTTCCACTCCTATAGAAAAGTCACTGGAAGGCTCTCTGATAAAGCAGAGTTTCGCTAGATGCATGAAGGAATGTACGTGGTGATACGAAGATGCAGAGGCATCCACAGGTGAAAAGCCCTTGAGCAGGAGGGGTGGGGACATGGGCTGTTAAAGGAGGAGCAGGCATGGATTGGACCTCTAGACCTGGGAAGTAGAGGGTGTCGAGGACAGGTTAGAAAGGTCAGAGGGGGATGGACATCTAATACACAGAGCCACACAGACCACGGTGAGGACATGGGCTTTTACACTGAGGTTTTAACCATGATCATGATAGGACAATATTCATTGCAAAATTCAGAGTAGATTAATGGGAAAGCAAGTGCACATTCAGGAAGACCCGTTGGGAGGCTGCTCTGGTCATCCAGACAAAAGACAGCGGTGGCTTGGCCCAGGGACATGTCCAGGGAGTGGATGCAGTAGGGCCTGATTTTTCGAGGTGGGTTACCCTCTTCGGTGTGGCCACAAGGGTTTCCCACTCCAGCAGCATCCTCGCATCTCAGGGGACTCAGGGCTGCCACAAAACTATTCTCAGATGTGGGCAACTGCCACATTGGTGCTTCTGTGGCACCGACTCTGCCATCTTGCTGAGGTCACCAGTCAGGGAAAGGTTCTCAAGGGAACTCTAGGTCTGGAGGCAGCTTTCCCTGCGTCATCCCGGTCAAGATGTGATGACCTCCAGGAATTCACAGTCCAGAGTCAATCCACAGTCCCCCTGGTGAAGGGGAAGCTGGCAGGTCTGACGGAAGAGATGGGATCAGCATGCAAGTCCATCCCATGAACCCTCCTCTGAAAGGTCACTGCAGCCCTTTCTTAGGGTGAGCCTGCCCTGGGGAATGGAAAATACCCAGACATTCCAGATCTGTTGGCGCTGACACTGACTTAATGGGAATGCATGACCTCCAGAATACGCAGGGGCCACTGGCAGGACTGGCTGAGCGGCTCTTCAGGGATCAGAGAGTTTGGGGCCTAAGCCCTCTCCCTAGGAGCTCAGCACCATGGATACATCTTGCAGTGTCTGTCAAGTTCAGCATGCATCCATGGAGCAGACACAGCCAGCAGTTGGCAGATGCCATGCTGGCCTCTTAAAAATTGGTTATGGAAGCAAAGACTTGGAACCAATCCGAATGCCCATCAACGATAGACTGGATACAGAAAATGTGGCACATATACACCATGGAATGCAGCCATAAAAAAGAATGAGCTCATGCCCTTTGCAGGGACATGGATGAAGCTGGAAACCATCATCCTCAGCAAACTAACACAGGAACAGAAAACCAAACACCACATGTTCTCACATACGGAAGAACATGTGAGAGCTGAACAATGAGATCACCAGGACACAGGGAGGGGAACATCACACACCGGGGCGTGTCGGGGGGTGCGGTCAAGGGGAAGGAGAGTATTAGGACAAATACCTAATGCATGCAGGACTTAAAATCTAGATGATGGGTTATTAGGGACAGCAAACCACCATGGCCCATGTATACCTATGTAACAAACCTGCACGTTCTACACGTTTATCCCAGAACTTAAAGTAAAAAAAATTAAAAAATAAATAAAAGGCTATTGAGTTAAGAGGTCCAAGTGGAAGCCCCCGAAGCTCCCTCTCCCAATCAAAATTGTAAACTAAAAGCAACATGACATGGCCAAGGGGACTGCAGAGATTACTGCCACCATAAAAGGCACCCTGTATGAAGAAACTGGCAATCCTATTACACACTCATTTAACCCTTTTGATTGGCTGGTAAAAAAGACAGAAGTATCTTTGTGGAAGTCAGTGGATTATACAATCATTGACTTCAGTTGCTTCTGTATTTCCAGATATTTTCCTCTATACTAAAGCAAATCAGTGCGTCTTCATGTGGCATATATCACAGAGCTACTGATGCAGCCAGTACATCCCTCTGCTCCCATAAGCAGAGAGAGAGCTTGAATTTTTATTCTAATGTTTTCTTTCACTTAGCAAGGATGACAGTAGCTGGCTGTTACCTCAATGGTATAGGTGATTTTTTAATACGAGCTTCACAGCTCCTTAAAAATCTGAGTTTAAGTGACTCTCCTAATTATATCATGTATCTAAATTATTGTAATACTTCATATTTTTGTCATCACAGTTGAAAGCAACTTTTCAAATAAAGGTCAATGGCTACGAAAGTGACTAAAATTTATAGGGAAGCATGCAGTGGGAAGTGTTTCGGTGAGGCTGGTGGCCTAATGACCTTAACATTTCTACCAAGACAGATACAATTACTGGCTTATTTTCACTAGTTTCTATCTAGTATATAATTATCTGAAGAGTGTTTTCTCATTACTTTCAAACGAGAAGAAAATGCTTTACAAGGTAAGTTTCTATGTTTTTGATCAATAACTTTATCATACTCGAGATGGAAATATATCTCACTCTTCATAGCTTGTCTAATGGGCTGTAAAAATGCTAAAGTAATAACTTATATGGAGCACAGTATGTAGGATTAATTTTTTTCCCTCCAAAACGATGTGTATTTTCAAGGCATAATTTTTTCTCAAACTAATCAATTTTTGACCCTAAAAATTTCTGCATTTAAAATATCAAAGCACCAATACTGCCAATATTGTAGACAAACAAATGACAATTTCCATATTTTTTAAAAAAATTTTTTATTATACTTTAAGCTCTGGGATACATGTGCAGAGCATGCAGGTTTGTTACATAGGTATACATGTGCCATGGTGGTTTGCTGTACCCATCAACCAGTCATCTACGTTAGGCATTTATCCTAATGCTATCCCTCCCCTTGTCCCCCACTCACTGACAGGCCCCCGTGTGTGATGTTCCCCCCATGCCCATATGTTATCATTGTTCAATGTTTACTTAGAAGTGAGAACATGCAGTGTTTGTTTTTCTGTTCCTGCATTAGTTTAGTAAGAATGATGGTTTCCAACTTCATCCATGTCCCTGCAAAGGACATGAACTCATTTTTTTGTTTTTGTTTTTGTTTTTGTTTTTGTTTTGAGACAGAGTCTCACTCTGTCACCAGGCTAGGATGCATTGGAGCGATCTCGGCTCACTGCAACCTCCACCTCCTGGGTCCGAGTGATTCTGTTCCCTCTGCCTCCAGAATAGCTAGGACTACAGGCATATACCACCACACCCAGCTAATTTTTGAATTTTTAGTAGAGATAGGGTTTTGCCAGGTTGGCCAGGATGGTGTCAATCTCTTGACCTCATGATGTGCCTGCCTTGGCCTCCCAAAGTGCTGGGATTATAGGAGTGAACCACAGCATCCGGCCAAACTCATTCTTTTGTATGGCTGCATAGTATTCCATGGTGTAGATGTGCCACATTTTCTTTATCCAGCCTAACACTGATGGGCATTTGGGTTGGTTCCATGTCTTTGCTATTGTAAATAGTGCTGTAATAAACATACGTGTGCATGTGTTTTTATAGTAGAATGATTTATAATCTTTTGGGTATATACCCAGTAATGGGATTGCTGAGTCAAATGGTATTTCTGGTTCTATCTTTGAGGAATCGCCACACTATCTTCCACAATGGTTGAACTAACTTACACTCCCACCAACAGTGTAAAAGCATTCCTATTTCTCCACATCCTCTCCAGCATCTGTTGTTTCCTGACTTTCTAATGTTGGACATTCTAACTGGCGTGAGGTGGTATCTCATTGTGGTTTTGATTTGCATTTCTCTAATGATCAGTGATGATGAGCTTTTTTTCATATGTTTCTTGGCCACATAAATGTCTTCTTTTGAGAACTGTCTGTTCATACCCTTTGTCCACTTTTTGATGAGGTTTTTTATTTTTTATTCTTGTAAATTTAAGTTCCTTGTAGATTCTGGATATTAGCCCTTTGTCAGATGGATAGATTGCAAAAATTTTCTCCCATTCTGTAGGTTGCCTGTTCACTCTGATGACAGGTTATTTGCTGTGCAGAAGCTTTTTAGTTTAATTAGTTCCAACTTATCAGTTTTGGCTTTTGTTGCCATTGGTTTTGGAATTCTAGTCATGAAGTCCTTGCCCATGCCTATGTCCTGAATGGTATTACCTAGGTTTTCTTCTAGGGTTTTTATTTTTTGAGGTCCTAAGTTTAAATCTTTAATCTATCTTGAGTTAATTTTTGTCTAAGGTGTAAGGAAGGGGTCCAGTTTTTTTTCTGCATATGGCCAGCCAGTTTTCCCTACACCATTTATTAAATAGGGAATCCTTTCCCCATTGCTTGTTTTTGTCAAGTTTGTCAAAGATCAGATGGTCGCAGATGTGTGGTGATGTTTCTGAGGTCTCTGTTTTGTTCCATTTGTCTATATATCTGTTTTGGTACCAGCACCATGCTGTTTTGGTTACTGTAGCCTTGTAGTATAGTTTGAAGTCAGGTAGTGTGATGCTTCCAGCTTTGTTATTTTTGCTTAAGATAGTCTTGGCTACACAGGCTCATTTTTGGTTCCACATGAAATTTAAAGTAGTTTTTTCTAATTCTGTGAAGAAAATTCATGGTAGTTTGATGGGAATAGCATTGAATCTATAAATTACTTTGGGCAGTATGGCCACTTTCATGATACTGATTCTTCCTATCCATAAGCATGGAATGTTTTCCCATTTGTTGTGTCCTCTCATTTCCTGGAGCAGTGGTTTGTAGTTCTCCTTGAAGAAGTCCTTCACACCCCTTGTAAGTTGTATTCCTACGTAGTTTGTTCTCTTTGTAGCAATTGTGAATGAGAATTTGCTCATGATTTGGATCTCTGTTTGTCTATTATTGGTGTACAGGAATGCTTGTGATTTTTCACATTGATTTTGTATCCTGAGACTTTGCTGATGTTGCTTATCAGCTTAAGGAGTTTTGGGGCTGAGATGATGGGGTTTTCTAAACATACAATCATGTCATCTGCAAACAGGGACAATTTGACTTCCTCTCTTCCTATTTGTATATCTTTTATTTATTTCTCTTGCCTGATTGTCCTGGCCAGAACTTCCAATACTATGTTGAATAGGAGTGATGAGAGAGGGCATCCTTGTCTTGTGCTGGTTTTCTAAGGGAATGCTTCCAGCTTTTGCCCATTCAGTATGATATTGGCTGTGTTTATCATAAATAGCTCTTATTATTTTGAGATATGTTCCATCAATACCTAGTTTATTGAGTGTTTGTAGCATGAAGGGGTGTCAAATTTTATCAAAGTCCTTTTCTGCCTCTGTTAAGATAATCATGTGGTTTTTGTCATTGGTTCTGTTTATGTGATGGATTATGTTTATTGATTTGCATATGTTGAACCAGCCTTGCATCCCAGGGATGAAGCCAACTTGATTGTGGTGGATAAGCTTTTTGATGTGCTGCTGGATTCGATTTGCCAGTATTTTTTTTGAGGATTTTTGCATCAATGTTTATCAGGGATATAGGCCTGAAATTTTCTTTTTTTCTTGGGTCTCTGCCAGGTTTTGGTATCAGGATGATGCTGACCTCATAAAATGAGTTAGGGAGGAGTCCCTTTTTTTCTATTGTTTGGAATAGTTTCAAAAGGAATGATACTAGCTCCTCTTTGTACCTCAGGTAAAATTCGGCTGTGAATCTGTCTGGTCCTGGGCTTTTTCTGGCTGGTAGACTATTAATTACTGCCTCATTTTCAAAACTTGTTATTGATCTATTCAGGGATTCAACTTCTTCCTGGTTTAGTCTTGGGAGGGTGTATGTGCCCAGGAATTCATCCATTTCTTCTAGGTTTTCTAGTTTATTTGTACAGAGATGTTTGTAGTATTCTCTGATGGTAGTTTGTATTTCTGTGGGATTGGCAGTGATATTTCCTTTATCATTTTTTATTGTGTCTATTTGATTCTTCTCTTTTCTTCTTTATTTTATTAATCTTTTCAAACAACCAGCTGCTGGATTCATTGATTTTTTCAAAGGGTTTGTTGTGTGTCTCTATCTTATTCAGTTCTTCTCTCATCTTAGTTATTTCTTGTCTTCTGCTAGCTTTTGAATTTGTTTGCTCTTACTTTTCTAGTTCTTTTAATTGTGACGTTAGGGTGTTGATTTTAGATCTTTCCTGCTTTCTCCTGTGGGCATTTAGTGCTATAAATTTCCCAGTAAACACTGCTTTAGCTGTGTCCCAGAGATTCTGGTATGTTGTGTCTTTGTTCTCATTGGTTGCAAATCACTTATTTGTTTCTGCCTTAATTTCGTTATTTATCCAGTAGTCATTCAGGAGCAGGTTGTTCAGTTTCCATTTAGTTGTGCAGTTTTGAGTGAGTATCTTACTCCTGAGTTCTAATTTGATTGCACTGTGGTCTGAGAGACTGTTTATTATGATTTCTGTTCTTCTCCGTTTGCTGAGAAGTGTTTCACTTCCAATTATGTGGTCAATTTTACAGTAAGTGCTATGTGGTGCTGAGAAGAATATATATTCTTTTGATTTGGAGTGGAGAGTTCTGTACCTATCTATTAGATTCACTTGGTCCAGAGCTGAGTTCAAGTCCTGAATATCCTTGTTAATTTTCTGTCTCATTGATCTGTCTAATATTGACAGTGGAGTGTTAAAGTCTCCCACTATTATTGTGTGAGACTCAAAGTCTCTCTGTAGGTCTCTAAGAACTTGTTTTATGCATCTGGGTACTCCTGTATTGGGTGCATATATATTTAGGATAGTTAGCTCTTCTTGTTGCATTGATCCATTTACCATTATATAATGCCCTTCTTTGTGTTTTTTGATCTTTGTTGGTTTAAAGCCTGTTTTATCAGAGACTAGGATTGCAACCCCGGCTTTTTTTTTCTTTCCATTTACTTGGTAAATATTCCTTCATCTTTTTATTTTGAGCCTATGTGTGTCTTTGCATGTGAGATGGGTCTCCTGAATACAGCACACCAATGGGTCTTGACTCTTTACCCATTTTGCCATTCTGTGCCTTTTAATTGGGGTATTTAGCCCATTTACATTTAAGGTTAATATTGTTATGTGTGAATTTGATCCTGTCATTATGATGCTAGCAGGTTATTTTCCCCATTAGTTGATGCAGTTTTTTCATAGTGTCAATGGTCTTTACATTTTGGTTTGTTTTTGCAGTGGCTGGTACTGGTTTTTCCTTTCCATATTTAGTGCTTCCTTGGGGAGCTCTTGTAAGGCAGGCCTGCCAGTGACAAAATCCCTCAGCATTTTCTGGTCTGTAAGAGATTTTATTTCTCCTTCACTTATGAAGTTTAGTTTGGCTGGATATGAAATTCTGGGTTAAAAATTCTTTTCTTTAATAATGTTGAATATTGGCCCCCACTCTCTCCTGGCTTGTAGGGTTTCTGCAGAGAGATCCACTGTTAATCTGATGGGCTTCCTTTTGTGGGTAACACAACTTTTCTTTCTGACTGCCCTTAACATTTTTTCCTTCATTTCAACCTTGATGAATCTGATGATTGTGTGTCTTGGGGTTGCTCTTCTCCAGGAGTATCTCTGTAGTGTTCTCTGTATTTCCTGAATTTGAATGTTGGCCTGTCTTGCTAGGTTGGGGAGGCTCTCCTGGATAATATCCTAAAGCGTGTTTTCCAACTTGGCTCCATTCTCCCTGTCACTCTCAGGTACACCAATCAAATGTAGGTTTGGTCTTTTCACATAGTCCCATAGTTCTTGGAGGCTTTGTTCATTCCTTTTCATTCTTTTTTCTCTAATCTTATCTTCATGCTTTATTCATTAAGTTGATCTTCAATCTCTGATATTATTTCTCCCACTTGATCAACTTGACTATTGATACTTGTATATGCTTCACGAAGTTTTTGTGCTGTGTTTTCAGCTCCATCAGTTCATTTATGTTCTTCTCTAAACTGGATATTCTAGTCAGCAATTCCTCTAACCTTTTATTAAGATTCTTAGCTTCCTTGCATTGGGTTAGAACATGCTCCTTTAGCTCAGAGGAGTTTATTACCAACCTTCTGAAGCCTACTTCTGTCAATTTGTCAAACTCATTCTCCACCCAGTTTTGTTTCCTTGCTGGTGAGGAGTTGTGATCCTCTGGAGGAGAAGCAGTGTTCTAGGTTTTGGAATTTTCAGCCATTTTGTGCTGGTTTCTCCTCATCTTTGTGGATTTATCTATCTTTGGTCTTTGCTGTTGGTGACCTTTGAATCCTTTTTGTTGATGTTATTGCTTTCTGTTTGTTAGTTTTCCTTCTAACAGTCAGGCCTCTCTTCTGCAGGTCTGCTGGAGTTTGCTGGGGGTCCACTGCAGACCCTATTTGCCTGGTATCACAAGGGGAGGCTGCAGAACAGCAAAAATTACTGCCTGTTCCTTCCTCTGGAAGCTTCATCCCAGAGGGGCACCTGCCAGATGGCAGTTGGAGCTCTCCTGTATGAGGTGTCTGTCGACCCCTGCTGGGAGGTGTATCCCAGGCAGGAGGCATGGAGGTCAGGGACCAACTTGAGGAGGCAGTCTGACCCTTAGCAGAGATTGAGTGCTGTGCTGGGAGAGCTGCTGCTCTCTTCAGAGCCGGGAGGCAGGAACGTTTAAGTCTGCTGAAGCTGCACCCACAACTGCCTCTTCCCCCAGGTTCTCTGTCCCGGGGAGATGGGAGTTTTATCTATAAGCCCCTGCCTGGGGCTGCTGCCTTTCTTTCAGAAACGCCCTGCCCAGAGAGGAAGAATCTAGACAGGCAGTCTGGATACAGTGACTTTGCAGCTTGGCGGTGGTCTCCACCCAGTCTGAACTTCTGGTGGCTTTGTTTACACTGCCAGTAGAAAACCGCCTACTCAAGCCTCAGTAACGGCAGACACCCCTTCCCCCACCAAGCTCAAGTGTCCTAGGTTGACTTCAGACTACTGTGCTGGCAGCAAGAATTTCCAGCCAGTGGATCTTAGCTTGCTGGGTTCTGTGGGGGTGGGATCCACTGGAGCAAGACCACTTGACCCCCTGGCTTCGGCACCTTTTGGTTCTGTCTTGCTGGTGTTCCAGGCGCCACTGGGGTACAAAAAAAAATTCCTGCAGTTGGCTTGCTGTCTGCTGAAATGGCAGCCCAGTTTTGTGCTTGAAACTCAGGGCCATTGTGGTGTAGGCACCCGAAGGAATCTCCTGGTGTGTGGGTTGTGAAGACCGTGGGAAAAGCATAGTATCTGGGCTGGACTGCACCCTCTTTCACAGCACGGTCCCTCATGGCTTCCCTTGGCTAGAGGAGGGAGTTACCCAGCCCCTTTTGCTTCCTGGGTGAGGCAATGCCCCACCCTGCTGCTGCTCACCCTCTGTGGGCTGCACCCACTGTCTAACCCATCCCAGAGAGATGAACCAGGTACCTACCTCAGTTGGAAATGCAGAAATCACCCACCTGCTGTACTGGTCTCGCTGGGAGCTGCAGACCGGAGCTATCCTATTCGGCCATCTTGCCTGGGAATCCCCAGTTTCCATATTTTTTAATCTAGGCAACATTTTGCTTTACTAGACATGGAAAATACATCTGTGGTGTATTAAAGTGATGAATTCACATTGGTGTAGGAATCTCAGCAGGCTTCAGTCATTTTTTTGTTAGGTATCAATTTCTTGAAGGAAAAGAAAATAGATTATTTTGGACATAAGATTTGTCTTCTAGGAGAAGTACTAATTAAACCAGGAAAACTGATGTACTGTAAAGAAAATCAATAAAAGCTCTCTAAAAACTTACAGACTCAGGGATTAGATTTGTCCAATATTTCTTTGTTACATTGAATAAACTCTCCACTTCATGATCCAAAATCAATAATAACCTGTATTACTTATTTATAAACAAACTCACTGTGAGAGATTTCACTCTTCATATATGTTTTATAGATGAATTTTAGAAGCAGCCTATTTGTTTGTAGATTACAAAAATATTACTTTAATGAACACACAAATAGGAATACAGAATATCTGAATAACAATAATATTAGAATATAGCTAAATATGCTATGAAAATACTATTGTTCACTCATTCGGCAAATAGTTATTGAATACTGTCCTGAGCTTTTCCTGCTTCTATAACAAAATTTCTTAGACTGAATAATTTATAAAGTCCTGAAATTGATTTTTCATAGTTCTGGAGGTTGGAGGCTGGGAAGCTCAAGGTCAAGGTGCTGGCAGATTTAGTGTCTGGTGAGGGCTTTCTTCGTTCCAGCCAATCAGAAGAGGAAAAGAGCACAGATGATCAAACATGCAGTTTTTCATGAGCCAAGTTTGGAAGAGGTATAAATCTTTTGTTCTCACATCCCATTGGTCAATTCCATTTTAACGTATCCCCCACTTAAAAGGGGATGAGAAATGTGGCTTCTGGCTCAGTATTCACTTTCCAGCATGATCTTACGTTAGGAAAATGGAAAAAGGGAATTTCGTGAACAGCAAAACGTGGCTCCTCCAACTTCAACCTTCTTGAGTTTTGTAAGGTTGGTGGACTGCACAGGAATTTTTTTTTTTTTTACGTTTTTTTCCCCCTTGTAATATTTATTTCCTATTTTGTCTTGTATGGTTTCGGCATCTGAGTTTTTCTAGTGTTACAGAATAAAATTGAGATTTTGCCTGCTCTTTCTGTACCTTAGAATTATTTATAGGAAGTACACTGCTCTGTTCTCTGACAGCTTGGAAGAACAACTCTGTAAAACAATTTCAGCCAATTGTTTACCTAATAGAGAATTTTAAAACTGATTCCAGTGATATTATGGTTTTCTATTTCTTTCTCATTCAATTTTGGTAAAAATTCTTAGGTATTTGGCCATTTTATCTCAATTTTCTAATTTTATGGCAAAATAGCCTTTTATTATCTTGTCAATCTCTGCTGAATAGATGGTATGTCACTTTTTCAGTTTTACAATTATTTATTCTGGAATTTCTCTTCCTTTTTTCTCCTAGATCTATCACAAGATAGGCCTATCACGACGTGATTTATTTTGTTTTTTTTCTTTGTTTTAGCTTTTCAAAGAACAAAATTTTCACATTAATATTTTTATTTTTCACATACTTATTATATTTATGACCTCCTTTATTAATTTGGATAATTGTGTTTTACTTTTTCTAAATTACTTTGTTGAACATTTTAAAATATAGTATCCATGGTATCATTTAGTTTAAAATACCTGATAATCTATAACATTAGTTATTCTTATACCATAAATTGTTTAGTAGTACTTGTAGCTTTGTTTAATTTCTAATACATTGTTGGTATTTTCATCTTTGTTGCTAAATATTAATTATTTATTTTATGGTCAGACCACATAGCTAGTATTTTGCTGATTCTATGAATTGTGTAGCATCTAGTCTTATGACCTAATATGAGATAGATTTTTATAATATTTCATATAACTCTAAAATATGTATATTTTCTAAATTAAGACTACAATTATTAAAAAACAAAACATTACAATTATATTTATATGAAATAAATCAAGTTTGCTAATCCTGTTTAAATTTCTACTTTACTATTTTTATGTTCTTGCCTCCCTAATCAATAACGGGGACAGGGAATTCTTCTGCTGTGAGAATACACACATGCACACACACACACACACACACACAATTTTATTTTGGTTAGGAACCATGAATCATACCTATAATCCCAGCACTATAGAAGGCCAAAGTAGGAGGACCATTTGATCCTAGGAATTTGAGACCAGCCTAGCCAACATAGGAAGATCCTATCTCTACAAAAAATTAAAATTAAAAAATGAGCCAGATGAGTGGCACCTGTAGACCCAGTTAGTTGGGAGGCTGACATGGAAAAATTGCTTCAGCCAGGGAAGTCTCTGCTGCAGTGAGCCCTGATCGCACTACTGCACTCAGTCTGGGTAACAAAGCAAGACCCTCTTCCTCCCAAAAAAACGTTTTAAATTTCTAGGTTTTCAATATCCTTATGTTATTTTATATGTGGCTACAAATTTAGATTAGTATATCCTTCAAGAAAAATGATTACTATACCATTTCATGGTAGCTCTTTTTTTCCCTCTTAATGATTTTCTCCTAAAGTCAATTTTTCTAATATTATAAAATTATCCAGTTTACATTGTCATCAATTGTGTTACATATTTTTAAACCACTTTTCTCTGTTGTTTTGATACGTGTTTTTGTAAATAGCACATAATAGAACTTAGTTCTCAAGTATAATCTGATAACCCTGCCTTTTAACTAATAAATTTTTCAATTTACATTTATTATAATCAGTAATAACTGACAGAGAGAGATTGTTTTTACTATAATTTTAAAATGTAGGTTTTGGGCCAGGCAAGGTGGCTCACGCCTGTAATCCCAGTACTTTCGGAGGCTGAGGCGAGCAGATCATGAGGTCAGGAGATTGAGACCATCCTGGCTAACATGGTGACTCCATCTCTACTAAAAATACAAAAAATTAGCCAGGTGTGGTGGCAGGTGCCTGTAGTCCCAGCTACTCGGGAGGCTGAGGCAGGAGAATGGTGTGAACCCAGGAGGTAGAGCTTACAGTAAGCTGAAATCTCGCCACTGCACTCCAGCCTGGGCAACAGTGTGAGATTCTGTCTCAAAAAATATATATATATATGTGTGTGTGTATATATATATATATATAGGTTTCTTTCTACTTTCTGTCTTTCTTTTTCTCTTTCTAGTATAATTAGGTTTTTTGTTTGCTGTTACTTTGTTACTTTTTGTTGTTGAAATTCAATAACTTAGATGTTACCAGTCTTATTTTGGTTACATTGCACACTTAAATTAAGCAAGTATAAAGTAAAATTGTACTCCCTTTCACAAAATATAAAAATCTTAGGCAATTTAATTCTTATTGCTTTCTCTTGAGTTATGGGTTGCTGGGTTTTTTTCTGTCCAATATTTTAATTTCATGTTTTCAAGAACATATAATTAGATATCATTATTTCTCTTTAATGATATTTGTTTTTATTTATGAGCAAGTTTGTAAGTTTGTTTGCTTGCCATTTCCTCCTTTATCTCAGATATTCCTCCTGGGATCATTTTCTTTCTTCCTGAAGTGTGTTCCTTATAACTTTCCATGTTAAAATCTAATGTGGTTATATTACAATGTCTTATTCATCATAAATGCTGAAAAAGTAACTACTTAGAGCTATTTATCTCCACACTATTCCATTGCCTCTGTCACTCATTGTTCCTCTTGAGAGTCCTCTGTATGTTAATTTTCAGGCTTTTCTGAATAACACATAGTTTGTTTTCCTTCTCTGCTTGCATTTAAGAATTTCTGTTGTGAGGCCCTGCAGTTAGGGACTACTTCCTCCCCTCCCAGGTTTCAGTGGAAACCATCTGAAGGACTGGATTTGACAACAGTCCAGGAGGAACAGGTTTTCCACTCCACCCCACTGAGATAGAATCAAACAAGAGCTGGGACTTCATCCCGCCCAGCAGTAAAATGGTCAACACTCATAAACACACAGGAAGCCAGTGAAGGCCATGTGGGTAACAACTAACGAGACACTTTTACCTTTCCCAGCAAGAAAGGCAGCAATGGGAACTAGTGAGGAGCCAGAAATTCTACCCTGGCCAGAAGTTACAAGCAGTAACCCTCACCAGGTATCAATAGAGCAACCTGGACTTCTACCCTCACCTGATGGTAGTGAGTAGCACCTGTCCTTCACATACTAAACAGTGTCAAGAGAAACAGCTAAAATAAAGATATGAATAAGACAATGCTACATAACATAACTTCCAAAGTGTACACATTTCAGTGAAAAAAAATCATTCATCATACCAAGAACCAGGGAGTTCTTGATAGAATATTTAAAAACAAATAGATACCAACACTGAGATGACAGGTAATTGTAATTATATTATAAAAATTTTAAATAGCCATTCTAAAAAATGAAAAATTGTGGACACAATTGAAACAAAATAAAGAAGCCTCATCAAATAGAAAGTCTGAGCAAAAAAATTAGAAGATATAAAAAGGAGCCAAATGGAAATTTTAGAACTGAAAAGTATAACCACAATAAAACACACACATGAACACACACACAATAGATGAGCTTAACAGCAAAATGGAGGAGACAGGAAAAAAAATCATAACAAATACAGAACAATATAGAACAATAGAAATAATATTGTTCTAAATATAGAACAACAGAAATTACCCATTGTGATATTGAGTGTCAACCTGATTGGATTGAAGGATGCAAAGTACTGTCCCTGGGTGTGTCTGTGGGGGTGTGGTCAAATGAGAATACCATTTGAGTTAGTGGAGTAGAAGAGGCAGACCCACCCTCAATCCGGGTAGGCACCATCTAGTCAGCTGCCAGCACAGGTAGAATAAAGCAGACAGAAGTTGGAAGAGCAGACTTGCTGAGTCTTCTGGTCATCATCTTTCTCCTGTGCTGGATGCTTCCTGCCCTTGAACATCAGACTCCAAGTTCTTCAACTTTTGGTCTTTTGGACTCACACCAGTGATTTTCCAGGGGCTCTTGGGCCTTCAGCCACAGACTGAAGGTTGCACTGTCAGTTCCTCACTTTTGAGGTTTTGGGACTTGGACTGGTTTCTTTGCTCCTCAGCTTGCAGACGGCCTATTGTGGGATTCATCTTGTGATTGTGTCAGTCAATTTTCCTTAATAAAGTCCTCTTCATATAGACATCTATCCTATTAGTCCTGTCCCTCTAGACAACCCTGAGTAATATGCCCACTCTGTAAAACAGAGGGTAAAAACAGACTGAATATGACTTTAAGAATTAGTAAAAATATAAGAAAAAAATAACATTTATGTTATTAGAGGTCCAGAATGAGAAGAAAAAAAGTTGGTCTAAAAAAGCACTCAAATAATGATAAAAATTTTTCCCAATATAGCAAGAGACACAAAACCTACATATTCAAAAAACTGAACAAAACCCAAAGAAATTCACTCATTATAGTCATAGAGTGAGAAATATAAAGAAAGAAAAATACCTGAAAGTGGTGAGAGAGAAGTAACACCCTACCTATAGATAAAAAGTAATTTTAATTACAGTGGATTTGTCCCTGGAAGTCATGAAGACCAGAAGGAAGTATCACATTTCTCAAGTGCTAAAAAATGTGTAAATTCATTTACAACACATAACCCAATTATATGCTGCCTACAAGAAATACACTTCAAATATAATAGCTTATAGAAATTCAAAGTAAAAGAATAGAAAAATGATGTGTCATGCAAGCATTAATCAAAGGAAAACAGGAGTGGCTATATTAATCAAGGATATTAAAGATTGATAAAAGGGTCAATCCACCAAAAGGACATAGCAATCTTAAATGTGTATGCCCCAAACAACAAAGCTGAAAAATATATTAAGCTGATCCTAATCTAACTGAAAGAAGAAATAGACAAATCCACATTAAAGTGAGAGTTCAACATCCTTCACTCAATTAATAAACCAATTTAAAAATAGCAATGATATAGAAGAAATCAACAACACCATCAACCAGTGGGATCTAACCAATATTTATTATCTAACACTCCACCCAAAACCAAAAGAACAGACATTCTTTTAATGCATTGAATGGAATATTAACCAAGATAGACCATGTATGAAACCAATTTTAAAAATAGAAATCATACAGAATGTGTTCTCTACCCAAAAGGAAATCAAACTAGAAATTATAACAGCAAGATTACAGGGAAGCCTCCACACACTTGAGAACTAAACATTATACATCTAAAACATTCAGAATAAAAATGGAAGCCTCAAACACATTTTTAAAAGACACAGTGAAAATTAAAAAGAAATATATCAAAACGTGTAGGGCAGAGCTAAAGTAGTGCTGACAGGGATATCTGAAGCTTGAAATGAATACATTCAAACACAGAAAAAGTCTCAAATCAATAATTTCAGCTTCTACCTCAAGAACTTAGGGGAGAATTAGCAAATAAAGCCAAAACAATCAAAAGGAAGTAAATAACAAAGATAATAATACCCTAATGCCTCAGCCAAAACTCAACCAGTGCAATTTCATCTAATTCACCTATATCTTGCCCATCCCAGCCCCACTGAACCCAAATATGTCATGCTTTCATATAACAGTGAGCCCATGATTGTGCCACTTCCTCAACTTGGAATGCACACCCACCATTTTCTACCTGGTTAATTATTCATCAACCTGCAAGATTTCAGAGTCCTCAGAAGTGTTCTTTATCACAGGTTACAGCTCTCTGCAGAGTAACTGATTTCTTACTTTTTTCTTCCTCTTTGACTCAAAGCCTTCTGAGAACAGATATTACTGTCAAATTTATTAAACAAGAGATAAATATTGAAGCATATAAATACATTAGGGTGTGGTAAGTGCTTCTGAGCAAAAGCTTGCAAATGCATTAGATATACTTAATAAATTATTATTGAAATAATTGCATTAATGATACACTTTGCAGTAATGCAAATTGATACAATGATAAGGAGGAACATATGTAAACACAAAATTATAGTTTTGCCAAAGTTTCTTCATAATCATAAGTAGATTTTTTTGTACACAATTACCTTCAATCTTCATTTTCTTGTCAAATTAGTGTTTAAATATTTAAATTTTAATTTTAATTTTAAATTGAAATATAAACATGTTGAATCCTATTCATAATGTAATTCCCACAAAGAAAATATCACATATTTCCTACATACACACACAGAGCCATAAAACATTTCTAAGGAGTGTATGTAAATATTGATGCTATCATTGTGTATATGACTGTATGCACATATTACAGGCTCACATAGCAAGGCAGAGACCACAGAATACAATGGTGCACAAACTAGTTTTGAGGATCTGGAGTTGAACCCCATTTCCATTATTTACTATTGATAGAACCTTTCTGAGCATGATTTACCACCTGAAAAAAGTGAGCACAATACTCACTGCCTATCTTATAATATTATGAAAACATTTTAAAGATGACACCCGCGAATTTTTTTACAAATTATTATATTGATGTCACATGATATTACTGAAACTATGTTTATTGGTAAGTGAAGCTCCTTTCAAACTTTATCCAATTTCTCTCTCACTCGCACTTATTTCCAACTTGTTTTGTCATATTATGATGTAAATTAGGTGATCAAATCTTTTTTCACTTTGAAAAATATGATGAGTCATTTACAGAAACATTTGTAAGACTGATCACTGGGGTAGCTCATAAATAATTTCTGGCTTACACTCCTTTTGTCTACCCACCATTTATAGACAATTTGAAATATTACTGACCAATGTAGCATTTATTAAATAACACAACGCCTCATCATTAACCTTGAATGAAAGTGGGGTAACCTTTTTTAATAGGAATGTTAGAAATTCCCGGACCCATAGTTCTTATTTGCCTAGCTCATTTAAAAAGCCTAGAGAAATAGTTGCTTTAAAACATCCTATTATTGTATCATATTTTGAAATAGCATTAAGAGGACATTGCAGATACATCTAAGAAATGACAAACACAATGGAAAGAATATTTTTGAGAATTTTTATCCCCTTAAAATCTTATCTTAAGAGAAAGAAGCTAAGAAAATAATCTCTTAAACTTTTATCATTAATAAAAAATATCCTTATTCACTTGACCTCATAAATGCATATTTCAACCAAATGACTATGTTGCTTAAGGCTGCAGAGCTAAGATGCTCTGGAATGTCCCATATCAATCATCCTCAGAACTGTCAACAAAATTTAGAATGCAGAATCACTATCATTAGTTTTTAAATCTGAGAGAAGAACACAGCTTGAGTTTTCAGATTGCAGGTTAAAACTCGGGAGAAGTCTTTTCATTTGTAAGCTAATCTTTGAAATTAAATTCAAGTTAAATTCATATTCACCTTTGCACATGAGTATGCTGAATGTTTTAGTTACCTTTCCTGGTCCGCCATGAGTAAGTGAGAGAAGACCTCTGTTTTGTAGGTCAGGATTTGCAATCACATAAAGCCAACCGCTCTGCACTGCACTAAGGACTTTTGGTGCAGCAGATAACTAACAGCCCAAAAAGTTGAGGGTAGGAACAAACCAAGATTTGGCTTAAAATAGATATATATTATATTTATTATGTAATATATATTTATATAAATATATAACAAGTATAAATAACATGTATTTATATATATATATTTCCTTTTTTTGTGGACCCTGCAAATGTGAACCTCTAAGCTCTGAATGATTACTCTTATAAATACTCTTCAGTGAGAAAATATACCTTTTATATAAAATGATACTTTCCTTTATTGCACAAAACGTACTTGTCATTGCAAAACTATAATCTAAAATAAGCACCGAAAATGGAAAGAGAGCATTCCTCCTGTTTCCGTGCAGTCTCAGTGCCTTAGAGTCCCCTTTATCGTTTCTCTGGAGGAAGACACACGGTTTTGTACTTATCTGCTCTATTTAATTAATACATTGTGAACCAACAAATACGTTCTTAGTGATGATTTGGGGGAAGTTCTGGGACAGAGAGTTTTTTGAGTAAGTATACACGGGGCTAATGGGTCCTCATTCATGTCAATTTTTTTATCCTATTTGTGCTGTCCTACTGGGATACTCGGCCTGTGTTTTCCTCCAGAAGAAAGTCAAGGCAGAACAGCCTGTCTTTCTGCCTATATATACATACATACATACATACATATATAATTATATATATAATATTTAAAATATTGTGTTTTCTGAAACTTCTGCCTTTCTTACACCAAGGTCCTCATGCCTTAGATGCCCCTTGTCTCCCTGTATCCCCTCACTCTGCATTATCTTGTGGTCTTGCTTCATTTCTCTTGTAAGTTTTGCTTCTAACTTTGCAATGTGCATCTTACACTCCCTGTGCCTGCAAACTGCCCAGCCCTCCTTTCCTCATTGCAGCTGATAATGGGGCATGGCTGTTCCCACAGAAATGCTCCATCTTCCCATCGCTGACTGACAAGCACGGCGTCTTTCTATTCTGCAGTAGGATGAAGCTCTCTTCCTGTCACTAACCATAAATACCCCGCCGCACCTCCTCTCCCTGCCCAGTGACTTCGCTTCCTCAGTTTCCCCTCTTTCCTTCACTGACCTCTCATCCATTAAAGTGTCCCACCTAGCCCACAAACAGCTCACTCTTCCCCAGCTTCAAATAACAGCCCTCACTGATCCCCACGTGTGTTCAGAGATATTCATCCAATCCTCCTGCTACGAGCTTCATGACTTAGCACCCTCCACACTGTGTCCAGCACAGAGAGCCCAGGCATGGACAGATCCCAGCATGGACAACCCCCGGCATGGACAGCTCCAGGCATGGACAGCCCCAGGCATGGACAGCCCCAGGCATGGGCAGCCCCAGGCATGTACAGATCCCAGCGTGGACAACCCCCAGCATGGACAGCCCCAGGCATGGACAGATCCCAGCGTGGACAACCCCCAGCATGGACAGCCCCCAGCATAAACAGACTCCATCATGGACAGACCCTGGCATAGGCAGCCCCCAGCATGGACAGACCCTGGACATGAACAGCCCCCACCATGGACAGACCCCAGCGTGGGCAGCCCCCAGCATGGACAGACCCCAGCAAAAACAGACTCCATCATGGACAGACCCCGGCATAGGCAGCCCCCGGCATGGACAGACCCTGGACATGGACAGCCCCCAGCATGGAGAACAATTCTGAAATCTATAGGGCAGATTGTAGGCTAGAAATGTAGGCAAAGAATTGATTGTGCAATCGTTTTAGGCAGATTGTGTTCTTTGGGAAACCCGTCTTTGGTTTTCAATTAATTTGAGGAAACCTACCCATGTAATGGGGGACAATCTGCTTTACCCAAATTCTCCTGACTTGAAGCCAAGTCCCTTTCACATGGTAACTTCATAGCACATCCAGACGACTGTGTGACGGAACCCCAGGCACCACCGCCTCGCCAGGCTGATGGAGAATCAGCCGTACGCTTCTGAAAGGAGCCAAGTCCGCTCCCACAGGAGATGATCCTTCCCAAGCTCTTCCCTTAGAAGTGCAGGATTGTATTCGTCCCGGGCATATGGTCCCTAACTCAAATGAGGTCTCCAGTGTCTTCAAATTTGGCACTTGTTAAATGAAACATACTCCAACTCATTTTGAAGCAAGGTAGGGTCCTTATTTAAGTTTGATTCATGTGTCTACATTAGACAGATTTCTGGGGGGACACCACACAGGGAACATGACACTCTGTTTCTGTGTATCTGCTAGATGTGTATCTGCTAGAATAATCACTAGATTATCATTTTTCCAGGAGATATAAGGGAAGGAAAATAAAAGGATAAATCACATGCTTAGATAACAAAAGAATGGGAGGTGACTTGGTTTTAGGGGAACATTTTGGGCTTTAAATCTCTGCAGACAAGCCAGCTTCTAGCAGAGGTTCTGCAACTCACTTTCTGCATGGTCAAATTACATAATTTACTCATATCTCAGAATCCCTGAGCATAGAAAATAGCTTGCTTTCTTTTCTTGCCAAACTCCCAAGGATACACAGAAAAATCCTCTAACAGTTTCAAAGATTCTTGAACAAGATGGAAAGGGGTAAACAATGAAATTTTAAGCCCTTTTGGAAATTCAAATCCAAATTGTTGATTGACATCAAACTCAGAAAGAAACAAATTAGGTTCTGACTATGAAGCGGCTTATTTTATACATTCTCGTCCAGCATAAAGAAATTATATTCTGACCTGGCTTCATATTGCCTATCAGTAAAATACATAAAACAACTTCCACTTAATCATGTTTAGGAAGGAATAGGATTTAGTTCCTTTGAAATTATATATTTGATTTTTAAAAATTGATGTATCTTCACTTGCACATTTGAATAGACTGCTTTCACAGTTATATTTTATAGATTTTTTGTTTCATGGTAAGGAGTGGATTAAGCTATCTTCCCTTAAAAAAGGATCCATTTTACACTATGTGTAAAGGGAATGGGCTGGAGTTGATATTTCTAGTTTATGCTATTAAAACAAATCGTTGTTTACCATCTGAGATTTCAAATTCACACTTTCAGTTTGTATTATTTATAATTTAGGAAATCTGTCTGCAACATGATTCACTGCCCTACAAAGGCATGCCTCTTGGTAACGAACTGGTGACTCCTTCCTCCTCAACATGTGTTTAAAAATTAATGTTTAATTTTCAATTTAGAAAATGTGTAAAGACAAAAAGGAAATTTAAAAAACAGCACGAGAGATTTAGTAGTAAACATTTTTGCCTTAAATTGATCTCCCCAATGGTCTCCTCTGAAAAGATTAATGCCATCTTAATAAAGGCATTGAAAATACCTCAAAGACAGTAGTACAATTTTCTAAATGGCTGTTTAATATTCATGTAATCTTATCATAAATCATTTTCCTTTAAACTTCATGAACATTTAACGTCATTGAACATTTAAATATGAAAAACGTGAGTCATTTTGAACACTTGATTTTTTAATACCAAGCATCTTCATGTTTTTTCCGCATGTGAAAGAAGAAAAAATGTTTATTACTATGTGCTAGGATCTATTATTATTTAAAATCAAAGTTCCTTAAGGTTGTAGTGTTACGTATTGCAGCAAGGACTGCTTAAAGTCATTTTGTGAAAATCAGTTGAGACTCCCCCACCCACACCAGCCTCTCACGACAGCAGCACCACGCCCTGTTCCTCCAGGTTCCAGGGCGAGCGCAGGGCCAGGACAGCCAGTCACAGACCTCGGCCCCATCAGGCTCTCCGTGGTTTCCACTCACAGTGAGTCCACGCCCTGTTCCTCCGGGTTCCAGGGCGGGCGCAGCACCAGGACAGCCAATCACAGACCTCGGCCCCATCCTGCTCCCCGTGGTTTCCACTCACAGTGAGTCCACGCCCTGTTCCTCCGGGTTCCAGGGCAAGTGCAGGACCAGGACAGCCAATCACAGACCTCGGCCCCATCCTGCTCCCCGTGGTTTCCACTCACAGTGAGTCCACGCCCTGTTCCTCCGGGTTCCAGGGCAAGTGCAGGACCAGGACAGCCAATCACAGACCTCGGCCCCATCCTGCTCCCCGTGGTTTCCACTCACAGTGAGTCCACGCCCTGTTCCTCCGGGTTCCAGGGCAAGTGCAGGACCAGGACAGCCAGTCACAGACCTCGGCCCCATCCTGCTCCCCGTGGTTTCCACTCACAGTGAGTCCACGCCCTGTTCCTCCGGGTTCCAGGGCAAGTGCAGGACCAGGACAGCCAATCACAGACCTCGGCCCCATCCTGCTCCCCGTGGTTTCCACTCACAGTGAGTCCACGCCCTGTTCCTCCGGGTTCCAGGGCAAATGCAGGACCAGGACAGCCAGTCACAGACCTCGGCCCCATCAGGCGCTCCGTGGTTTCCACTCACAGTGAGTCCAAGGCCACACCTAAAGTCAGGGAAGTAGGAGTGATGATGGTCTATGGAAACGGGAGAACTGGGGGTTGTGAATCTCAGTCTCGCCGACCCCAGCCCAACCTCATAGCAGGGCAGAGGCAGAGCCGCGCAGTGGTGAGGGGCACACACTCTGCAGGCAGATGGTGAGGGTTGGAAGGTGGATGCCTTCAGTTGCTTGTCTACAATATTGGGGCAAGTTATGGAAGCCCTCCAGACCTCACAGTCCTTGCCTGTAAAGCTAAGTATGGAAAAATATCTGTCTCTGGGGTTCTGCTAAGAACTGAGTTAACAGATGGTAAGCACTGAAACAGTGGGTGGGACCCGTGAACGCTCAGTAATCACTGGTTAATACTGTGACATGAGTCCACCAAAGACCCAGCTGTGTCCTACCAAGACCGTGTTTACTTTAAGTGCAGTAAATAGAAAAGCCCATACCTAGTTTAGAGCTTCCTCCATCTCTTTATGATAAGGAGCTCAGCCTAAGTTTCATTTTGGATTTAGCCCCGAATATAAGATGTTGAAGGGCAATAGGCACAGGCCTCTTGGGAACCTCTCCTAAGGAAGAGTTGAAAAGAATCCCCCAGGTTCCCAGGTGTCTGCAAGAGGTTGGGACACAGAAGAAGCAGTTTTGCAGAAGCAAGTGTATTCTTAGAAGAGATAAAATGTTGTCCCAAATATTCCAAATGTTTGCATGGAAGCAATTTTTTAAAAAAGTAGAGGATTATGCTACCAAGCAAAAGACCTCTTTTCTTTTTCTTGGGATTGTATCCATGTTTTAATAAAACGAAGGACCAGCATTTTGCTACTACTCCAAGCAAACATCAAGAAAGTGAGGGCTTTCCACACCTCCCCAGTCCCCGACATTCCAACCTCATTCTCTAGAAGCCACCAGAAGAAGATTAGCATCAGCACACGGCACAGTTAGTAAATGTGTGTGTTGTTCAATTTTCCATATTTATGGATCAATGCATTCAAATGTGACATTTATTTTAATGCACCTAGTTTTTTAAAAACGGTATTGCTGTTCTTCAATACTACATAGGGCAATTTTTGTCTTTCAAAACTTCTATACTTTGGTGTAGCAGAATACATCTAGAAAAACATAATAGAAGATCATTTGGATGTAAAAGGATATAACAATTTTATTACTTTTGTAGAAAAAAAGGACTGGATTTTTTGTATAAGTATTATATCATTATTATTTAAGTAATATTATCAAATAAAATATTGCAACAGGAACTGCTTAAAGTCATTCTGTTCAAATTACTTAAGATCCCTCAGCCAAGTAACTGTTTTATGATCTGCCTTAAGTCATTTTAATAGTATTTTTAAAATACCTTAAGAAATACATAAACATAAAATGTTATTTGAAATAATGATTTGTAGTTTCATAACTGAGAAGTATCACTTTAATAGAAAGTGATTTTAATAGAAAGCCTGCCAAAATAGCTTATTAATATATACATTTTTCTGAACTAAAGTCTAAATATAATTTTAATAATTTTCTTAAGTCTTTAATAAATAGTGATGTCTTCTTTTCTCTGTAGGTGGTCTTCCCATTGCAACTTGCATTTATTTGTTTATTTGCTTATTTATTTATTTTTGAGACAGAGTCTCACTCTGTAGCCCAGGCTGGAGTGCAGGGGTGCTACCTCAGCTCACTGCAACCTTCACCTCCAAGGTTCAAGCAATTCTCCCGCCTCAGCCTCCCAAGTAGCTGGTATTACAGACACTTACCACCATGTCCAGCTAATTTTTGTATTTTTAGTAGAGACGGGGTTCCGCCATGTTGGCCAGGCTTGTCTCAAGCTCCTGACCTCAGGTGATCCGTCTGCCTCAGCCTCCAAAGTCCTGGGATTACAGGCATGAGCCACCACGCACAGCCACATAGATGTGTTTTTAAGGCTGAATCCTGTTCTGTTGCACACAGATGCCACATTGTGTGGATCCATTCATCCACTGATGGACACCTGGGTTGCTTCCACTCCATTCATCCACTGATGGACACCTGGGTTGTTTCTTCTCCATTCATCCATTGATGGACACCTAGATTGCTTCCACTCTATTCATCCATTGATGGACACCTGGGTTGCTTCTACTCCATTCATCCATTGATGGACACCTAGATTGCTTCCACTCCATTCATCCATTGATGGACACCTAGATTGCTTCCACTCTATTCATCCATTGATGGACACCTGGGTTGCTTCCACTCTATTCATCCATTGATGGACACCTGGGTTGCTTCCACTCTATTCATCCATTGATGGACACCTGGGTTGCTTCCACTCCGTTCATCCATTGATGGACACCTGGGTTGCTTCCACTCCATTCATCCATTGATGGGCACCTGGGTTGCTTCCACTCTATTCATCCATTGATGGACACCTAGATTGCTTCCACTCCATTCATCCATTGATGGACACCTGGGTTGCTTCCACTCTGTTCATCCATTGATGGACACCTAGATTGCTTCCACTCCATTCATCTATTGATGGACACCTGGGTTACTTCCACCCTATTCATCCATTGATGGACACCTGGGTTGCTTCCACTCTGTTCATCCATTGATGGACACCTAGATTGCTTCCACTCCATTCATCCATTGATGGACACCTGGGTTGCTTCCACTCCATTCATCCATTGATGGGCACCTGGGTTACTTTCACTCTATTCATCCATTGATGGACACCTAGGTTGCTTCCACTCTATTCATCCATTGATGGACACCTGGGTTCCTTCCACCCTCTGACTGTTATGAATGGTGTTGCTATTTACGTGGATATAAAATATCTCTTTAAGACACTAATTGAGTTCTTTTAGGTACATACTCAGAAATGAGACTGGCGAGTCATATGATAGTTGTATCTTCAGTTGTTTTGAGGAACCACCATACTGTTTTCCACAACCACTGCCCCATTAACTTGTTTGTGGTAATCATTACACAATGTATATACATAGAAAATCATCACATTGTACACCACGACGTTCTGGTGGTCACTCACACAGGTGCACAGGGCAGGAAGCTTCAAGCTGCCCAGCTGAGGTTGAACAAGCTTCACACAGTGAAACAAGTGTCCTTTTCCCAGTGGATTTAGTGCCCTGATTTTGCATGTGTGAGTGTATATGTTGCTGATTTCACTGTTTAAATGGCTCCCAATCAATACTGAAGTGCTGACGGCTGCTTCTAAGTGCATGAAGGCTGTTATGTGCTTTATGGAAAATACATGAGCTAGAGCAGACAGGAGTTATAGTGATGTTGGCCATCGGTTCAAAGAAAATGAGTCAACAATAGATATTAAATCAGGTGTCTTTAAATAGAAATACACATTCAGCAGCAACTTCCATTTCATCCTCCAGCCCTTGGAAGCCACCATTCTATTCTCTGCGTCCACAAGTTTGAGGATTTCAGATATCTCAATTAAGAGAACTCACACAGTGTTTTTCTTCTATGACTGGCCATTTCACTTAGCATCATGTCCTCCAGCTTCTCTTCAAAGCCTCACTTATGCAAGATGCAAAAGTTCCAGACATCTTCTGCACAATATTTGGCTTTTACTTAATGATACCATACTGCACACTTAAAATTTTGTTAAAAGGATATATCTTCTGTTATCTGTTCTGACTACAATGAAAATAATAATAATAAAATAATAATTATGATAAATGGAATGGTGGTTGCCAATAAACAGGAAGTAAAACAGAAACACATTAAGCAAACTTGTGTGTTGATCAGTGGAAGAAAATGTTGTGACAGAAGCTGAGAGGAACCTAACCTAGTATTTCCCTTTGGAGCAATGGTTTGGTGTTTGCTAATCCAGTCTTTGTAGTGAGTCTGTAGGAGATAGTTAACACAAATCATGAGAATACACATAAAATTAACACATAAAAGTCAAAAGCCTTTATACACCAAACTATAATGGGTCAGAGAACACAATGGTAGAAAAAAAAACAGCACAAAGATCAAATACAAAGAAATAAACTTCACCAAAAATACACAAACCGATAGCAGAAAAACTTAAAACAATCCCAAAAAGCACAAGAGTCTTTAAGCCTTGAGCCTGAACCAACCCAAAGCCAACCATGCTGGCACCCTGAGCTCCAACCCCAACATCTACAAAATAAATGTCTGCTCTTGACAAGTCACCCCATGTGTAATACTTTATCAGAGCAGCCTGAACAGACTAAGAAGAGGCTGATGAAGAGAGGACTCTGCACAAAGGCTAAGCTCTGCTCAGTGGATTTGCTTCTGAGAGGAGGATACATCAGCAATTCTGAACCCATTTTGTGTCTATGCCAGGAATAAAACAAATAAGTAAATATATTGTGGATAATGAGAGTCTGGTTCTCACTGTCAGAGAAGGAAGTTACGAATAAGGAAGGAGGCTTGCTGGAATGATTCCTCTATTGTCAGATTAAAACTAGAGGCACCAGTATTGACTCACTCTCTAATACACGGATATAGATACAGACATAGATACACATAGAAATAAATATGGAAGTGTGTGTATGTGTACAGGTTAATAATATACATGCATTTATTTCCACAGCTGTCCACCGAGCAGCCTAGAAATGATGATACCTCAGTAGCAATGAGCACATCTGTGGAAAATTCATTATTTATAAAAGCCATTCTCTAATAAAAGGGATCAGGTCTGCTTGGAGAAGTGGCTGACTCCATGACCTGAGTCTGGAAATAATGTGTGGTGCTGCAAGTAAGGATGTACCCACCCCTCTAAAAAGGGGGGAAAAAAGAAAGGCTGGGAGAATGTTAGAAAGAATACTGTAGTCACTCCAAAGCCAGAGGGGCCCCCGGTCACCAAAGCTGGATCAATTGGAAATCAATAATGATAGTATTGTATCATAATCCACAGAATAAAATAAATACCCACAAGTCCATGCCTAAAGTAGTTAATGGAATAAATGTACATAATTGAGTAGAAGGGGTAACACTTCCTTATAAAACAATGCCAAGTAGCAGGTGTAGAGGAAGGAGGAGAGAATGAACTGACCACAACCAATCATCACATCATCACAGCAACCAGGGCAAGACCCGCCATGGGTGCCACTCCCTGCAGGGAAGCTGCCTTTATCTCCAGCTGCCTAAAGAGAGAGAATGGAGGAAGTAAGAGAAAGGTGATATTCAAATTAGAAAGAGCTCAGGATGTCCAAGAGTTGATGAAAGACATTGATCTTTGCATGCTTGGTGACCAGCATTTCCATGCCCCCCCACACTCTGTCTCTGTCTTTCCACTCCCCTGCTCCTGTCTCATCCCAAATGACAGGACCTGTGCAAAACTAAAGGCTTGGACTAAAGTACAGTTGTCCGTAACTGTTGCTCTAAATTGTTTTTAACCCCACAAGGTTGGCACTAATATTTCTATGCAGTGCTTATGATACGGATGTGTGTATGTGTATAATAAACATTATTCAGATGTGTGTGTCTGTACACATACACACTTCCATATAATAAATGGATTTTTATTATTTTTAACCCCACAAGGTTGGCACTAATATTTCTATGCAGTGTTTATTACACCCAATGTGCTCTATTTTTGTTGCCTTTAAAACTTCTTTTGTAGATTCCTTTTTCTGTATAAGTACATCATTTAGAAGATTATGTCTTTAAGTGAACATTTGTGGTCATTCTATTTATCTAAAATGTCTTTATTCTTGAGATGTAGGATTACTTTTTTTTCATTGCTTGATTGACACTTACATTTCTTCAGCCTTTATTGTTGTGAGGAACTGGGCTGCAGAGCAGGAGGTGAATGGGGGCATCCTCTGTATTTACAGCCACACTCCATCGCTCACATGACCTCCTGAGCTCCGCCTCCCATCAGATCAGCAGCAGTCTTAGATTCTTATGGGAGTGTGAACTTTATTGTGAACTACACATGTGAGGGATCTAGGGTATGTGCTCCTTATAAGGATCTAATGCCTGATGATCTGTCACTGTCTCCCATCACCCCCAGATGAGACCATCTAGTTGTAGTTGCAGGAAAACAGACTCAGGGCTCCCACTGATTCTACGCAAAGGTGAGTTGTGTAATTATTTCATTACATATTACAATGCAATAAGAATAGAAATAATGTGCACAATACATGTAATGTGCTTGAATCACCCCTAAACCATCCCCCTGCACACCAGGTTCATAGAAAAATTGTCTTCCACTAAACTAGTCCCTAGTGCCAAAAAGGTTGGGAACTGCTGGGTTAAAGAAACAAAAAAAACATCCAGAATTTGAGAGGATTTCAGGGAAAGACTTGAATGCCTGGGAGAGCCAGGTTCCTGTTAAAGCAAGTAGGTTAAAGTGTTTTGCTGTGCAGAAGCTTTTTAGTTTGATATAGTTCCACTTGTTTGTTTTTGTTTTTGTTACCTGTGCTTTTGGCATCTTCTCTAAAAAACCATTGCCAAGACCAAGGCCAAGTAGCTTTCCCTTAATTTTTCTTCAAGAAGGTTTGTGGTCTCAGATCTCATACTTAAGCCTTTAATCCATTTCCAGCTGATTTTTGTGTATGATGCAAGATAAGAGTGCAGTTTTGTTCTTCTGCATATGGACATCAAGTTCCTGCCACACTATTTGTTGAAGAGACTTTCTTTTCTACACTGTGTGTTCTTGGTGCCCTTGTCAAAAATTAGTGGACAGCATACACCTGGGTTTGTTTCTAGACTCTCTATTCTATTCCGTTGGTCTGTGCATCTGTTTTTATGCCAGTGCCACACTGTTTTGAATACTGTAGCTTCATGATATGGTTTGAAATCAGGAAATGTAATGGCTCCAGCTTTATTTTTCTTCCTCAAAATTGCTTTGCTATTCAGGGTCTTGTGTGGTTCTAGGCAAATTTTAGAATTTTTTTCCCATTTTTTAAAGAATGGCATTGGAATTTGTGATGGGTTTTTTAATTAACTTGTTTGTGGTAATCACTACACAATGTATATGCATGTCAAATCATCACACTGTACACCTTAAACATATTAAATCTTAATTTGATTTTAAATCAATATTTTAAAATACAAAAATATTTAACAGGAAGTAGTTTAAAGGAAATTCCAGAGATGCAGATGAGGATACTTTGAGAGTCATGATGATGGTCCACATGGTGGAATGGCAGGACCTAAGCAGATGAGTCAGTGGGTGAGATGGAAGCAAAAGAGGTTGATAGGAGAGCTTATAAAGCTTGCAGGATACAGGAGCAACACACACACAATAAGCTACTAGTGTTGGTAAATACCCAAGCCTTGTATATTTCTTACCTTGGGCCAGGTGTTCTAAGTGTTTTCATACATTTTCACATTTAATCCTGCAAGTGACCCCTTGAGCAAAAGCCAGCCAGTGACACCTGCATCTCAGGCAGCAGGGCTCCAGAGTCCACAATCTTGAGCTCTGTGAGGTTCTCAGTCATGTGCCAGGAAGGATTCTAGTGTGGAAGACAGCATTGATTTTAAAAATCCAAAACTTCAGCCATGAAAGAGTTTACAGTTTATTAATGGATGCACAGTGGATGATTTCAAACACCGAGAAGACACCGATCAACAGCCCTGGATGTGGAATAGGAGCACTCTTTTATCCTGGCCTTCAGCTGGGACAGGTGTTCAGTCCAGTGCTGAGAAAACATGTACACACAGTAATTTTGGACAATTACCCTGCTTGGATATTTGATTTCTCTTGGCTATCATAAATAATAACAGTGATAATTTTACTTAAGGATTTTTCTTATTTGATCTACAAATACAAGCACAAATTTCTAATAAAGCTCTCTTACAGAAGACAATTACATGTTATACAAAAAAAAGTTCCAGAAAGTCAAACTTTCTTTTTAATAGCACTACAACTACATGGTTGTATATTTCTACATTGTGAGAGCATGAGAAGATGGGATTTTGTGTACATAAATTTGTTTTCCAAATATTCATGTTTAAATGTTGATCCACATCACTTGTTGGCATATCAAGCATGCTCATTTCTAAATTGCCATAATATATCCAATAAGGTAGAATATTCCTGGAAATCCCAATTATCATACACATATTACTAGAAAATGTGATATATTATGCTCTGTTGTCATTACAGTTAGAATATGGCACTATGAGGAGATTTTATCAGTGCAAAATTGCATTATGTTCAAATTTATCCATGTGTTAATTCACATTAAACCCCTTCTATTTCTTCAGATGAATGCAAATTCTAGGATTTGCTGGCCTGTATTTTACCTGGAAATTGGTGCAGATAAGAGGCAAAGAAGTGAGAAGGATTGCTGTCTAGGGAGCTTTGAAATGAGTCAAAATTATGTTTCCTGGCAGCTGCTATTCTTTTAAAAAGCCAAGATTTAAGGAGAATAATATAGCAATGTAATTTATTATAAATAGGAATGAGGAAAACCATAAACAACAAAACCCTTGAAAATTGTACTCTTCTTATGAATTATACTAACAATGGGAATCAACATTCCCATCAGAATTTATAGATTTCAGATATTTCCATCAGGCTTGTTTCTTAATTATCAAGGTTCTTTGAAGAAATTTCCTATTTGAATCCCTCAAAATAATGACTTTGGGGTTTGTTTTCACATCAGCTATGGGTGCTGTTTTGACAAAGCCTTAGCTGAAAACTTGAGGCCGTCAGTATCCCTCTCTCCCCTGCAACAATACAGTTCATGCAGGCACTCTTTCTTCCCCACCCATCTTGTGCATAACACCTTGATTTTACTTAGAGTTCCCCTCGTGATCTCGTTGTTTATTGGTTGGTTGGTTGGTTTTGTTGAGTTGGTTTGTTTTGTTCTGTTTTCACAGCCTTATTAAGAAGGAAATTTACATTCCATACAATTCACCCATGTAAGCTGTACAATGGAATGCGTAATTCTAATATATTCACAGAATTACACATCCATCACTACTACCAATTATAAAACATTTTCACTACCTGGAAAAGAAACATGATACTCAGCCACAGTCCCTCAACCTCTGGATCCCCCACCATAGTCCTAGGAAACCACTAATCTACTTTCTTTCCCTATAGATTTGCTAATACTGGACATTTCATATAAATAGTATCACACAATGCAAGGCCTTTTGTCACTGGCTTTTTCACTTACATCATCTTTTCAGGGTTTATCCAACGTAGCACAGATCAGTATTTTATTTCTTTTCATTGTCAAATCATCTTCCATCCTGAGGCTATACCACATTTCCTTTATCTATCCTTTCGTTATATGCTGAGCATTTGGGCAATTTCCACTTTCTGGCAATTATGAATATTGCTGCGTATGAACATGCTTGTACAAGTTTTTGTATAGAACTGTTTTTCCTGACTCTGGACTACACACCTAAGAGTGAGTCACTTCTTTAACCACATGGGGGACAGCCACAAACACCTACATACATTGCGGGACTCTCTGTCCCCGGCGTCGGTCCTCACTGACTTTCTTATTTTAACTTCGTAACAGGTCTTGTGACTCCCTGCTTTATTCTTCTTATCAATATTATCTTGATTATTTTTAACCTTTTACTCCTTGTAAATATTAAAATCTGCTAACATCTATATGAAAAACATTGCTTGGATTTTGGAATTAAATTAATCTATAGATTATTGGGGGTACACTTGAAAGCACTTTAATATTGAGTACTACCCATGAATGTGGAATATCTTTCTTAAGATAATTTTTAATGCTTTTAAATAAACGTTTGGCACATTTGTGTACAGTTTTGCATGTATATCATTAGTTTTATGCCTAGATACTTGACAATATTGTCGCTCATAGAAATGGTATTTTTAAATTATATCTTATGATTGCTGTTTGTTTGCAGAAATACTTGCTAGGCCCTCCAATAAAATGTTACATGGGTACCATGAAAGCAGACATTCTTGTTTGTCTTCCTTACTTAAATAAATGCATCTATATTTTCTATCAAGACTCTCTTTGTTGTGGGACTTTTATGGTTTTCTTTTATGACGTTAAGAAAGTCTTCTTGTACTAAGAGCTCTCTTTTATTACTTAATAAGTGTCACATGTTATGAAAGCTTCTGAATCAATTGAGATAATCAAATTTTCTCTTTAATCTGTTATTGAGCTGAGGAACTTTTCAATGTTTTCTACTACTCGTCCGTCTTTGCATTAGAGACCCAAACCAACTTGGAAATGTGCATATCTGTAATATGATGTTGATTTCCCTTCACTAACACTTTGTCTTTTGGTTTTGGAATTGCACATATCATCGAGATTGTCCTGCCATTTTCTTTTCTACTACTGCCCTGTGGCTTCAGCGTCAATATTGCAATGCTCATTAAATTAGGTGAATAAAATATCCGTTCCTTCTGTTCTGTTTTGTTTTTCCGCTTGTGTGAAATTGGAACTGTGATATCCTTTGGCTGTGTCCCCACCCAAATCTCAAATTGTAATCCCCATAATCCCCACATGTCATAGGAGGATGTGGTGGGAGGTAATTGAATCATGGGGGCGGTTTCCCCTATGCTGTTCTCGTGATAGTGAGTGAGTTCTCATGAGGTCTGATGGTTTTATAAGCATCTGGTGTTTCCCCTGCTGAAACTCCTTCTATCTCCTGCCACTGTATGAAGATGTGCCTTCCACCCTGATTGTAAGTTTCCTGAGGCTTCCTCAGGCAGGTGGAACTGTGAGTCAGTTAAACCTCCTTTCTTTATGAATTACCAGTTTCAAGTATTTCTTCATAGCAGCATGAAAACGGACTCATACAAACAGTTTTTAGAAGCTTGGTAGAAGTCATCCATGTAATTATCTGAGCGCTAGCACTCACCTGTAAAGTTATCTGGGGCTGGAAAATCCCTGTGGCAATCTTTTAAACTACTAACTCAATTTCCTTGATAAAATTATTCAGACTTCTACACTCTTAATTCACTTTTGGCAAAGTATACTATTTAACAACTTTTCCACTTTTATAAGATTTGTATTTTATCTGGGATTTATAGAGTATTCCATTTTATCTTGGATTACTAAAAACTAACAAAATTTTTCCTATTTTCTAATTTTGATATCTCATACAATTGTGATTATCCCAACATGTTATTCTCTAATATTATCAATTTTGCTTTCTCTTTTTCATCTTAATCAACCTTGCCAAAATCATGCTCCTTTTGCCTATCTTTTTAAAAACATCTGGCTTTATTGATAACTTGCTTTATCTCTGCTATTGATGAAGCTTCAGGGCCTTTGTCATAGCTGTTGCCTTCTTCCAACTTTTATGAGGTTGGGTCTTGCTCTTTTTCTTACATCTGAAGGTGTGAACTTCATTCATTAACTTTTAACTTTTTTCTGTTCTTATATTTGTTTCTAAAGCATAAAATTCTCATGTAAGTCCTGCTCTACTGGGTCCTCTGAATTTGGTTGTGTTATTTACTTCTATTGCCTTCTGGTGGCGTCAGAGGGCACAGTGAACACATCTCACCCTCTTGACATGAACATGTGATGTCTTACTGGTCACACCCCGGGGTCCCCACTGTGCTTTTTACTTAACTTTTGTGTGGAACACATAGGTTGTATTATAACCATTGGTCTACATGTCTCAAAACTAGAGCGTGAATTTCTTAGGAACAGAGTTGTGTTTCTCCCATATTTGTATTCAGAGATCCTAGGCCAGCATTGTGCTGGCTCAAAGCAGGCACTTAGGAAATGTTCCTGGAATATGCGTTTACCATGTAAAATGGGTAAGACAAAGTGTGCATTGATGCAGGAGAAATAAGATGTTTGGTTATGAAGGCACAAAAATGTATAGAAACCACTTCAAAATGTATATTTATTATATTTAACTTGAAAAGATGCACTTTTTTATATTTAGTGCAAAATGTGTATTTATTAATTATATTTAACTTGAAAAGAAGCATCCTCTAGGATGAATGGAAATTATACCAGTCTTTAAATTCAGCCATCAACCTGGTCCTTCTCACAGCAAAGTCAAAGGTCAGCACATAATGGTTGTGCATTATAATTTCTCAAAAGCAGCCCTCTCACAGGGATGCTGTTTGAATTAGCTAATTGATGACTGCCAAGGGCTTTGGCAAGACAAGGCTCTGTGTAACTGACAATTACTATTATTATCACAGAGACTAAGATGTTCTGCATTGCTCTGTGAACAAAGGGCCAAGAGATGAATTTGCTATAAGATATAATGTAGCTAACAAAAAAGAAGTGTGAAAAGATAGAACACACAGCATCTCAAGTAGCTGAGATTTGTTTAGAAAGTTGTTTCTGCTTTGTGTTCCTGATAAGGACATCAAAACAGGCAAATAATGGACTTTTTAGATACCCATAAAGACATCTCAAAAGATTGTTCATTTCCTTTGTGTTAAAAATGTGAGACTTTGCATGCAGAGAAGAGTTCTCAAGATTGCCAGAGACTGAGCACAAGTGTTCAGAAGTTAAGACAATAAAGGGACATCTGAAAGACACCTGAGACAAGATAGAGAAAAACATCCTGCTTTAAAGGTGTCATATCCAATGTGTGTATTTTCCTGGACCAAGTTTTTTTAAAAAAATGGCAAACAGATTATTTCCTTCAATAAATTTGAGACATTCTCACCAGGTGCGGTGGCTCACACTTGTAATCTCAGCACTCTGGGAGTCTGAGGCAGGCAGATCGAAGCCAGGAGATCAAGACCAGCTTAGGTAACATGACAAACCCCTTCTCTATAAAAGATACAAAAAATTAGCCGGGTGTGGTGGCGCACACCTGTAGTCCCAGCTACTCAGGAGACTGAGGCAGGAGGATGGCTTGAGCCCAGGAGGCTGAGGCTGCAGTGAGCCATCATGGTGCCACTGCACTCTAGCCTGGGTGACAGAGCAAGACCATGTCTCAAAAAGTAAAGGTAAAATAATAAATTTGTGGCATTCTTTCTGTCGTCCTGGCAGAGAGGACTGGTTGGTTTGATTTGGTTTTTTTTTTTTTTTTCCCTGGGTCATCGGATCATGAGAACATACTCAAGTCTTCAGCCTGAATGGGTGGCTCCATCCCACCTACTGGTGAGGTCAGTTTCTCAGCGCAGCTCATTCCAGCTCGCAGGCCTCACCCTCAGGCCTGTCAGGATCACTGCAACCTGCCTGGAAGATGAGCTGATGAGCTACTGGCTGGGTTTCCAGTGATACCAAGTTGAGCCCTTTTGTCTGACACCGCTGTCTGAAGCAGGGAGAGAGTAGGAGGATGGAGACCAAAATGGGGAATCCAAGGATGGCACAATTAAAAACAAACACTGCGAGGCCACCACGCCCCGCCGTGCTGGGTCATGGATCAGAGGGTCGGAGAACTGCAGCTGGGAAAGTGACATTATTTTACACATGAGCTCACATGGAAGGAGCTGAGCATGGCTCCTGGGGGTCCCGAATCCTGTGCTGTGATGACTCAGGGGAGCTCTCCCTCCTGTCCCAAGCTCCTGAGCCACCCCCACTAAGGACCACTTTACCAGTGTTCTCCTGCAGTGTTTCCGTGGATCCTTTTTACTTTACCGGGCTCTAACAGGGATAGGAATGGGAGAGAGAAGAGAGAAGAAACAAAATCCACGACAGAGCCTTCGTCAAATTCCGTAATTTCAGAGGCTTCAGGGCTTTCCAAAAGGTTATTGTTGGGGGAGCAACAGCTGATTCCGACAGCCCAAGCCGAAGCTAGTTCTACAGAAGTGTTTGCAGCGATATCGTTGGTCTGATTGGTTCGAGAAAAGGCAAATAAAAAAGGCAACAGTTAAGATCTCCGCTACTAACAACACCGTAAGGTCGCTTTCCCACACGCTGAAGCTGTGGGACATTTTCCTCTCGGGGTAGCCAATTAGTAGCATTAATGGGACAGGACTCAGATTCATCATGGCACGAGCCACCCCCTAATGCATTCCATCCATTATTCTCGGTGTTCACTCATCCAGCAGAGTCTTCGAGCTTCCAAGGAAATAATAAAACGGGGCGATCTGAATGCCTCTCATCTCCCTCTTCATCTCATCCACCTCCGGCCGGGTAGTTAAGGAGCCACAAAATGGACAAATGCCAGGGGCTATAAAGGAATTCGAGAAGGATCAGGATAATGGGCAAACGAGATGGGATGAATTAGGGAATGCACCTACTTTCCCTGGGTGAATTAGCTATAAACCATATGCCTTCTGCCTGCCGCCATGGCCTTCACCTGTTTTATCCTCAAAAAGAGATAAGCAGAGAAAACTGCAGCTTTGCAAGAGACATTCGCCCCTTCTTTGGCACTAAGGATCAGCAGGTTGCAACAACACACTCCAGACAGGGCTCCTCAGGCTGCCCCGTGCATGAGTGGCCAGGAGAGCCGACAGAAATGCAGATTCCGAGGCAGTGAGTTGGGGACCAGGCCAGGTGCCACAAGTCTGTGGTCTTTTAGCTGCAGCACAAACCAGACTGAAAGTTCTACAGCTTCCAGTACATCCGTACGCATACCATGTCTGGAAAATATGTATGGAACGGAGGAAAGAACAGTCACTGGAAAGAGAGCCACTGGCGACTTTTACTTCTCTGTGCAGAATCCTGTAGCCCAGCCGAAGACCACGAAGAGGTTCCTGATGAGAATGTGTGGCTCTATCTGCCTGGTCACTGCCGAGCTGACAATGAGGATTCCAGCACCCAGGGCATGATGACACCACGCTCGCGGAAACGCCCCAGACTCCTTCTACGTCCGTGGCAAAGGGCAGGGCTCACGTTCCAAAATGACTCTGGATCCAACGGGGCTTCTGGTTCACCCCAGTGCTGATTTGTTCCCTGGGTTCTCACAGCCTGAGTTACCCTCCAGAAGAGTTGGGTGCCCTAACTCATGCACATGGGGGCTGCCGGGGCCTTTCTAACCCTTTCATTCTTGTGGTTTCATAGCCCAAAGACATCGGGGATTCCCCATGCTCACTCAGGTGAAATACCTACCATTCTTGGGTTTCGTTTTTTTGTTGTTGTTGTTTTGTTTTTTTGGTTTTTTGGTTTTTGTTTTTTGTTTTGAGATGGAGTCTCACACTTTGGCTGGGGCTGGAGTATAAGGGTGCAATCTTGGCTCACTGCAACCTCTGCCTCCTAGCTTCAAGCGATTCTCCTGCCCCAGCCTCCCAAGTAGCTGGGACTACAGATGCCCGGCACCACACCCAGCTATTTTTTGTACTTTTAGTAGAGACGGGGTTTCACCATATTGGTCAGGCTGGTCTCGATCTCCTGACCTCAGGTGATCTGCCCGCCTCGGTCTCCCAAAGTGCTGGGATTACAGGTGTCAGCCACTGTGTCTGGTCCATACTTGGGTTTTAGGTGGATTATTTCGTAGAAGAAAGGTGAAATTATTCTTAGCATTTTATCTACTATAGACAAACTGTATTATTTTTATGTCTTTTGCAGACCTAATTACTATAGTAAACTCTTTTAATAAGCTTCCTGTTATGGGACATATATTTAACCAACAAGTAGACTATTTAAATAAGTGCCAAATAGATATCTAAGCAAAATCATTCCATACACAATGAATAAATACATAAACGGGACCCAGTATTAAAAATACATTTAGCCATTTAAAGCTTTTAACTAGTATTTAAAATAACCCAGAATTCAAGTCCCTGTCTCTAATTTGGCTATTTTTATAAATTTACATCTTTAAGCAAAATAACATTTTATCCTGCATCGAAAATCACATGTAATGGACGATATTAATCATGTTAATCCCACAGCACCGCAGGCTGAAGCAGAAATTCTACCATGCCTTTGAGACAGGCTCTCAGAGCAATCGATTATCGTGTGTGTTTGTACAATGTGTCCCTAATGACAGCACCATCTCTTCGGCCTGAGGTTCTGTTACTCTCCACCACACTTGACACCTTTGAGGGAAGTAGGCTTCAGCCCTGAAGGATGGTGTTCAAGACCCCACACGCCAGGGGCCCCATTCAGGCTGGCTGTGGCTGTGGGCACATTTCCTGGGGCACCAGGGTCCGTGTTTCCCTGAGCTGTCCAGGGTGACCGGCCCCTGAGCTGTTTGGGGGTGTCTGGCCCCTGAGCTGTCTGGGGTGACTGTCCCCTGAGCTGTCTAGGGATGTCCGGCCCCTGAGCTGTCTGGGGGTGTCTGGCCCCTGAGCTATCCGGGGGTGACCGGCCCCTGAGCTGCCCGGGGGTGACCGGCCCCTGAGCTGTCTGGGAGTGTCCGGCCCCTGAGCTGTCCAGGATGACTGGCCAACAGCCACTGCTCAGGAGTCCTGCCGTGGACTCACTGCCCATGGCCCCAACCAGCAGACCAGGGTGAAATGAGATGATGGGTATCTCAGCCAGGGACTGTGTTAGGGATTAGAGACCACAAAACCCTTCATTCTCCCCCAGGACCTTCCTGAAGCCCTGTTGCCCCTCTGACAAGACAGCGAATCGTCCTTCTTGGCACACTCCCTTCGGGAATTCCTCTTCCAAGCCGAACCTGACTGTCTCCACCTGTGGAGGGGACACAGACTGCACCCCCTGTCTCAGGTTTCCAGGGCTGCTGACTCTGGATCCTAAGAGTATGGGCGAAGATGGCATCTGCTTCTCTGGCACCCTGAGCTGTAAAACAACCCAAATTCTTAAGTTAACAATGTTTCAGAAACTAATGAAATAAAGTGATCATTGAAAAAAAAAAAAAAAGGCTTATATGAACTCGGAGAGAATTTGTTCTATTGATATTAGCACAGTGCCACCTAATGGAAATGTGAAATTAATGTATAGTCTTGAAAATTTAGAAGATCACAAAACACCCTATCAAATTATACAGAAAGCACTTTTCCTCCATTTGTGTTCTCTTTTTCAAGAAAATAATGATCTGTATGTTTTAAATGTTTACAATTTTAGTTGGACAAAAATATGCACAGTCCAGACATTCACAGAATTCTTCTAAGCCACCATGAAAAGATACTCAGAATTTTTATTTTTGTTTTGCTCTTTTGTAAAACACACAAATATAGAACTTGACATTTTTCTCCATGTTTAAAAAATACTGGGCTGGAAGCGGTGGCTCACACCTATAATCCCAGCACTTTGAGAAGCCAGGGTGGGTGAATCTCCTGAGGTCGGAGTTTGAGACCACCCTGGCCAACATGGTAAAACCTGGTCTCTACTAAAAATACAAAAATTAGCCCGACATGGTGGTGGGTACCTGTAATTCCAACTACTCAGGAGGCTGAGGCAAGAATCGCTTGAACCCAGGAGGCAAGGGTTGCAATGAGCCGAGATCATGCCAGTGCACTCCAGCCTGGGCGACAGAACAAAACTGCTTCTCAAAAAAAAATAAAAATAAAAATAAGTACTATCAATGGGGTACTCTATTATCTTAAAAACTTTATTTTAAGAAATACCACAATTAGACTGGGCATGGTGGCTCACGCCTGTAATCCCAGCACTTTGGGAGACCGAGGTGGGCAGATCACCAAGTCAGGAGATTGAGACCATTCTGGCTAACACAGTGAAACCCCATCTCTACTAAAAATATAAAAAATTCACTGGGCATGGTGGTGGGTTCCTGTAGTCCCAGCTACTAGGGAGGCTGAGGCAGGAGAATGGCATGAACCCAGAAGGTGGAGTTTGCAGTGAACCAAGATCACGCAACTGGACTCCAGCCTGGGTAACAGAGCGAGACACTATCTCAAAAAAAAAAAAAAAAAAAAAAAGAAGTATCACAATTAATTTAGCATAAAATGGCATAGTTTTAAACTGAGTTTTTATTAGAAGTAGATTTTCAAAGATGTTGCAAAAGATTTAGAATGAATTTAAGGATATCTGTCTTTACCCACGTGTTATATAAATGACGATTCTAGGTGAATGTTGTAAAGATCAAGATCATCTGTCACCAAATCTTTACCACATTTGACACATCTGTCTTTAATCCATTTTAAACCTTCACATGGCCTAGGTGACTCAGAATAAAATATACAACATTTTATTGCATATTGTGTTATTTGTAATTTTAAGCCATTTCCTTTACATTTCAGCAGATATTTCCTGATCACTTTTGATGTTTATGTACCTGTGTGAACATAATTATGTGTTAAAATATCTCTCGATGACATGATCACTCTTTAAGGACAAGAACTCCTTTAATACACCTCAGGTTTTCCCAGGTATGAAAGATTCTATGAATCACCGGAAGAAGAGTCTCCGGCCAAGTGCACGGCCACTCTCAACTCAGCTTCACACACAAGGCACATTCACGACAAACATTCTACCTAAAGTGTCTCTATTTAGCCTTTCACAACAAATGTTCTATTCAAAGAATACTTTTCTATTTAAATATTAAATACATATATTAGAATATTAAGTATTCTATTTAAAGAAATGTTCTATTTGAATGCTCTATTTAAATAGCACATTCATGGCAAATTTAAAGTATCTTTCTATTTAGCCTTTCTATTACTAGAGTTAAAGAAAAAATATAAAAACATGAAATTCTATTTTGGTATCTAAACCTCTTTCTCTACTTACTCAACACACATCCACGTAGAATCACCATAGGCCACCCTGTGCAGATGGGACGAACCCCATAAAAAAATTGAACAGTAGAAACATTGAAATTGCAGCAGAAAAAAGGAATGATTACTTCAATTGTATCGTTATGAAAAAAACTTCTGTGACAGCAAACATAAAAGTTTCCTAGGCCAAGATAATCTGCCAGAAACTAAGCAGATGGTACCGAGCTGAATTACTTTGTAGTTACTTCTTCTGAGGCAGGTTGGAGCTCATCACAGTTACCTTAAAGCTCCCCATATTGTCAAAACATAAAAATGAGACGCACATTGTCGGTCGGTAGTAGCAACCTTGCAGCCTCTGCCAACCTTTAATTAAGAGGCTTTGATGTTAGGAACTTTCTATTCCGTGAACAATGGTATCCCATAGCTGTTACATGATGCAGATAAAATGTGCAGAAAGATCATGAGGACAATGTATACCATTAATTTGCGTAATAACAGCAGGAGTAAGTAGTTCCTATAACACTAGAATGTTTCTGTAAAATACACGGTTTACGTTCTGAAAATTCTGCCTTTAATCGCAGTTTAGTATGGCCTTCTAGGAAACAGGGCTCCTCATAGGAATTTTGAAGAATCTCACAAATTTGAAAAAATAAATAAAAAATACACATTAAGCATAGGAAAAGTTTCACATCTAGGAAAAAGGTAAAAGGTAATTCCAAGATGTTTTTTATTAATACAGCAAAAATTTAAAATGTGCTGTAAGCTCAAGATCTAAATGTGGGAGGAGCGCTATATTGAATAAACTGATAAGAAAGAGACTCTAATGCTCATTCCATTTATTTATTTTGTTTTTTTTTATGAGATGGAGTCTCCCTCTGTTGCCCAGGCTGGAGTGCAGTGGTGCGATCGCGGCTCACTGCAAACTTTGCCCCCTAGGCTCAAGCAATTCCACTGCCTCAGCCTCCCAAGTAGCTGGGATTACAGGCACATACCACCAGACCCAGCTAATTTTTGTATTTTTTGTAGAGACAGGGTTTCGCCACGTTGGCCAGTCTGGTCTCAAACTCCTGACCTCAAGCAATCTGCCCACCTCCGCCCCTCAAAGTGCTGGGATTACAGGTGTGAGCCACCGTGCCTAGCCTCTAAAGTTCATTTCAGAGAAATAAAATGTAACCCCACAAAATTCAAAAACAAGTCTCATCCCCCCCTTGCGGGATGGCGAGAGAGGGACATTTCCCATCGCAGAACTTGTCCAGAACAATTGGTCAGTTTCAACCTTGCTAGCCTGGTGTAATCGTTTTTAAAGAGTTAGAGAGGCCATATCTCAACTCACATTCATTCTGAAACATCTACCATAGACAAAGCTGTTCAGAGGAGCCACTTAACCTTTTTCACAAAATAGGTCTGATTTTCCAAGTGAGACCTTGGAGGAGAAGGCGGTAACTGGCAGCCACGTGGTCCCACGGGAAGTACCTGTAGAAGAGAGGCTGTCAACCACAAAGACTGGCCATCGGGGTGCCCGATGTCACTAAATATTACGATAACACAGACAACAGGCTTGTGGAAAACCTCTAGAAACAAATGTTTTGGTTTTTCAGAAATGGTTTTAATAAAAATGTCCCAATTCTATAATTTAGCATGTCATTCATTGCTTTAAACAACAGATAGGTCAATTCTGTGTTTCCTCTAACGTAAAATACATGGAAACATACGGGGTAAAATTTGTGTTGTACTTGTGAGCACAGCAGGCTGACTTCTCCATGTGTTCAACAGCACAGTGAATGCCTTCCTTTCCACTTTTATCTTTCTTGTCAGCGCTAATTTATCTCTTCTGCCAGATTTCTCCCAAAATATGACTCGATTCCACTTCTAATCTCCCAAACCCCAATGTTTAATCCCATTACTCTTTGAGTAAAATGTGTTCCTTTCAACTGAATACTCAGTTATATTTTCATGAGATATTTTCTTGTGTTTTTACCAAGTGTTGCTAACAATTGTGTTGAAAAAAAATCAGTGCCATATATACTTTAAAGTCAATTCTAGTGGTTGCTTAGTTTTATGTGTTCAAATTGTTTAGATTCCCCAGAATTAGTGTTTGGTTTTAAAACAGAGTTCAATAGGTCAGGAAAGAGAGACTTTCATGCAAAAATACAACAGATTCAGGAAATCTAACAATATATCTAAATTCTGACTCAATTCAGGCAATGCAGTTACATCAAATGATGACATAATCAAAGCTAGAGACGCAATGAGGAGTTACAGAAATGCTGAGCTCTCCAATCTGCTATCACGAGTAATGACTGAGGAAACAGAATGCTCGATTGAAAGATGCTGCGTCTCTGTGACCCTTTCAAAATTATCCAAAGACAGTGAATTAAAGAATAAATTGCCTTCAGAATGATGGTAGCTCTCACACAAAGAGTCAGGTATGTTGGCAAAAGCCTGTGGAAACCAGGGATTTTACCCTTTTCTCAGCAAAACTCATGGTCGTCACCACCTCCTTGGCATCAGCCTTAGGACGTGGCTACAATGAATGTCCAGGCAGACCTAGAAGAGCCCAAACCAGGGTTTATTTGTTTATTGTGACAAAATACACAAACACAAAATGTATTGCTTTAATCATGGTAAGTGCACAATTCAGTGGCACTAAGGACATTCACATTGCTGTGCAACTGTCACCAACATCCATCTACAGAACCTTTTCATTTTGCAAAACAAAACTCTTACCATTAAATAATAACTCCCCATTCTCCCCACCCCCTGCCCCATGTCACTCCCATTCTGTCTTCTGTCTCTATAAATCCAACGACTCTAGGAACCTAATATAAGTGGGATCATACAGCAGTCGTCCATTTGTTCCATTTGTGACTGACTTATTTCACTTCACACAATGTCTGCAAGGTTCCGCCCTGTTGTAACATGGGTCAGAATTTCCTTTTTATATAAGGCTGAATAACATCCCATTGTGCCAGGGGATGGTGGCTCACGCCTGTAATTCCAGCACTTTGGGAAGCTGAAGTGGGAGAATCCCTTGAACTCAGGAGCTTAAGACCATCCTGGGCAACATAGTAAGACCCCAACTCTACAAAAAGCAAAAAAAATTAGCTGGGCATGGGGGTACACACCTCATGCCCCAGATATTCAGGTTGAGCTAGGAGGGTTGGTTGAACCCAGGAAGTCAAGGCTTTAGTGAGCCATGATGACACCCCTTCGCTCCAGCACCTGGGCAACAGGGTGAGACCCTGTGTTTAAAAAAAACTCATTGTATGTATAGACTGTATTTTACTCATGCATTTACCCATCAGTGCACATTGGGTTGTTTCCATGTTTTAGTTATTGTGAATAATGCTACTATGATATTTGATATTTGGTCTGCATCTGTATACCACATGATTACTGTAAGAATCTGGAAGCATGACATCACGTACACACACATTAATCCCAGAAATACTTCCAATCAAACCCTTGAATCCTTGGGATTCTGAGAGGGAACAGGTAAAAGGAGAAGAAGATATCTAATGCACATTGCAAGCTGGGCGTGATTGTGAAGATAGCTAATGCACATTGCAAGCTGGGTGTGATTGTGAAGTCATCTAATGCACATTGCAAGCTGGGTGTGACTGTGCAGATATCTAATGCACATTGAAAGCTGGGTGTGACTGTGTAGATATCTAATGCACACTGCAAGCTGGGTGTGATTGTGCAGATATCTAATGCACACTGCAAGCTGGGTGTGATTGTGAAAATATCTAATGCACATTGAAAGCTGGGTGTAATTGTGAAGATATCTAAGGTACATTGAAAGCTGGGTGTGATTGTGAAGCTATCTAATGCATGGCTTCTCTTCCTGCCATAATCTTTGCAAAGGCGGTTTCGTGGGTAAGGGTGAAAATATTAACAGCTTTAGGGACAATTAACTACTTGTGGTACACCTCCTCCAGAACCTCACTGCAGTAGCACCAAGCTTTACCTACCAAGACAGGAGGGTGGGTTTTTCACAGGCTGATCAGATGAATTCCTGCTGCAGTGAGGGTCCAAAAAGAATGCGAGTCTCTCTCCTCAAGAAGTTTGCAACATGGATGAGGGGTAAATCTTGCCAGATGTGATGGTGGGATGTGCAGTCTTGGGAGGACATCGGACTCAGATAAGGACTTCCTGGAGGAGGTGATGTTTTTGAGCTGGGTCCTGAAGGATGAGAAGGAGTTACCCAGAGAAAGAGTAAGGCAAATATTTCACATGGAAATGGAAAGTCCGGAACTCTAACCATAAAACTGAGTGAAGTAGATTTGAGAAACTGCAAGTTAAATATGGCTAAGGAGAGAGGGCAAGGTGCAGATGGTGACGATGTTGAAGGAGACAGCAGGAAAACACAGGAGGTCCACGGGGGTAGGGAGCCATATGGAGGAGATGGGCCTCCACGCTGGTGGTAGCGGGACCACTGGAGAGGACTGAATGAGATTTAAATTTAGAAATGTCCTTCTGTCTGCAGTGCAGAGAATCCCAAAAACTTGCAGGCCGGTAAGGAGGGCAGAGCTTAGGAGACCAGGGACAGAATCAAGGTCAGCGATAATGGAAGCCGGGCTGGCCGTAGAGACAAAAATGCACATTTGGAGTGTTCTTGAGAATCCAAGTCCTCGCTGATGAGTTCACGTGGGAAAATGAAGGGGAGGGGGGCTTCTGGGGTTCTTTGGCTTGTGAATAGAGAAACTGGGTCCCTGGTGATGCCATCTCTTAGACAGGGAGTTCCCGGCAGAGGTGAACACAAGATCAGAAAGGCGATAAAGTCTGCTGCTGTCAGCCTTTCCAGGGTGCACCCTGAAAGCACAGGAGTATCTGCTTTGGGGATCGTAGGCAAAAACAGAACTGGGAGAGGGACTGTTGGGATTAAATGTCCTCAAATTTGTGGGACACGGATTAGCTGTCTACCAATAAAACAGGGGCCAGCCTTTAAGAGTAAAGGGTTCAGTTCTCAACCCAGATTCTTCCCTTCCTGATCCACATGGCTTGGTCCTTAGTGCTTCGCTCCTGGGCAGAGCTTATTTCCATGATCGGGGTTAAGCTAAAGGTGTTGTTTGCATCAAATGTAACTCCATCTGCGTGAGTTCTCACAGTCTCCCACACCAAGAAAAAAAGTTGTACGTCCATCGTGTCTCCCGACATGAGGTGATTTCATTTCAGTTTGTAAAGTCATTCTTTCTGAGATGTTCTCATTAAATAGCTATAGTTAAAAGTTAGATATTTCCTACTTTATTAAGTTATTTATTGTTCAATGCCATTTTCAATTATTCAAAGGTTTGTTTTTTAGTGTTTCTCATTAAATTAAGGGACAGCTCCTATAATTTCTCTATCTCCAGTTTAATATTCAAACCGAAAAGGTACAGGACTACTTTTTTTTTTCCAGAGAGGTTTGAGATTTGAGGATACTAGTCATGAAATATGCATCATAGAAGAGGTTTCAAAGCAGTGGCCAATCTGTATGCAAAATCCCATGCTAAAACCCGTAACTGTCTAAGTCAGATACAAAGTAATTCAGGAAAAATAATAGGATATTGCAAACCACAAAGATCTCAGGTGGCCTTCTAGGGCTAGTAAATCAGTTCTGGCTGGACTCCTGCTTGGAGCTCTGGGTTGAAGACTCCAAGCATTCATTTTACCAACTATGAAAAAATTCAGCCCAGTTTTAAGTTAGAGAAGAGAAGAAAAGGAACGCACTGCTTTCAGATGCTTTTGGCTCAGCTGCAATTCAAAACCAGCCTCAATACTTATGCTTAGCTTTCTGCTAGTATAGCTTAGAGTTCAATCTTCAAATCCTCATTTTTTTTTTTTTTGGTACAAAAACCATAAAAATTATCATTACTTATTGCAAATACCTATACTAATACATGTTCCTACAGATGATTTTTGCCTGGTTTTAAAACTAAACTGTACATCAAATAGTGTGTTATTAAGGTGAGCTCTTACTAACTCTCTTAGCTTGAAAATGGAAATGTCTCCTTGATCCAATTAAAGCTTCCACTAAATTTTGGCAACACCAATCATAAGATTTGGGTCTTCTCTGTAGCAGACACCCTCAAACTCAAGAAGTTTTTAGGAACTACCTATGTCTGGCTGGGCACAGTAGCTCATGCCTGTAATCCCAGCACTGTGGGAGGCCGAGGTGGGATGACTGCCTGAGCCCAGGAGTTCAAGACCAGCCTGGGCAACACGGAGAACCCTCATCTCTGTAAAATGAAAATAAAAATAAAAGAACTACCTATGCAGAGGCTGCCCATCAAACCAATTGCACTGAGACTTCTCTGTGAGGGCTCAGCATCTGTCCACAGGCTTCTGAACTGCCTAGAGGTTCTTATTGTATTGAGAGTTGAGGATCATTGCTCTAGCAAGTGATATCTCTTTTCATTAAAATTGAAGACAGAGCCAATAATTTACTGAGAAATTGAAAACCGATGAATAAATAATTACAATGGCAATGATATAGGAAAGTTTTATGCTTTTTCACTTATCTAAATTCACGAAATTGTTTGGACATTGTATCTTTTTTTTTCCTTTTTTTTTATTTTTGAGACTGAGTTGTGCTCTTGTTGCTCAGGCTGGTGTGCAATGGTGCAATTTCAGCTCACTGCAACCTCCACCTTCTGGATTCATGCAATTCTCCTGCCTTGGCCTCCCAAGTAGCTGGGATTACAGGCACCTGCCACCACGCCGGAATAATTTTTGTATTTTTAGTAGAGACAGAGTTTCACCATGTTGGCCAAGCTGGTCTCAAACTCCTGATTTCAGGTGATCTGCCCACTTCAGCCTCACAAAGTGGCCATCATGCCTGGCCTCCTTTTTTTTTTTTTCCTAAGTAAGCCTGATCAGAACCTTTGACACCCTCCTTGGCTTCTACTCCAGTAACTGCAGTCTGTGGCCACAAGGAGACCAACTGTCCCTTCCCCTCCTCCCCAACCCCCTCCTCAAGTGCAGTCAAGCCGAGCTACACCTGTTTGCCCAAATAATTTTTGATTCCCTCTACCTCATTAATACACTGTTCCTGATTCTCTGAATTGCAGATGGGCAGACAAAATGCACCCAGGAAAAGTGACTCTCTCCTATGAGAAAACATGCGGTGGGTTCTCTCTGAAAACCTGCTGTTAACTTTCTACGACAAACGCCCTTTCTGATGCTGGGAGTGCCCCTCAGGGTGGCCGCACCCTCACCTCACTTCTGAGGCAGTGTCAGTGCTCAACACCTTCTGCTGATTGTGTCATTTTGAATAAGAAGAGAAAAACAAACATATTTCTTCTTTGTGAACCCCAAAAAGAGCATGCAGGCTCTGAGGCGGGTCATTGATAAGACAGCAGGTCATACCTGAAATCAAACAACCCTTTAAAGACACGAAGAACTCCAGAAACTGCCCTTCCAATCTCGATTTTAAATAAGCCAAATTCTGTAAAATATTTGAAGAAGTTTATTCTGAGCCAAATCTAAGTGACCACAGCCTGTGATACAGCCTCAGGAAGTCCTGGGAACTGGTGCCCAAGGTGGTTGGGTTACCACTTGATTTTGTATATTTGAAGGGGACAGAAGTTACAGGCAAAGAAATAAATCAATACATGGAAGGTGTGTACATTGGTTTGGTCCAGAAAGGAAAGACGTCTTGAAGCTGACAGGGGTGGGAGGGATTGGTTACAAGTCACAGGTGGATCCAAAGACTGAATGAGTCAAGCTTTGCCTAAAGAGTTGAAACGAGTAGAATGAAATGCTTTGAGTTAAGATAAGGGGTGTTGTGGAAGCCAAGGTTCCTGATATGTAGATGAAGCCCGCAGGTAGCAGCTTCAGGGAGAATAAATGGCAAATGTCTGTTGTGGGAACCTAAAAGGTGCCAGACTCAGTTAAGTCTCTCCTGGATCAGAAAATGACCTAGAAAGGGATGAGGATTCTCTATAGAATGCAAGTTTCCCCTACAAGAAATAGCTTTGTGGGGCCATTTCCAAATATGTCAAAAGATATAGTTGGGGATAAACTACTCTGATTTCTTCAAGGCTTGCTATCTATCATGTGATGCTATACCAGAGTCAGGCTGGAACTGAGTGTCTTATTGCTATCAAGAGTCTGTTTTGTCAGTCTTGGGTTCTCTGTTGTATCATGTAAATGCTGGTCAGTTGCACCTGAATTGCAGTGGGAGAGGGTGTAACGAGGTTTGTCTGACGCCCCCTTTCCTATCACAGCCTGAGTTCATTTTTCAGGTTTCTTTCAGATCCCCTTGGCCAAGAGCAGGGGTCCATTCAGCCAACTGGGGCTTTAGAATTTTATTTCTGGCTTACACCAAATACCCAAACTTTGCATAAAACTTTTGAAAAGATCCCAAGTCTTTGCATTGAAATTCTAAAAAAAAAGATATCAAAGAAGAATGGCAATGCTCCCAACACCTGCATAAAGCAAGCAGAGAAATCTGACACATAGATCAAGCATTCGATAAAAGATGCCAAGATTTTTAATACATCATTACATATAAGGCAGTGTGAGAAGCAGGCAGAAACTCGCTCGTCATGAGGCCTGGAAGAGTGTCATGGTGGACAAGGCTGGGGCAGCCATGCTGGAAAATAATCCACAAGGAGGCATCCCAGGAGCAGCTGCTGAGCCAGCAAAGCAAGTCCTGTCGGAATCTACTCAGCTGTGATGTAAGTGCAGTTATAGGAGCACTCATTAGCATAATACTGAGCAATAGACTGGTGGAGATGAGAAGTTAGACCCCAATCGCAGGGAGAAATCACAGTCACTTCTGCTTCCACTGTGGCTCGTGCTGAAAACGGAGGTTACAACACGCTGATCCTCTTCATTGCCGAACCGGATAAGATGTTTTTTGTTTTCCCTAAGTGATTTTTGCTTTCCCTAAGTGATTTTTGCAGCTACTTGAAGAAAACAGAAGCCTGTTGCTGTTGTTTTGTTTTAAATGGACATAGCTATTTTACACAGAGGATGCCGTCACCGACAGCGGCTGGACGGGGCCCATGGGCTGATGAAGGTGAGACCACCTTTTCCCCTGTGCAAATTTCTGCTGATGATGCCCAGACAGAGCTGCTTGGTTAAGACGCAAACTGCCTTTCAGATTTTAATGTTCAGGAAGGAGAGATAAACCCACTGGAGTTTATAAATAAAGACCAGAATGGCTTTCTCATTTGCTGTGATAAACTTTTGAGATTTCTGCAACAGATGAAATCATGAGGTATTTGTCTTCACATACAATGTTGTAGAAAATAACACTTTTTTTTTTCTCCATAGTGCTCTGGCTGATATTTTCCAGTCTTAGAATTATGTCAGGAAGAAAGTTACAAGTAGGTGCTAATGATCTTCAACACCCCCTCCCTTTAATTCTTGCTAATTCCGTCATAACAAAGAAAGTAAGTTCAACAGGAGGAGACCAACATCAGAGCTGCACACAGGAGAGACACCAGACGAATGTGAAATGAAGCCCTGCACTCATTCTCCTGGAGACGACCAGGGTGGGCACTCAAGGCATGTGAACCCAAGGGCTTCGAAAACCAATTAACCATGTGATTTTCTTCTGCTAGGAGGCCACTCTACCTCCTCCAAATTCTGGGTTTTACCTCTAACTTAAATCCACACTCCATAGAGTCTTCCTAGTTGTAAAAAATAACTATTGCTTGCACAAGGCTGTGCAAAGTTTTAAATGCTTTGTTCTATTCTATAGCATAATGGTTAAAAACATGGGCTTTGAACTTCAGAATGATCTGCATCTGAGCCCAGCTTTGCCACTTATTACATAGATGACTTTCAGCTTTACTTGTTGTTTTTTTTTGTTTTGCTTGAGATACAGTCTCACTCTGTTGCCCAAGCTGGAGTGCAGTGGCATGATCTTAGTTCACGCAACCTCGAACTCCTGGGCTCAAGTGACCCTCCTGCTCCAGCCTCCCACATAGGCACATGCAACTGCACCTAGCTAATTTTTTATTTTTTGTAGAGATGGGGTCTCACTTCGTTACCCAGTCTGGTCTCAAATTCTTGGGCTCAAGCAATCCTACTATCTTGGTCTCCCAAAGTGCTGGGATTACAGGCATGAGCCACTGCACTCAGCCAACTTTGAGTTTTAAAAAAATCCTGCTTTACATTACTCACAAATGTATTGGAGATAATAATATTTATTTCATCGAGCTTTTCCAAAGACTATATAAAAGAACACAAGTAAGATATTTCTCTAGAACTCAACACATATTATAAGTTCAGCAACTGTGAGATAGTTGGGCAAATCAAAGCCAGATATGATCACCCCCGTTTGACAAATGAGGAAAGAGTCTCAAATACTGTGAGAGATGAAAAGAGGACTGGTTTGTTGGACTCACTGTCCTTTCCTGAGTGTGGTTCCACAGGTGCAGCCAAGCCAGCTGCCAGCCTCCGTGGCTCCTTTCCTGGAATTCAGAATTGGCATACTGGGATGCTAGCGAGTCTTTGGGGGGCACCTGAAGTACGAGGCTGTGTTTTCAGCAGTTGAGAGAGAGACAGAAGCAGAGTCAGAGAGAGGATGGGAGGGAGAAAAGGGAGGGAAACACGGATAGAAACTGACAGAGAGGAGGCAAGAAAGGAAAAGCCTGTAGCTAAGACAATTCTATTAAAGAGAAACCTTGCTAAATGGTGAGCATAAGCACAGGAAGCTTCTGAGACCCACTGGAACCTCTCTCAACCCATCCCTGAGCTTCTAGCACTCCTCCTTAGGATGGCAAAATTCCAGGCCCCTGGAAACCCCACACATCATTTCCAGGAGCTCCTGCTCAGTCTTAAGATCATGAAATGGCGTGGACAAAAGATGCATCTCTCCAGAATCCATTGTTGCATTCATGGTCGGGTCTGAGCCACAAGCTGGATCTACAAACCCACAGATGGAGAGGAGTGAGCTCCCCAAATCGTATCTGGGTGGTCACTTGCAGGAGAATTCTAAATGTTTCAGGCATGTTCTGATCCCACTTCCCTCCTTTTACGAAAACAGCTGTGGGATTTTGCACACACGTAAAATAATGGTCGTGTGCAATAGCTGGAAAAGGTGATGTCGAGAGAGCCAGCACCGGGCAAGTCTCCTGGCTCCAACGCTCAAACAGGCTGCAGTCAGGACGGTGGCTTTCAACTTTTTGTGTGAGCCCTGGACACACTTTTGAGAGTTGTGAACCTTGGGAGCACTCTTGTGGGGATTAAATTGCACACAGAGTATTCTACCTTTCCTTTAACTGCCCTGAAAAACCAAGGCATGACTTGAAGAAAACTATTAATTCCCTTGACCATGGTCTCTTATAAGCTGGAGACCTTGTTCTCCATGTTTCTGTAAATACACAATATTCTGGGGTGCTGGCCTGACAGCCTTCTCTGCCTCTTCAATCTCACTGAAGTGAATTCTACTCCACTCTGCCCCAGCATGTAGGATCGGCTCAGCTCACCAGTCAGTCAGACTCATGTCACTCTTAGCTGATGCATCCTCACTTCTTGCAAAAATAAACTCTGCCTACAGACAAAATTTGATCGCCCTGTTGTGCAGGGTTTGGGAAATACCTGTGTTCTTTAGAACCCAAGTTGAGAACCCTGACCATGGAGACAGTTCACTGGAGTGGCCAAGTCTGTGAGTTTTTTTAATGAGCTAAATCTGGTTTCAAGGGTGGTGTGACCTTGGATAAATTTGCCAACTTTCTAAGCCGGTGGGTGCTAAAATTATCTCCCATATTGGGTTATGTAATAAATAAACAAGGCAATGTACATGAAGTGCTCACAGAATGTCAGACAATTCATAACTATGAAAAAGTAATTGTACATATTTAGTTTTACTTTATGTCTACTTCTTGGCTATAATGGCACTTGCCCTGGGGGCCTGCATTAATATTTAAAGATCATCTGGATATACACCTTGGGTTGAAATACTTAATACATTTCCAGATTCCAAATGGAGTGCAAGTTGGGGGAAGCTGTTAATATCCTAAACTTAAACATCTATTTCCATAATTTACAATTAACATTTTATCTGTTTTAGTAGTTTTATTTTTCTTCCCCCACCCCCTGCTCCCACTATCTGGGGAAACTTTAGAAGAAAAAGAATGCAGAATGAACAATTACAAAAGGCAGCTAACTCATATCAAGGAGAATGACTGTCTTTGTGGAAATTAAATGCCTGTTTCTAAGTACCATGCATATTCATAGTGCTTATTTATGTCCTGATAATGGAAGTGTCATCTGCTGTGAATGCCCAGATTCATCCTCGTTTTCCAAATGAGTCCACAGTTGATGACTAAGGAACCCTGTGGTATGTTCATCTTTGCTGCACTGACACTTAACACCCCGGCCCTTTAGAGCTTTTGAACCACTTTCACTAAAATTGCAAACAAACTCAACTATCTTGTGATTTTAATTAGTGCAAAAATAACCTATTTTGTTAACAAGAAAGAAACTGATTTTACAACAAAATCGGGCAGGTACATTTGAAAAACTAGCAAAATGAGGTAACTGCAGAGAGAAATATTACCCTGCATGGCACCAGGCCCGTGAGGGGGCTTAATAAATATTATTTGATGCTGATGCTGATAAGGGTAACACTTCATAAGGCAAAGAAAACAATCTTGGGCCACTGGTATCATTAGATTTTCTGATGGATACCTACTCTCTGTTTTTCAAGAAACTTAGAATTAAGCTGAGGCATTTTGGATACAAACGACAATATCAGGGCTCAAAGGCTGTGCCTGTTGCGTTGCATTCATTTTTGCAGAACATGGTGAAAACGAGATCGTAAATCTGGATTTCATCTCTGAACTCATGTTTAGAATCCCATGCAACTCCTGAGAATTCTGCAACAAAACCCTTCTGCCAGAGATATTTGCTGAGGAGAGAATCATGCCCACATGGAATTCCCTGCAACTGGCCTCATGAGACAGTTCTCGTCCATATCGAAAATGAAGCAGCCAGCACAAGGCACAGCCTCTTACTTGGAATATGTTCTATGCAACAAATTCATCTTTAGGGTGGACATTAGTACTGCATTAAACACTGTTACAGCCATTGTAATTTTTGTAGCAATAGAGTGAGTATAAAATGAAAGTCACTCCATTAACTAACAAGCACTTTTTTACAAAGGTCTGCTTGTGAGTGTGTGTGGGAGTGTGTGCATGTGTAGGTGTGTGTGCGTGTGTGCATGTTTACTTATTGAAATCCTCCCCTATTGTGTTGGGGTCATTCATTACCATGCACCGCCCCCCACCCCCACACTCACACGCTGCTCTGTCCATCTGAAGACACCAGCAGTCACAAGAGGGCTTTCATATGAAGAGAGTTGGGGAGGTGGAGATTTGCCAACAGAGGTCTTCAACACCTAGGAGAGTGCTGGAGGTCCATTTTCACAACCAACTGATGTGCTGGGTGGTGTCATAAAAGAGAGAATGACCAGAACTTCAAATGAATGCCAACCTACCTTCAATCATGATAAATACCATACAATGATGTTTGCTTGGAATGTGTCACAGAAATGATGAGCAAAATGCCACTCACCTAGTGATTTTAGAAATGCTAATTGACGTCATAATAGTTTGGTTTTGAACAGTTGTTTATAAACTGAATTTCTGGCTTTTCTAAATACTTAGAATTCTACCCCCGACCCCCCTTTGAGGTTTGTTTAAATACATATGGCTGCTGTAGACAGAGAAACTAGCTCAGAAGAGTGTGGTTGTGCTATGATCTCTGGAAATTACTGCACTGTCTGTTAACAGTGCATAATCAGGTTCGCCATTACAAAAAGGGGACTTAGTCCAGTCTTACTTTATGCAGGAAATTATCCTGGGGCTTTAAACTATTAATATATTATGGTATATACAAAGATAATATATACAAGAAATGTTGAATAACTAACCCAAGACCACATTGGGACAAGGTACACTGGGTATAAATCACAAAAGAGCAGGGACTGTGACTCTTTCTTCCACATTACTCCAATGTCTGTTTTATTTCCTATTATACAGCTGGAAAAAGCTGCTGAATTAAACTGAACTTGTAGCCCCAGAGCGAGGCGTCACATCCAGGAGGCCATCAGCAGCAGGTCTTTGTTGAGCTGCTGAAAAGGAACTCTCTTCTAACTGGAAGCAAGTATGATAAATTTCCCCAGTTCCGTCCCACACCACAGCATCACATACGGGAGAAGCTAACATCAAGAATGGCCTGGGATCTGCAGGGTCTTCTCAGTTCTTCATCCTCAGTGCTTGACTGTGGACAGTCCCGTAGATTCACAGCCATGAGTGCAAGGGAGGCTTACTCTTTTTTCAACATAGTTTAGAAAAGCAGGAGCACATTTCTAAACAACTGGCTCCTTTCCAAACTGCATTAAGGCCCGAAGAATGCAAAGTATGAAGTCAAGCAAGACTCCAGCCCAACTGAGATCATCTGTGACACGCTTTAGAATAGTTGGAGGGACATCCACATTAAGTGAAACAAAAACATTAACTATGAGGTCCAGCAACCCCACTTCCCGGTGTTAAAGATTTGGAATCAGTGGGTCCAAGAGATATCCACGCTGCTTAGTTCATTGCAGCACGATTCCCAATAGCCAAGTTACGAAATCAGCCTAAGTGACCATTAAGGGACAAATGGATAAGGAAATTGTAGCTTATACACACAATGGAGTATTATCCAGTACCTTAAAAGAAAAAAAATAAAATCTGTTATTTGTGACAACATGGATGGAATTGTAGAACATTATGGTAAGTGAAACAAGGCAAACACAGAAAGACAAGCACTGCATATCCTCACTTGTGGAATTAAGACAATTGAACTCAGAGCAGCAGAGAGGGGAATGGTGGCTTCAGAAGCCCAGGGCTGGGAAAGCGGAGACAGGACAGTCAAAGGTACAAAGCTTCAGTGAGATCGGAGGATAAGTTTGATATTTTTTAGATCAATAGCACAGAATGCTGAATATTCTGCGTTGTCTTAAAAGCTCATAACACCACTTTGTACTCATAAGTATATACAACTATAATTTGTCAATATGCAATACAAATTTGTTTTGAAATATTAAACACTAAGAGTTCTTTCCTACCTTTTTATTGTAATCACCAAAAGTCAGGCTGAATTGCTTCATGATTGTAAGATGCTCTCACCTTTACTATTTCATTTGGAAATTAAAGAGCCCAGAAGGGGTTTGGCTTCTCGGTGTCTCCTTCATTTAATTTCTCAACAGATTTGTCATAGTAGGGAGGAACGTCTATAAAGATGGTACACTACCAGAAATGTCTTCAGAACGTCCTGAACAAACGTGACCTTCATTTCATCAGGAAGTCCTTGATGAAAGTATGTTGCCCTAAATCCTTAATCCAGAAGCTGGGTGGGAGTGGAGCATCCACTTGGGATCAGGGATGTCCGGGTGGGAGTGGAGCGTCCACTTGGGATCAGGGATGTCCGGGTGGGAGTGGAGCGTCCACTTGGGATCAGGGATGTCCGGGTGGGAGTGGAGCGTCCACTTGGGATCAGGGATGTCCGGGTGGGAGTGGAGCATCCCCTTGGGATCAGGGATGTCCAGGTGGGAGTGGAGCATCCCCTTAGGATCAGTGATGTCCGGGTGGGAATGGAGCATCCCCTTGGGATCAGGGATGTCCAGGTGGGAGTGGAGCGTCCCCTTGGGATCAGTGATGTCCGGGTGGGAGTGGAGCGTCCCCTTGGGATCAGGGATGTCCGGGTGGGAGAGGAGCATCCCCTTGGGATCAGGGATGTCCGGGTGGGAGAGGAGCATCCCCTTGGGATCAGGGATGTCCAGGTGGGAGTGGAGCGTCCCCTTGGGATCAGGGATGTCCGGGTGGGAGTGGAGCGTCCACTTGGGATCAGGGATGTCCGGGTGGGAGTGGAGCATCCCCTTGGGATCAGGGATGTCCGGGTGGGAGTGGAGCGTCCCCTTGGGATCAGGGATGTCAGGGTGGGAGTGGAGCGTCCACTTGGGATCAGGGATGTCCAGGTGGGAGTGGAGCATCCCCTTGGGATCAGTGATGTCCGGGTGGGAATGGAGCATCCCCTTGGAATTAGGGATGTCAGGGTGGGAGTGGAGCGTCCCCTTGGAATCAGGGATGTCCAGGTGGGAGTGGAGTGTCCCCTTGGAATCAGGGATGTCCAGGTGGGAGTGGAGCGTCCACCTGGGATCAGGGATGTCTGGGTGGGAGTGGAGTGTCCCCTTGGTATCAGGGATGTCCGGGTGGGAGTGGAGCACTTCTTTGGAATTTTCTCTGGCTCATTTCTCAATGGGGCGCAAATGGAAGTTTCACAATTGGAGCCACTGTTAAATAAAGAAATGGAGGCGAAGGAAGTGGAGGAGGAGAGGGAAATGAGGAAGAAGAATTGATTGAAGACAGAATAATTAGAACACACTTGAGAAAGCAACATTTATTTCCACAGGAGTTATTTTAGTCAAAACTATGTTTGAAACAATTGCTCATTGAGTAGGTGTCAGATCTTGTGTTAAACACTTTCCTGGGTCAGGCACGGTGGCTCACACTTGTAATCTCAGCACTTTGGATCACTTAAGGCCAGGAGTTCAGGATCCACCTGGGCAACATAGTAAGACCCCATCTCTACAAAAAATATGAAAATTAGCAGGACTTGGAGGTGTGCACCTGTGATCCCTGTTTGTTGGAGGCTGAGGCAAGAGGATTCCTTGAGCCTGGAGTTGGAGGCTGCAATGAGCAATGGAATGTAGTGGCACACTACATTCTAGCCTGGGTGACAGAATGAGACCCTGTCTCCAAAAAATAAAAATCTTGTCTCACTAAATTCCACACACCAAACAATTCTCCAGAGGACCCCAGCGGGGTGTCCTGTAATTGAATTTCACTCTGACCCTGTCTACCTAGAGAGAGCATCAGATCCCACAGGTTAAAGGGTCCAGTCCCATCAGACGGCCCCCATGTCCGATATCAGCCACCACGCTTCTGACTGAATGGCCGCAAATCGGGGTCCCAGCACCCCCTTCTCGAAGTCAATTCATTTGCTAGAGCAGGTCACAGAACTCAGCAAAACTCTTTACTTACCTTGGATGGTTCATTAATAAGGTTATAATAAAGGACATAGACGAACAGGCAGATGAAGCGATTCAGAGGATGGGGTCTTAAAGAGTGCCGTGCACAGGAGCCTCTGGCTCCATGGAGTTGGGATCCACCCTCCTGGCACGCAGATGTGCTCACCAGCTTCTTAATTTTTTTTATTTGGTTTTGTTTGTTTGTTTGTTTGTTTTTTGAGACAGGGACTTTCTGTGTCACCCAGGCTGTGGTGTAGTGACACAATCTTAACTCACTGCAGCCTCGACCTCCCAGGCTCAAGTCATCCTCCCACTTTAGCTTCCCAACTAACTGGCACGATCGGTGTGCAATGCCATGCCTGACTTTTTTTTTGAAAGTTTTTGTAGAACTGGGGTCTCACTATGTTGCCTAGTCTGGTCTTGAACTCCTAGACTCAAGTGATCCTCTTGCCTCGACCTGCCAAAGTGCTGGGATGACAGGCATGAGCCACCGTGCCCGGCCTTACGTATTTTTACAAGTACAATGACAGTATTGAAATTTTACCAGAAATTTCACCTGATAATTATTAAAAATTTTACTGCCTCTGTGCCCTTATTTATTAGAGTGGGTATGATACCCTCACGTTAGATACACAGCAGTGAGTGAGATGTGCTTCACTCTTAGGATGGTGTGGTATTCAGTACATATAATTTATTTTCTTATTTTTACTTTTTGAGACTGGATCTCACTGTGTCACCCAGGCTGTAGTTTAGTGGTGCCATCACAGCTCACTCAGGCTGTAGTTTAGTGGTGCCATCCCAGCTCACTCAGGCTGTAGTTTAGCGGTGCCATCACAGCTCACTGCAGCCTCAACCTCCCAGGCTCAAGCGATCTTCCTGCTTCAGCCTCCCGAGTAGCTGAGACTACAGGCGAGTTCCACCACACCCAGCTAACTTTTGTGTTTTTCATAAAGGCAAAGCGTGTTTTTTTGTTTGTTTGTTTGTTTGTTTTGTTTTAAGACGGAGTCTTGCTCTGTCATCAAGGCTAGAGTGCAGTGGTGCTATCTCGGCTCATGGTAACCTCTACATTCCGGGTTCAAGCGATTCTTGTGCCTCAGCCTCCCGAGTAGCTGGGATTACAGGCACCCACCACCACACCCAGCTGGTTTTTGTACTTTTAGTAGAGAGGGGGTTTCACCATGTTAACTAGGCTGGTCACAAACTGCTGACCTCAGGTAATCCACCCGCCTTAGCCTCCCAAAGTGCTGGGATTACAGGAGTGAGCCATGGCACCCGGCCAGGCAGGGCATCTCCGTGTTACCCAGGCTGGTCTTGAACACCTGAGTTCAAGCAAACCACCAGCCTCGGCCTCCTGATGTCCTGGGATTACAGGCATGAGCCACGGCTCCCAGCCAGCACACGTAGTTTAAATGTTTTACAATTAATTATTTAAATTAAATGACTTAAACAAAATCATTCGAATGATTTAAACATCCTAAAAATAAATCCGGGTGTTAAAAGGAAGAATCACTTTCTGAGGGAAAAGGAGTGAATATTAATCTAAAACATTTGGTGCACACACAGTTTATGCACTATATATAGTTACCTAGTGTATTTACTAAATGTAGTGTGTATATATAGTCACCAGATGGGTACGTAAAGAGAGAAAGGGAGATTGAGGTAACGTGACTTTCAGAAGTCAATCAGAGCTACTCGGGAAAGGCTCAACACGAACATAAAGGATGCATCGGCCAGAGTGGCCAGTAGGGCATAGTGAAGACTGTGGCAAAATGAAGTGTATGCCTGGCCAATGTCATGCTCAGATTACTTCTCAAACCAGCCAACACCTAAACCACATGCCTCTGTGGGCTGACAATACACATGTGGGCCAGGTGAGGCCTGCAGACCATCAGCCCCTGAAGAGTGCCTGGTGAGAAAGCTATTCTGAGCTGAGATTGGACAGCCAAGAAGTATTAGGGAATTGTTAACACTTCCTAACCTAAACAACAGTTTAATTCAAGCTGGACAGAGCTGAGGCATGGGCAGGCCTGGAGCAGAGTAAATGAGAGATGGAGAAAAGGCTGTCTATAACAATTAAGTTAGAACCCACAGAAGCATTTATAAGCTTTGGAAATAAGGGTTTTTAAACTATTGCCCTGGTAGGTACTTTTCACATCATATAAGTAAACCCTAAAATGGCCAACATATCTAGGTTTAAAAAGCAATATTAAGAAAGCATATTTTCTCCATTTTCCCTGCAAGAGATAATCCTAAACATCCATTGTATCAAGCTTGTCAGTCTCTACCTTGAACGTGGCTGCAACTGCAGATGGCACAGATACGATGTTCGGAAGAATTAAGTTCTTTTGTATTAAAAAAAAAAATCCTTATTTCTGAATATCTATGGGACATTTTGGAAAAAGCTATAAACATGGATTTTTTTATTAGAGATTAGATGTTTAATTATACCCTCAAGATGATCCATGTAGACCAAAATGTGAAGATGTGCTTGTCTATAGCGGTGTTTTCCAGCTCTGGCTCTCCCTGCAACAGCATCCTGATAACCCGTGAGTTCATCAGAAACTGAACAAGCGGATCCACCTGCCCAGCAAACCAGGCTCTGTGGAGTGAGGCCAGGGGGCTGTGGACAGGCTGTCCAGGTGGGTGACCCAACGCAGGTAAAACGTGTGACCTCCGGTCCTGGCTGTACATCCTCAGAAACTTCTCAGTGAAGTAATTCGGTACAGATTTTAGGAAAAGATATTTATGTCGTCTTTACTAGCCAGAACCATTTTAAATACAGTCTTTCAGAAGCAGAGGAAACAGAATCCATGCTATTTTTCCAGAGGTAACGTTTGTGTGTGTGTGACTCACACCTGTTTTCTGTTTCCCATTCGGAAAATGTCTCCAGGGAAGGGGCCTGCACCCTGTGAGCACGTCCGCTAACCAAACGAACGAGAGGTGTTCAACCACTTAGGTTAGTTAAAGTCTGTGATCCCCAAGGCTTAGCTCACGGGTGAAAGGGCACACGCTTTCCATGAGATCTACAAGTTCTTGGCAAGTGGCTCGTAAGCCCGAGAGACCCCGTGGTTCAAATGTAAGCGCATGTATAGGGCACACCCATACACGTAGCTGTGCAAGTTTTATGGACACACTTTCTCCATCCGCGTTTCCGGAATTTCACTACATCACATAGTGAAGGGGAAACCACATGTGCAGAAAAGGTTCTCCGTGGGCGGAAAAGGCAAACAGAGCTGGTGTGTTTGCTCCCCGCTGAAGCCACTGACACGGAACTCTGTTGTCCGTAGAGTCAACAAGATGACTCTAAGGGGAAGGAGGGAGGAGGAAAGGAAAAAATCAAGGCAGAGTAAATCAGCTTGGGCACACGCAGTCGAGCATCCATCCATATTCTATTCCATATTATCCCACCTGCTACACAGGTACCTCACAGCAGATACCACCGTCTGCCTGACTACACACGCCAGGGGCATGTTGCTGGATAGCTATGTGTGCTTCTTCTCCATGTCTGTTTACACTTAGTCTTCAAATTACTTATACACACATTTATATACACAAATGCACATACACACATATACATAAACACATCTGTGCAGGTATACCCACAAGGACATATACATAATAAAGGCTAGTTGAACTACCTTAATCATGGGTATATGCATGTACATACATGCACACGTAAGTACATGCTAGACTCCACTTATGCTGGTTACATTAATCATGGGTGTATTAGTCCGCTTCCACACTGTTATAAAAAATACCCGAGACTGGGTAATTTATAAAGGAAAATGGTGTATTTGACTCATAGTTCCACATGGCTGGGAGGCCTCAGGGAAACTTACAATCATGGCAGAAGGTGAAAGGGAAGCAAGGCACCTTATTCACGGGGTGGCAGAAGAGAGAAATGCAAGCAGAGGAAATGCCAGATGCTTATAAAATCATCAGATCTCATGAGACTCACTCATTATCACAAGAACAGCATGGTGGAAACCACCTCCACGATCCAATCACCTCCCTCCCTCCACATGTGGGGATTGCAATTCAAGATGAGATTTGAGTGGGACACAGAGCTAAGCCATATCAATGGGTGTATGTGGGTACATATATACACACACACACAGAGACACGCTAGAGTCCAGCTACACTGAATACATTAATCACAAGTGTATGCGTGTACATATATATACACACCATGACATGCTAGAGTCCAATTACACTGATTATATGGACCACGTGTGTATGCCTGTACATATATACACACACAAGGACATGCTAGAGTCCAGTGACACTGATTATATTAACCGTGGTGTATTCCTGTACATATATACACACACAAGGACATGCTAGAGTCTAGTGACACTGATTACATTAGCCATGGTGTATTCCTGTACATATGTACACACACAAGGACATGCTAGAGTCCAGTGACACTAATTATATTAACCATGGTGTATTCCTGTACATATATACACACACAAGGACATGCTAGAGTCTAGTGACACTGATTATATTAACCATGGCTTATTCCTGTACATATATACACACACAAGGACATGCTAGAGTCTAGTTACACTGATTACATTAACCATGGTGTATTCCTGTACATATGTACACACACAAGGACATGTCTAGTGACACTGATTATATTAACCATGGTGTATTCCTGTACATATATACACACACGAGTCCAGTGACACTGATTACATTAATCAAGCTTCAACGCACCCTCTAAAGTCAGTATTACCCACATCAAATGTTAAATGTCATATTTCAACAATATAACAAAATTCTCAGACAAAATGTATCCAAACCTCAAAACCATGCTCTTTCCACACAAGGTACTACCGCATCTGTGGATACCCCGATATAGTTTACATTCTTTTTTTTTCCATTTCAGGGTTAATTGTACTTGTTAGGCACATTTTTGCTTTTTGTTAGACAAAAATGTTTGTAAATAGATAAAAATTTAAATTTCAGAAAGCTACTGCTGCCTGGACAAGGCTATCTGAAGCACACGTGGGTCACTGGCAGGTTCCAGAGGGCAGTATTTGGGGTAAATGGAATAAACTCTCTAAACTAGTTCAGCCTCAGCTGGTGGTGTGGAGTAAGAATTTGGGAAACATGAGGGACGTCCCCTACATGGAGCGGGATAGATAGACATAGGAAGCAGAGGGGAGGACGTCACTGCGGATCCAGAGACCGATGTTGTCTTGTAATGAAATAAAACTGGAGAAGGACTAGGGACTTCAAATCAACCAGAAGGAGCCTGAGATGAAGACTCATGGTATGAAATTTTGGCGAAAAACAGCAAAAGGCCAGTTGAGGATGCATTTCACAGCCACGTGCCCAGTGGCATGGAAGCACAGATGTCTGAGGTCATGGCAATCTCCCTCTGCACCACCCCAAAGGCCTGCTGCCACTACTGATGTATTCTCTCTCCACCCCCGCAGGCATCACCAGAACTTTCCTGACAAAAAACAACATATTTTCACTCTGCAGATGACAAACGTCTCCACTGCCATGTTCTCGTTGTTTTCACACGTACAGAGACCCACAAGCGCGCCAAATGAGGGCGGCCAGAAAGATTTTCCTCTGCAGATTAGAAATTAAGTCTTGGGTTTCCTTCATAATAGGCAGGTACAGCCACATTACCGTTGTATTTGGCTTTTGTAGGAGGTTGAAGTTATTGACAGTGAACTGTTTAAACCTGTGTGCAAGCTGCTTTATGGAGTGCCTTTAACGACAAAGGATGGAGATGGAGCTTCCGCGAATGCCGCCTTACAGATTAGGAGAATTGGAAAACCTACGTCACCCCGTGGCATTAACCGCAAACGAGGCACAGCGCGATGGTAGGGAGAAAGTTTTCCATTTTTAAATTAGTTAAGGAAGAAGAATCATGAATTTTTCGGCAAATCTGGATTTTTAGAGATGTAAGCCTCCTCATTGGAAGGACCCAGGACTGATGGTGTTTCTAAGAAGGGTTCCACTGGGGCCTTCTCACTTCACGCCAGCCTCTCCGTTCAAGCCAGGGCCTGCCTGAGCGATGCAGGACCTCAGAAGCAGAGAAGACCCTCCACGCCACAAACCCCATGCCCTCGTTAGAGAAACGGACAAATCCCATGCCCTCGTTAAAGAAACAGACAAATCCCATGCCCTCGTTAGAAAAACGGACAAATCCCATGCCCCCATTAGAGAAACAGACAAATCCCATGCCCTCGTTAGAGACATGGGCAGCATCCCTCGCTAACGCTACTCAAAGCTCCAAAATAATTTCAACACAGAGACCAAGAGCAACAGACAACAACGAGAGGCCACCATCCAGTGGGTTTCTTAAAGGATCCTCCTCCACTTCCCAGGGAAATACTAAGACACCTGCCCACCCACCGTCATCCGAGAACCACGGGTGCAGTGCCATGTTCGTTTTAGGAGTAAAGAAACTGAAGCCAGGAAAGGTCCTGCCACCTTACTGAGTGGCTGCTTACGGAGAGAATCTCAGATCTTCCGATGGGTCCAGGGGCTGCCGCGTCCTGAATGCTTCAGCCCTTGATACCTGGTGTACGGGAAAGGTCGGACCAAATAGAGAGCACCCTGCCTCCATCCATAACAGAACATATGAAAGGTCTCCAAGTTTAGGAAAACTGCCTGGAAGACGAGCCTCATGCATCAAACGACAGCTGGCAGCTCCGTCACAACCCGGACCCACTACAATTCCAGCCTGTGTCAGCAGCTTGCAGAAGTGTGTGGATGGGACTCCAAATGGTTCATACCAAGGGAGACTTCCAAAACATATTTCCTTACCTTCAAACATGGTTTTTAAGAAAATTGGTTTAATGCAATTATCAGTGCGATGTCAGGGAATCTGAGATTGCCATGGACACGCACAGACACATGCACACTCATACACACGGCTATGTGAAAACACAGGCCACACTCACACACACTCACATATGTTGCCGGAATGGACATCTGCTTTACTTGCATTGAGGAATTGTCTTACACTGGAAAAGGCCGAAGAAAAGAAATTACAACAAAACATATATATATTCCTAGATTTTAGTATCATCATAAAATTTGACATGACCCACGTCTTGGAGCTTTGTACATAGAAGAGTTGTTACCGCTGGAAAAGTCCCAGCTACACAGCATTTGCACTTTACATCGGACACACAGATCTTTCTCTGCAAAAGAAGGATGACTTAATTAACAAGGGTGATAAATTTACCGAAGTTTGTATTTGTGTCACCTCAAAATGTAGGTCTTGATGAATCCCTTTCAAGTTGTCTGCTCAATTAATAAGCAAAACTAGGCACACAAGCTTCAGAATGCCATTGTGAAGCCATGTGCCCTGCAAAAGTTCAAGCTCATTTGCAGCTTACAGCAGAGAAAGAAAATTGAAGCCATATCTCTGCAAATTGGCAACCCCTCTTCTAGAATTTAGGATATGTCCTTTAATACAAAGGAACTGGCAGTTGCAAGCTCCCAATCAACATGAAATTCAATGAAACACAGGCTGTCTCAGGGCAGCAAGACACACCACCGAGGCATCCCCACCCCGTTAACCGTTTGTGGAAAGCACTCCGCCGTTACCATCCCCATGGCAAAGCGATCCTGCCGAGAGCATTCCTGACTTAAAGGCTGGGGGAAGCCTGCCCAGAGCACCTGCTGCTGATGCTGTAACCCCTGTCTGGTTCGGTTGTGTTGTTCAGGGATGAAGACCCACAAGTTTTTTAATCGTTGTAGGTATTCTGCATCTGACGGCATTGATTCATAATGAAAAACAGCCGGCATGCATCGAGTGCATCCACCATGCTCTCTGCTGCGTGCTGGAGGCGCTTTACCTGGTAAATCTTCAACGTACCTCGTGAGTGAGGTCACGTTACTCCCCCAGTCCTGCAGCAAGCCCTCTGCTGCCTTCTGGAGGTGCTTTGCCTGGTAAATTTTTGCAATACCTTGTGAATGAGGTCACAGTACTTCTCCACTCATCGAGAAAGCACTTAGCTGCATTCCAGAGGTCCTTTACCAGGTAAATCCTCCCAATACCCCCTGAGTTAGATCACATTACTCCCCCACACCTACAGCAAGCCCTCTGCTGCCTTCTGGAGGTGCTTTACCTGGTAAATCCTCATCATACCTTGTGAGTGGGGTCACATTTCTCCCTCAGTCCTAAAGCAGGTGCTCTGTTGCATTTCGGAGGCTCTTTGCCTGGTAAATCCTCGCAAGAGCTCGTGAATGAGGTCACACTACTTCCCTAGTCCTACAGCAGGCTAAATTGAGGCTTAAAGTCTTTTCCCCAAAGTAAAGAACTTAGGATTTAAATCAAAATTGAAGTTCCCAGAAGACACCTTCAAGAATCATGTGGTCAGAGAAGGGGCCAAGAACCACGGAATAAACCCAGATACCTCTGAGATAACTGGCAGGGGATAGGTCACAGTCTCAGGGCATCAACTTTTAAAGAAGTTTTGCCAAGAGGAGAAAGGGGGAAAAAAAAGTTTATCTCTTAAAAAAAAAAAGTCACTTTAGAAAAAAAAAAATGAAGGCGAGGATACCTGAGAACAATGAGAGCAGAGGGAACTATTCATGATGAGAACATCTGTGGTCAGTTCATCACTCTGGTCTACACCTGCAGGTGCCATCTAGTTTAATGCTATTTAAAAAGTGTCTCTCCTTTTAGTCAAGATGAGATGCAACTCAATGGACGCTGAAGGTTGAACCAGGCAAGATCACTCTGTTTGAAGAAGTGGTAGCTGAGGTTGGAGTTCGTCTTTCCCTTGCAATTAGAATTCTTCAGACACGTTATATTAAAAAGCAAATTTTTTTTTTTTTTTTTTTGAGACAGAGTCTTGCTCTGTCGCCCAGGCTGGAGGGCAGTGGTGCAAGCTCAGCTCACTGCAACCTCCGCCTCCCGGGTTTCCAGTGATTTCCTTCCTCAGCCTCCCGAGTAGCTGGGCTTACAGGCACCTACCACCACACCCTGCTAATTTTTTTTATTTTTAGTAGAGACAGGGTTTCACTATGTTGGCCAGGCTGGTCTCGAACTCCTGACCTCAAGTAATCCACCAGTCTTGGCCTCCCAAAGTGCTGGGATTACAGGCGTGAGCCACCACACCTGGCCCGCAAAATTCTTTCAAAAGTTGTTTTGCAACAAATAACCTCAAAATTGGAGCAGAAACATGTGTTGTTTTCTTACTAACTTAGACAAGATAAAGGAGCAGTGCATGGAAGCAGGAACTCTGAGGCTGAAGAATAAAGGACAAGGTGCGGTGTGAACTAACTTGGGGGAGTCCTGTGTAGTTCCGGAGTGTATTGATGAATCCTCCTACCCTGATTAAGAAAATACAACTGATGGACACTCTGATCCAGTTGGCTGCCACCAACTGTGGTAAAGCTACATCTTCAGCGTCGACTGCCATCAGAACAAAACCCTGCCCTGGACTCAATGCCAAAGGCTATACACGCTAGCAAGTTCAGAGGCCACCACCTGCCTCAGAATCCACTGCAAAGCAAAACCAGAGGTGAGTTTCACTGGAATTTCTTCATTTTAGTTCATGTTTCAAGAAGTGGCCACCCCTACGTTTTCTGAAAACTGTGACACACTTTTCTTCATAAAATGCGTCTAAGTATGTTTCTGTGATGGCTATGATGACAATTTAAGGCAAATAATGACCGGCAAAATTAAGTGTATTTTATATTTAAGAATACCATATTGCATCCGATTCTTAAAGTGGTTAGCAATATGGAAATATTAAGAAGAGAGCTCTGCTGAGTGCTCAATATTAAATATCAGGATTATCTGCAGGAGACAGGCACAGGGAGAGAAGCTATTCCAAACATCCTCTTACCCAGAAGACTCCAAATGTCCTCCTACACAAAAGACTCCAAATGTCCTCTTACCCAGAAGATTTCAACTGTCTTCTTACCCAGAAGACTCCAAATGTCCTCCTATTCAGAAGATTCCAAATATCTTCTTACCTGAAAGACTCCAAATATCCTCTTACTGAGACAGTTTTATTCTTTCTCAATTATCTCTGACCCCTTCAATCTCTTCAATGGGCTGATCAATACAAACGCCTTCAGAAGCTTCAGGGTGGAGTATACCATGACTTCACCATACATTTAAAAGGACACCATTGGGATAAGAATTAATCTACTTGAGTTTTTTTTATTTAGCCTAATTCTGAGAAATTTATATTCACCATGAGATTTGTAAAATACTTAGAAGCAGCATTCAGAATGTGTAAAATTACACCCTATGTGTGACTCTGATCAAGGGCGAGCGTGCAGGAGAGTGGCCACAGCAAGGTCTTAGAAAATCACAATCTCCATGTTTGCTCCTTATCCCCACCCCTAGGTACACTTCTTCTTTGAATCTTCTTTTCCTAAGGAAAGATGTTAAATTCCATAATTAAGTCATTCCCATTAAGCTGTAGGATCATTAAGTAGAGTTCAAACTAATCTTTGGTCTCTATGTTGAGGCATAGAACAGGGAATATTTCATTCTTTGGGGACAATCATAATTATATGTTAAACATTTTTAAATAGGATATATTGCATTGACTCACAATGCATGATCAGATTTTTAAAAATTATTTCTCTCTGAGAGAAAAGAATTTTAAGCTTCCCAAGGGTTGATCAATTCATACAGGTAAACTGCAGCATGCTGATTCTCCATGGCCATCCCTCTGTCTTCCTGTCTCCCCCTTCTTCCTCTCACTCTGTCTCCCTCCCTCCACACCTCACCCCTAGACTCTTGCTACCCAAGGCAGAGCATGCAGCAGCAGCAGAAGCATCACCCAGGAGCAGGTGAGCTGGAAATACAGATTCTCAAGCCCCACCCAAACTTGCTGAATCTAAGCATGCATTTGGCAAGGCCCCCAGAGGATTTTCATGGGCTGCTACTTAAGAGGCAGTGTTGCAGACTGCATATTTTTTACCCTTTACCTTCTTCTACATTTAAGAAGCAGTGCTGTAGACTACATATTTTTCACCGCTTTGCTAGGTCCTGAGCTACCCACAATCTGAAAAATCCAGAGGAGCCGGCAGAGGAAGTGCGGAGCCTGGGAGAGCCAGGTGAGGGCGCTGTCCCGCGTCTGAGGCTTCCTGGACTTGAAGCCAGTGGTTTCCACCCCTGCGGTTCTACCGTCTGTGGCCCAGGAACGCTGAGACCTTCGCACTCCCCCGACGGCCAAGCGGCACTGCAAGCAGCAGCGAGCCCGGAAACCAACAGCCAGGCCCTGGAAGCATCTCACGTGTGTGGGAACGTCCGCCTTTGCTACAGGCCAGATTTTTCATATTACTCAGTCCATGGGAGGGAACATGTGACATTGTTTCATCCTTTACTAAACCCAAAGTTAGGATTCTTGCCTGGAGGTTTCCACAGAATACAGCACCATACACGTTCCCTATGTCTAGATGGAGGACAAGGTCATCGAGGGACCGCTGTGACCACCTTAGCCCCGGACAAAGCCCAAGCCGGCCTGCTCCAGCCGCCCGTGGTTCTCCGCAGCCCGGACCTGCCTCCTGGGCTGGCTTCACCCCCCACCACTTCCACGGACCAGCAGGGCCCTCCAGGCTCCACCGTCACCGTGTGTTCCCTGCGCTGCTGAGGGACAGCTCACCGGGTCTTCCTGTTTGAAATTCCTGGGGACTCTGTACTTGAGGCTGGGGGTGCCAGCAGCCGGGGAGGGGAGGTTTTCCGAAAGCCCGTCTGCCTGGGCCTGTCTGCGTTTCACTTCTGTGTCCATGTGCTTCCCCACAAGGACGTTCATTGTTAAGTTTATGTTAACTTCGTGCTGCGACACTTACTATTTTAAAGAGAAAATATCTTAGATCCATTACGAACTTGTAAAAAAACAGTCCTTATTCATAAATTTGCAAAAGCATTCTGTTAATTGTAAGTGGATCTTTATGTTACCTATCTATCATCTACCAATCATCTGTATCTGCCTATCATTCATTTATCATCAACCTATGGTCTATCTCCTATCTGTTATCTATCTATGGAATACATACATACATATATATATATATAGAGAGAGAGAGAGAGAGAGAGAGTTGGAGTCTCACTCTGTTGCCCAGGCTGGAGTGCCATGGTGCGATCTCAGCTCACTGCAACCTCCGCCTCCCGGGTTCAAGCAATTCTCCTGCCTCAGCCTCCTGAGTAGCTGGTATTACAGGTACGCCACCATGCCTGGCTAATTTTTGTATTTTTAGTAGAGATGGGGTTTCACCATGTTGGTCAGGCTGGTCTCAAACTCCTGACCTTGTGATCCGCCTGCCTCAGCCTGCCAAAGTGTTGAGATTACAGGCGTGAGCCACCACACCCGGCCTATCATCTGTCTTTATCCTCTATCCATCTATCTTCCTATCTAATCAATACAGCTATTATTTATTCATCTATCATCTATGTATGTTCACCTCTCTATCTCTCTACCAATCTGTTTCTACATCTAGATCTACAGATAGAGAGAGGAATAAGAAAAGTGTAAGCTTTAGAAATAGTATCTCCCAGCTGGGCGCTGTGGCTCACACCTGTATCCTAGCATTTTGGGAAGCTAAGGTGGGCAGATTACCTGAGATCAGGAGTACGAGACCAGCCTGGCCAACATAGTGAAACTCTGTCTCTACTAAAAATATAAAAGTCAGCAGGACATGGTGGAACGTACCTGTAATCCCAGCTACCCGGGAGGCTGAGGCAGGAAAATCGCTGGAACCTGGGAGGCAGAGGCTGCAGTAAGCTGAGATCATGCCCCTGCACTCCAGTCTGGGTGACAGAGTAAGACTCTGTCTCAAATAAGTAAATATAAATAAATAAATAAATAAATAAATAAATAATAAAAATAAAGAAATAGTATCTCCTGTCTTTTGGTGTCTAAATGAAGGCCTCTTTCAGACAGGGGTTGCAGAGTTTCTTCTGCTTGGTCTGCTTAGGATTTTTTTACCCAGTCTTCTGCATTTCAAGTGGGACGGGAAAGTTATAATGGGTGAAAACCACAGGAGTTCAGTTTATTTTACAGAGGAAAATAGAATGGGGAGGTTTCCCCAAAGTGTCCTTCTTTTTAAGATGATTGCTCATCGATCATTTTATTCATATAATCTAAAAGGGTGAGTTTTTAATCATGCCATTTCCTCCAGTGGGAAAATTAATTTCCATAGATGTTTCTAGGATGTGGGCATAGAGTGATCTGAATGAGGAACTTTGTAAAGCCTGCATTTAATCTTCTGGTTATTTAATGGGACAGAGGCCCTGGCCCATGTGAGAGGAAAACACAGAGGGGGCAGGTGCCGCACGCTACATCCTCCGCGTGGCACATGAGCCGTCCAAATGCCCCTGATAACAGGTGGGTTGGCCGTCAGCTTGCAGCCCCAGTGGAGCTTCTCAGACTTCTAGACATCGACGGGAACGACTCAGCCATGGCCTCCAATTCACATCTGCTTCTTTTGCTAAAATAAAAAATCCTGCTTTACTTGTCCTTTAATCCTCCCTCTGAAGTTCTGTGTCATCCGTGAAGTCTTCTCCATTACTCTGGTCAGAATTAATCATGTCTCCTCTGCAAATACCCCCAGAATCTCATCCCCATCAGGCACACGACTTTCTGTCTGGCACCGTTGCTGGCTGTTTCTGTGCCCATCTCCTCTTCAACATGGCAAGCTTCTCGAATGCTGTCTGCGTCTAATTTATCTTTGTCTTCACAAGAGGCTCAGAAATGCTGCACATCCCAAGAAATGGTGCTGACTGGAGCCCAGTTGAGTTGTGCCTAATTGAATCCAATGGATATGCTGGGCAGAGGCTGCAGGGTCTATAGGGTCTCTGGGTGTTTCGAGGAGTCCTGCAGAAAAGCTTCTAGCACCAGAGAGAACCCCAGGCCTAACGCTTTCCCAGCTGACTTTTCTGAGGACTGGAAAGGTTGTGTGAGTGCAGAAGGAAGCCCTGGTCCTTGCTGTCATGGAAGACCTCCCACGCCTGGGCAGAGCCTTGTGGGCACAGGCAGAGCAGCCCGTGAACTACTCGTGCATCTTGCAAAGGAGGCTCCCTAGGAGAGGAGACCTGCACAGCAGGTTGCTCCCTTTGGCACCATCTTGCACTCCAGGCTTGGGCTCCTCCCTGCAGCCGGGGACAGAGGCCATGTCCCCTGCGGAGTTCACTGCAGCCTCTGGGCGTCTGCTCCTGTGGAGTCTGCCTTTGCTGCAGCTGGGCTGTCAGGATATGGCAGGCCACGTGGAGGCCTCTCTGTCACAGCACACCTGGACTTCCACACAGGTGTGTCTCCCTGCTCTGGGCCCCTGGGTGCTGCCTTCCCGCAGAAGGTTGAACTTAATTGAAGGGCCAATGCAGTCATCCTCCTGCTCATTTCCGAGACATCTCAGGCCTCCATGTTCCCTTCTGCCTCTGTTCGTGCTCAGACATTTCCACAGAATAGCCATGTTGCCTGACTTCCATTTTCCAGGCAAGCTATGCCCCACAATGCAGCAGCCAGTATAGGGTATGTTTTTTATTTAAAAGGAAATAATTCTTCTCGGGGTTAACTGCTCAACAGAGAAACGGAAGACAGATTTGTCATCTCGCACAGCACAACACGCAGTGATACAAGTGCCCGGCCTAGCTCCCGGCCCTTGCTAATCCCAAGTTGGCGCTCTTTGAATTCTTTTGTGTTCTGGACTTGCTCCAAGGAGTTTTTTAAACAATTTATTTCTGAAGGCCAGGGACAGTGGCTCTCGCCTGTAATTCCAGCACTTTGGGAGGCTGAAGAGGGAGGACCGCTTGAGTCCAGGAGTTTGAGACCAGCCTGGGCAACTAAGAAAGACCCTGTCCGTACAAAAAATTTCTGGGCATGGTGGTGCACACCTGTAGTCTCAGCTACTCAGGAGGCTGAGGCGGGAGGATTGCTTGAGCCTGAGAGATCAAGGCTGCAGTTAGCTATGATAGCACCACTGCACTCCAGAGCCAGACCCTGTCTCAAGAAGCAGAAATAATTCTCTCTGGCTGAAATTTTCTTTCTTTCTATACACCCCTTTCTTGACGAAATTTAAATATGCAATCTTCCAACTAGCCCTTGAATAACACATTATTAAGAGCAAAGACACAGAGCACCTTGCTGGGAAACATGGATCATAAGATCAAAGTCACCAAATTCAGTACAGAGACTCACTGGTCAGCAGGACAGGCCCACCAAATGGCAAACACAAACACAGGACAGGAGTGGACGCACTGGCCCTGGCAACGCTGTGCGAGCGGAGTGTGGCTGTGTCTCGTGGACCTAAAGATATGTGTACAGGAAAGAGAAAAGCTCCTGGAAGAAACAGGTTCATCTTGAAGGTTAAAGAAGCTTCAGTTTCTCTCTCCTCTCTCTCAGCCATTTCCTGGGCAGGAGGCCAGAGGATTTCTCCTAGGATAACAGTGGACTATGGGTGGAGGCCTCTTTGCCCCTCCTGTGGATGGAGAGGAGTCAAGCCTCAGGTCAGCAGAAGGGAGACGTTTCTCCTGCAGGTTAGCTGCTCACTCAAGCACCTAGAGCCCTGAGTTTCTTCAGGGGTTCCTGCTGCCAGCCTAATGATTCTAACTAGTGTGCTCTAGGTTTCTGGCATCAAGGCTATGTGATCAGGTGTGAGGCAGGTACAGGGTGCAGCTCATCACTCTGGAACAGCTCCTCATTCTGGAACAGCTCCTCATCCTGGAATGGCTTCTCATTCTGAAATGGTTCCCCATTCTGGAATAGCTTCCCACTCTGGAACAGCTCCCCAGTCTGGAATAGTTCCTCATTCTGGAACAATTCCTCATCCTAGAACAGCTCCTCATCCTGGAATGGCTTCTCATTCTGGAACGGCTCCCCATTCTGGAACGGCTTCCCACTCTGGAACAGCTCCACATTCTGGAACAGCTCCTCATTCTGGAATGGTTTCTCATTCTGAAACAGTTCCCCATTCTGGAACGGCTCACCATTCTGGAACAGCTCCCTATTCTGGAACAGTTCCCTATTCTGGAACAGCTCCCCATTCTGGAACAGTTCCTCATCCTGGAATGGCTTCTCATTCTGTAATGTTTCCCCATTCTGGAACGGCTTCCCACTCTGGAACAGCTCCCCAGTCTGGAATAGCTCCTCATTCTGGAGCAACTCCTCATCCTAGAACAGCTCCTCATCCTGGAATGGCTTCTCATTCTGAAATGGTTCCCCATTCTGGACTGGCTTCCCACTCTGGAACAGCTCCCCAGTCTGGAATAGCTCCTCATTCTGGAACAATTCCTCATCCTAGAACAGCTCCTCATCCTGGAATGGCTTCTCATTCTGGAACGGCTTCCCACTCTGGAACAGCTCCACATTCTGGAACAGCTCCTCATTCTGGAATGGTTTCTCATTCTGAAACAGTTCCCCATTCTGGAATGGCTCACCATTCTGGAACAGCTCCCTATTCTGGAACAGTTCCCTATTCTGGAACAGCTCCCCATTCTGGAACAGTTCCTCATCCTGGAATGGCTTCTCATTCTGTAATGTTTCCCCATTCTGGAACGGCTTCCCACTCTGGAACAGCTCCCCAATCTGGAACAGCTTCTCATTCTGGAACAGCTCCTCATTCTGTAACAGTTTCTCATTCTGGAATGGCTCCCCATTCTGGAAGGACTCCTCATTCTGGAACAACTTCCCATTCTGGAACAGCTCCCCATTCTGGAATGGTTCCTCATTCTGAAACAGTTCCTCATCCTGGAACATCTCATTCTGGAATGGCTCCCCATTCTGGAACAGCTCATTCTGGAATGTCTCCTCATTCTGGAATGGCTCTCCATTCTGGAACAGCTCCTCATTCTGGAACAACGCCTCATCTGGAATGTACAGTTGCTTTGCATTTTCTTCTGTCCTCCACTCTATACTCTCAGAGGCCATCGATCACAGTTAAAGTTTCACATCCCAGGTGGCTAAACCATAGAAAGATCACAAAGATCTATTAGTGCCCTGTAGCAAAATGGGCCGCACTTCTCTCTGCAATCAGAGTAGAATTCCTAAAACCCCACCAAATACTTCACCTTGAAAATGCATGCAGGCGACTGAAAGTGCAGTGGCTGAGCCCCCACACCTGCATGGAGGAGCTGAGGAAGAAAACCAAGTTGAGACTTAAAGGATGCTAACATCTAGGGTAGCCTATTCCAGGAGAGGATGCTAAGATCTAGGGTAGCTGATTCCACAGGCAGCCAATTCCACGAAAGGATGCTAAGATCTAGGGTAGCCAATTCCATGACTGCACCTTTTGGACATCTGATTTATTATGCCAAGAAAGGGCAATCAAGATGAGAGAGGTTCTCATCTCTCAAAAACAAAGAAAAGAAAAGAAAACAAACAAAAAAAAGACATAAGGGTTTTATTTTTGGAGATTTCTTCATTGCATTAAATTAAGCTCTCCATAGCCTGATAGGAAACTTACAATTAAATCCTCATAATAACAAAGGTGTCAATGCAGCTCATATGGAGGCAGGTGTGGTTCTACAAGAAACAAGGCAGCAAGGAGAAAACCCAAGGGCATCTTGACTGACAAAGGGTCTGGGCGCACTCACACACACACTCTCCGGGCCTCACGTTTCCCCTGACTCTGGCCCATACAGCAATGAAAGGTAGGCAGTGCCAGGTCGTGGGAAAGGTGCTTGCTAACATCAAGCCCGTATTCTTGGAACCGTTCTAGGACTCAGGACAGGGCACCAGTAGTGCCTTCTCAGCTCTTCTGTTCCTCAGTCTCCTCATCTGAAAAATGGGTGTAACAAACCCTCTCAGATCTTCCCTTGTAGGGTGTTTTGATTTGGGTTTTTGACCAAATGAGGCAATTCCAGAGAAAGGGATTTGAAATCTTTGAAACTTTAAATCAATGTAAGATTTAAAATGAGGAATTTTTGAATTGCATTCTTGAAGTCCCAGGTGCAAAAGAGACGCAAGAAGAATCCTAAAATCACTGAATTTTTCTTTTTTTTTGCAGGTTCTTTTATCATGTGGTGTAAAGCCCGAAATTCAGGTTGTGTTCACTGGGGCTTCTGGGCTGACAATTTGGACTAAATGAGAATCTATGAGAACTCTTGTCGAAAGATTCAATTTTCTTTTCCTAAAATAAAGATCTATAATACTTGTTGCTTTAAAAAAAAAAAAGAGCACTGACACCTCTGAGCTTTGCCTCCTTGTGCGAGAGTAATGCATTAATAGTTGAGGAAAGATGGCACGAAGGTAAAAAGAGTACAAATAGAATTCCTGGTCCTAGCCCTGAAGGAGTTCACTGATTCTAATCTTTCCTAAAGTTACAACACTGTCCTAGACAGGCACACAAACACACAGAGCCAAGAAACGAATTTCCTTGTTGAAAACATGCCGACGCTTGCTGTGTTTACACTCATGTTCACTCCAACGTCCAGCTCCAGGCTGGAGACCACACGAAGGAGGCAGAAGCGGGAGGCAGAAGGCAGGTGAGCTTGTCTTTAGCACAGCCATACTTAATGCAAACATAACCACTATGTTCCAGTTTTACTTACCACATTTCACAGATTCTAAGATGCCCTTTTTTTTTTTTTTTTTAACTTTTATTTTCACGTCTCTGAGGCTGGAACACATTTTATCATGGATGGCCTTGCACAGTCACTGTTCACCCAGCAAGGTCCCAGGTTTCTCTCCCAGTCACTCCAGGGAGATGACAGTATGTTTGTCAGACCTCAGCCATGAGGCAGTGGGAATTCACAAACAGAGCCGATCACCTCCAAGAACCCTACAGGTGAAGAAGCTCCCTGGAGCCCAGAGACACCCTCAGGGAAGAAGGAGAGACACATGCGGCTGGCAAAGCGTCATCTGAAATAAAATCCCACATGCTCCGAGGGCTTGGACCTGAACGACTGGGAGCGAGCTGGACAGAAAGAGCCAGGACTTTCCCGTCATCCCAGGACAAGACAGGACAGCCACAGCCCGGACGCTCCAGGCCCCACACCACGCAAGAGCCCCGGGAGAAAGAAGAAATGCTTTCGGAGGATCTTTTCTTGACACCTTCTGGTAAAATCAAGAATTCCAGAGAGCATCAGCACTAAGTGTGCAGAGCCAGTGTTGGGGCTGGAACTGACTACCAGGGCACCAGTGCAGGCTTGTACAAATGCTGCATTTTCAATACTCTTGATGGCAGGATAATGAATATTCATGAATCTGAGATTTAAAAATGATTTTAAAAAGGCATATTCTGTGAAGTTTCAGGAATTCCTTTACCAATGTACTATAAGATACATATATACACACGCACATACACTCATACATAACATATATATGCAGATACATGCAACAGAGTTAGGTTAGAGTCTACATTTATGTATGTCTTAAAGAGTTCTTTAAAATGTACGAATTAAGCATGGTCATGACTGTATTAGCAGCATTTTTTCAGTCATGCGTGCAGCTGTGGTGTATCTCACCATCAACGTTTTTTAGATTTAATGGAATAAGATATTGGATTTAATAGAATGAAGTCTGATGTCTGTGTCCTTCTAAAACTCCTATGTAGAAATTCCTACCAGAAAAGTGATGGGATGAGGGGGTGTTAAAGGGTGTGGCCCTTGGGAGGTGATTAGGCCATGGGGGTGGAGCCCTCTCAAATGGGTTTAGTGTCTCCATAAATGAGGCCTAAGGGGTCTCGTTCACGCCTTCCGCCATGTGAGGATGTAGCAAAGAGCCTCCATCTACATGTCAGGAAACCCTTAGCAGACACAGATCCTACAGCACCTGGATCTCCAGCTTCCGGCCTCAGAACTGCAGGAAAGGTACGTCTACTGTTTCATAGGCCCCAGTGGTGCGATTTTTGTTACAAAATTCTGGATAGACTAAGACCTATGGCTTCGGGGTTGACTCATTTTCACATCAAGAAAGTGGTACAGTTATGACAATCCTCATCAATCATAGCCTAAATTACCCCTGAAGAAATGTAGGGAGGTTTCCGATTATGTTTTCATCTCAATTAAAATGAGTTTTATCTATCTTTAGGCTTCAGAAATTAAATTTGCATTGTGGACAAATTCAGGAAAGGTATATTTTAAATGTCTTAAAGTCAAAGTAGATTTTTTTGATCTACCTTTACAATACATCCCACAAATACAGTCATGCACCCCATAACAATATTTGAGTCAATGACAAATCACATATACTACAGTGGCCCCACATACTACAGTGACACACACACACACACACTCATGTGTGGCACATATATGCCGATGCATGCCAAAAGATGTAGGTTACAATCTACATGGAGACAGAAAAGCAGATGAGTTTGTCTTGAGCACAGCCATACTTAATTCAAACGTAACAATGTCACAATTTTACTTAAGAAATTTCGCTGATTGTAAGATGCCTAACAACACATTGCTCTGCCATTAAATGAGGCATGACTATACATGCTAGCAGGCAAAGAAGACAGTAAATGTTCAATTAATGTTTGATGATTGACCAAATCAGGTGGGATGGTGGGGGGTGGGGGGTGGAGGGTAGGGGAACGATTTGTCAGACATTTTGGTGAATCCAAAGTTTCACTCAAGTCAAAATAAAAATATTCATAGAGCCCAATGCAAACAAGAAAACACACAGACAACAAAAACCACAAAACGACAATGAGTAAAAGGCCAAGCGGGAGAGCAGCACGTGTTCCTGACCTGGCCACAGCTGTCCCTGAGGCCCAGGCTGTCCAGGACTTCCCACCGAACCCCACGTTATGGCCCCCATCCTTCCTCGGCCTCTCCTACCCTGACCACACAGTTGGCCTGGAGCCTTTCTTGATAGGAAAAAGAAATGGAAAACTTAGCTCATTTTAATGGAATCAAAACGACCCAGACCTTCACATGTTTGTGTCACAAGAGCTAAATCACATATTATTTGATGATCTTCCTTTATGTCCAGCTTGGGTTAAGTGAAGCATTAATTAGAGAGGAAAACTGTTTTTTTAAAACACAAATTAACACTAAGTAGGTGAGTTATTTGGTGTTTGAAAAAATAAAACCTAAATAACTCTAACTTCAGACACACTCAAATTTACTCAACTGACTTTTAAAGTCAGTTCTTTCCCATTGGCACTTCCTAAAGCACCAGAGAAATCAGCATCTCTGTAGGATTAATGTGTTTGTGTCTCCAGGAGCTCAGATAAAGCCCTGGTTGTAGCTAAATGATTTGTTGAGATACCTTTTAAATGCTCTTTTGGGTATAGAAATGTCGACTTAGAATTTATGATAACACAGAAATCAGCTTATAGAAATATATGAGAACTGTCATATCCAGGAATTAAATTAATCCACTCATAAATAAAAACATATTGATATCCACCTATTAGAGGAGAGGAAATCGATATCTTTCTCACTGACAGATAGCAAGACAGGCACACGGAAATTTTATGCTTGCATACACTATGTTTAGGGAAAACAGGGAACAAACTTCTTTTTAAAACTGTCTTATTATTTATAATTAAGAAGCTTGCAAAAATTATCTCTCCCATTTATTTAAATATCTGAATTATTGTTGAAGGTCATATGTTACATATTTTCGTTTCTTCTTCTGCTTGTTTTTGCATATGTGGCAAAAATTGTGGGTAAAACTCTTGAATGGTGTTTCATATCAAACACAAATCCTCATGTCCAGCTCTGAACAAAGTCATGAGAGGAGAAAGAATCTCCCAGCTGGATTATTCATTCCTTCTGTTGACATCATCTACCCATCCGTGCCAACTCTGGCTGCCCAAGGCCACCAAACCAATGCCACTCAATGGTGTTCGCGTGTATCCTCCCTGTGGACGTGCCGGCTCCTAATCACCCGACCAGAGCGGGCCTGTCTCCTGCTTCCCACCCTGCTCTCTGCTTATTAAAAGCTGGCTCTTCTGTGCTACTGGCTGGTTTTTACTAAGGCATGCACATGTTTCTCCTCCCAGAATACAGATGTGTATATTCACATGGGCCTTTGGAATATGTCCATCTCCTGTGCAGCCTAGAAGTTCCTCCACATGGCTGTGTCCATCCAAAACATATTAGGAGTGACTGACAATTTCATTCAGTTCTCACTTCATCTAGTATCAGCCTTTTCTGAAATTTAATTTCCTCTCAAAAAGAAGCAATGACGCTTCTAAGATCAAGCAACCTTTCTCCTGGGCAAGTGACAAATCTATGTACTTGACAAATTTCTTCCACATTGAAAATCGATCCATTGGAAATATTCATCATTCCAGTCAATAGGGAGCTTGTGTAGGAAAATATATGCGACGGGGCTGAGGCGGGCAGATCACAAGGTCAAGAGATCGAGACCACCCTGGCCAACATGGTGAAACCTCATCTCTAACAAAAATATAAAAATTACCTGGGCATGATGGTGCATGCCTGTAGTCCCAGCTACTCAGGAGGCTGAGGCATGAGAATCACTTGAGCCCAAGAGGTGGAGGTTGTGGTGAGCCGAGATCACGCCACCGCACTCCAGCCTGGGCAACAGAGCAAGACTCTGTCTCAAAAAAAAAAAAAAAAAAAAAAAAAATTGTGCTAGTGTAATCATCCTTGACCAAAAGCAAATGACTATTTAGAGACTAATGCGGGTATTTGGGCTCTAGTGGATCTGGGGTTAAAATTTGGAAGCTTGAAAAAGCTAAAGGTTTCTCAGAGCCTCTTTTTGAAAGTAAGAAGCATAAGTTGCTATTCTTTATGAGGCCTCGTTTCATTCCCCTTAAACGTGGCCTTGAAATTCCGTATGTGGGAGAATACATGAATATTGAATCAAAGGTGCATGGCTGGCATATTTTATGAAGATTCCCTACAATCTAACTATAAAGCACCACCAGGAAAAAAAAAAAAAAAAAAGATTACTTTTATTCTGGTTGACACAAAATTATGCATCAGAGCTTCCAGTCAAAACAGACATTGTTAGAAAATGTGATGATTTTACTCCAACATTTCCCCTTGCTTTCAGAATTTTTACCAAGATATGGCTCTAGCAGGCACAATGTGGGGACTCTTTTCAAATATGATCAACCAAGCAATTCGTAAATTAAAATAATAAAAGATAAAATCACATTTAAACACCACTACCACCTGGGCTTAGTAAAGTTGATATTACCCCTACTTGAACGGTTAGGAGCACAAAATATTTACATAAACCCCAGGGATCACAGCACGCTTCTTAGTCACCACGGTACCCAAATCACTTAATAGAGGAATAGCTCAGAACGGCTCTCTCTATCACCGACTGATCCCTCACAAGGCAAATGTGTAGGAGGCCACTGTACGCTGGAGGCCGTGCAGGTGACGAGGAGGCAAGGAGGGCCACAACCCCTGCTGTGGCCAAGCTTACAGGCGGGCTGGACAGGTGGACGTTTGACTGGTAATTAGCCAGAATCCCACAGAGGAGCTTGTGAGGGGAAGCCTCTCCTGGTTCGGAGATTAGGAAAAGCCTCTCTGAGCGGTGTTGAAGCTCAGGTATGCAGGAGCAAGTCACGTGGAAACGGAGGAGATGGTGGGGAAAGCCACGACCAGCGGAGCCCTTCAAATGCCCAAGACGCAGGGCCCTGAGCTTTGTGTGCTCAGCTATCAAGACAGGCCACGGATCTTGAACCTCAGATGACGTCGGGCTGAGGGGACGAAGTTGGAGAGAGAGGTGGGCCGTGAGTTTGAGAGGGTTTCCTAAGCTATGTTAAGGGATCTGGACATCTTCCCAAGGGCCAATGAGAGTTAAGAAATGAATTTAACGTAAAGCCATTATGGAATGCACAGTTTCCAGTGATCATTCTCGTGGTTGTGTGAAGACATCGAACGCTCCAGGTGGTCAAAGGGGGGGTGCAGAGTGATGACTGAGATGCTGCCATCCCTGTGGGGAGCGACTTCAGGGTGGCAGTGGAGATGAGAAGAAGAGAGGTGCTTGGAAGCACGTGCAAGAATCAGAGCCTCAACTTAGAGCTGATTGTCCTTAAAAAGCAGCACCCCACATTAGGCACAGTCTAACCAGGGTGATGAGAACCAGGCTCCCAGCCACACCAGGGTGAGGACAGTAAAGCCTCCAGACTCAGTATCACGTGAGGAATGCTGACAGAAGAATAGTCCACGTGGTATCTGGGAAAAGCCTCGTTGATTTGGGAGCAAAGATGTGTAAAAGCCTCTACAAATACAGGCAAAGCTGCCCTATCAAGAGTAATCTCGCTTGGCTTCAAAGAGCAGATCTAGGGTCTCCAGGGAGAGGCAGCCGGGAAGCCCATCTTACGTCAGCCTGAGGGAGCTTTCTAACAATGAGGCTGTGAATCAGGCTTCCTCCAGGACAGGGTGACGTCAGCCTGAGGGAGCTTTCTAACAATCCAGGTGGCCAATCACGCTTCCTCCAGGACAGGGTGACGTCAGCCTGAGGGAGCTTTCTAACAATCCAGGTGGCCAATCACGCTTCCTCCAGGTCCAGGACAGGGTGGCGTCAGCCTGAGGGAGCTTTCTAACAATCCAGGCGGCCAATCAGGCTTCCTCCAGGACAGGGTGACGTCAGCCTGAGGGAGCGTTTTAACAATCCAGACGGCCAATCACGCTTCCTCCAGGTCCAGGACAGGGTGACATCAGCCTGAGGGAGAGTTCTAACAATCCAGATGGCCAATCACGCTTCCTCCAGGTCCAGGACAGGGTGACGTCAGCCTGAGGGAGCCTTCTAACAATCCAGGTGGCCAATCACTTCTCCAGGACAGGGTGACGTCAGCCTGAGAGAACTTTCTGCCAATAGAGGCTGTGAATCAGGCTTCCTCCTGGACAGGGGTTCGCTCCCCAGGTGCAGGGGTTCAGGTGAAGAATAAGCATGAGGTAGGAAAGCACAAACATCAGCGAGTATTTGACTTAAAAATTAAAAATTCAGTTCAGAGGGAAGGCAAAATTATGCTCTAGGTAGCAGATGTTGGGTGGATTCTAACATAAATCTTTCTAAGAGTTTGTGTTGCTGGGAACACAAAGAGGAAAAGGCTGTTCAGAAAACACTAGGGTTCCTACGTTCATGGAATCCAATGTGAAGATTTCTTACTCCTTTGGATACTAAGTGAAATATGAGCCATGCTTGAGAATTACAAACAGGAAACACACAATGCAGGACACTATAAATATTGATTCTTAGGCCAACCGAAACCCCCTGAGGGTGACACTTCCAAAGCTGCCACTGGGCTCACATCAAGTCAGAGCAAAGAAAAGTCATCCCAGCCCAATGCCCCTGCTGGAGCGTCTGGGTCCCAACAGCAGGAGAAGGACTGGATGGCTCACCCAGGCAGGGGTGTCTCCCAGAGCCTGTGGCTGCAGCACCCACAAGTGCACTTACCAGGATTTGCACAGAGGGTGCCATTTTGTTGTTTGTAGTATCTCAAGCTTCCCTTCTTGTGCTCCTCCCTTGGGTCAGCAGAACCATCCTTGGACATCAGGGGAGAGGGCTCTTGCTCTGGACCTGGGGCTTGAAAGCTCCTGTGCTGGTCCTTCTTCTGCTCCTACAGGGCAAAGAGTCCATTGAACCAAAGGCAAGCCCCCACCTGGAATCCGAGCCCCTTCCTTGTACACTGTGTGATGGTCTGTGTTATTCACACACACACCAGCCCCTAGCCTTCATCACCCAGGTGGCCCACGTCTGACCCAGGCTCACCTGGGCCTCTCCCATGAACCTGGCTTCATCACATCAGACCTTAGGCCTAAGAGCTAGCCGGGCTCAGCAGTCTATAGAAAGGTGTGATGGAGCTTGGGCGCATGGTCTTGGATGGGGTGGCCACACACATACACAGGAGGTTCCTGAGCGGGAACCTGGTGATGGGCAGGATGAGAAGGGGGAGGGTCCCTGCTGGGGGCTCACCCTCTCCATGCCCCCACTCCCTGGCATGGAACTCTAAGAAAATAAGAATTCTCAATGCAGACCCATCTGGTTGAGGGGTTGGCAGACTCTTTGCATAAAGCACCCAAGAGTAGACAGGTTCGGTTTGTAGGCCACACAGCCTCTGTCTCAGCTCCTAACTTGGACTTGTAGCATGAAAGCAGCCAGCACATAAGTGACTGAACATGGGCCCTGCACAAACAGGACGCAGATGGGAGCTGCTGCTCACCAGCGCCCACGCTCTGTATTCCTGCATGTGTGTTTGTCAAGCTGAGGGGCTGGAACACATGCAGCAGTTACTGACTTAGCGATAACCTCTAAAATATTGAGACAAAATACATGGGGGCCTCCCTGTGTGCCTCTGCCCCATCTCCCACAGGTCCCAAGGGTGTCCCCGAATCTTAAAGAACCCAAGTTGGGAGCGTCCAACAAGGGATCTTCTGCCAGGAAGGCAGCAGCTCAGATGAACACGGGGACCACAGAAGAGGCAGAAGCCCTGGAGACACGGCCGCTGGGGGCCTGACCACCCTCACATGGGGACCATAGAAGAGGCAGAAGCCCCGGAGATGCGGACACTCGGGGCCTGACCACCCTCACAGGATGAGAGTAAGACGGGTTGAGCAGGGGCTCTGATCCCAGAACCTAACTTTGAAGTGTGAAGAAAATGCTGCATCTCTCCCTCAGAGACACGAGTGACTTCACCTCTGCCTCCTGCTTTGGATGTGGCTGTGCTGGCCTTGGAATGCTCACAGTGGGTCCTCTCCTTCTCTGCCTCTCCACGGCTACCCACACGTGAGGGCCGGGCTTGCATCCACGTTTCCCTGAGGGTCTCACGGACACCACCTCTGCCCAGGGGGTCTTCTCTGGCTCACTGCAGCTCTGCGGGGCCAGGCCGTCGTGCATTGCAGCACCTGATGTGCTGTTTCTGGGAGACTCATGGGCGTGTCTTTCCACATAATACACAGTCCTGTGTTGCCCTTACCGTGACCTTCATGTCTGTCACCACCGCCCACCCCTGCACCAAGCCCAGGGCCGGGCACCTGCCAGGCACTCCATAAAGGCTCCCTGGGTTGGCACAGCATCCTTGCAGAAAGGAATGAACTGTGGAACTTATGTCAGCGTTGGCACCGTCTACCCTACATTCCATGTCGTCGGGATGAGAAGGGGAAGTTTGGTCAGCAACCAGGAGTTCATTTCTCACCATCATTTAGGCCAGTGTTAAAATTCTGTTTCTGTTTCAAGGAAAACACAGAAGGTCTGTTTTTAAACAGATCACTTTGCTGCTCTTGCTGGTACCTGAGCAGAAAAACCCATCCCTGCCAGCTTACTTTCTCTGCTGCATGAACCCATCTTTTCAATAAGAAAGGCGATGTCTGCCTTCTTCACAACCAAATCCACTCACTGCGTCCACTCAGGGAGAATGTGGCAAAATATATTCCCTTAATTGTTAGGATGAATGATCGCTCTTTAAGTTCACCCTAGCAGTTGAGATCTGGCTGTTAGCCCTAAAGCCCACTTAGCAGTTTTGGGTCTTTTTTTTTTTTAAAGTTGGATTGAGCTGTTCTAATACTCCTTTTTTGGGAGCACTCCAGGCACTCCAAACAGCAGCTCACTCTCACTGATAAATGTCGTCATGTCAAAAATAATTACCGAGTACAGATGGAGCCATCAGAAGGAGACTGGGACCCGCCTTCCCGCTGCCCTGGGCCCCAGAGCCCAGCTGAGATGAAGCATCTTCACCCGGGCACACAGCCCTCCTGGGAAAGCTGCAGAGACCCCAGCACTGCTCTCCCGACTCATCCTCAACTTCGGAACCTGATGATTACAAAGACGAAGACAATCAGGGCAGCGTTCTCTCTGCCCCATGATCCCGAAGACGACACATTCCATTACAAACACTTACACTTGGAAACAGAAGCACGAGCTGCCTCACCAAGCAAACATGTGCTTGCTGCAGGTGTAACTCATCACGGTTTTCACAGGCCTCGCAGACCAGGCCTTTCTCCCCAAAGCACCTGATTCGGCCAACGGAGGCTCCCGATTCACAAGGCCAGAGCAGGGCGCCAGCCATCTGCAAGTTCCACAGGTGGCGGTCAGACGCGGTCACTCGGGTAGGGATGGACCCGCCTCGCCCTGTGGCAGCCCCTTTCTTCCCACCGTTAATGCAGCCCCACTCCACTCAGGGTTGAGAAAACACGACCGACGGTTCCCCATAGCTCCAGCCACAGCCCGAATCAAGGCAACTATGTCCTCATTTGCACTCATGGATCCTTCCCTGAGCCCCAGCACCAGCCACTGCCCCGACACCTGACACCGGAGTCTGAGGGGTGCGAGAGGCCTGTTCATGGGCACCATGTATGTGTGCACATGTGTGTGTACATATCCAGAAACACACTTAGGATGCTCCAAACAGAAGAAGAGAAGAACGGCTCCAGCAGGCATAAAGCCAAGTGTGCACTCGTACCTGGGTTCAGGGCAGCAAACTGGGGAATTGGCAGTGATACTGTGTAAGAAGGCAGGGCATCTGTGAGTTTGTGGAAGAAACTCAGAAAAATGGACCATTGATAATTGCCAGTCTCCATCAAAATTGAGCAAAAAACCAAATAATTTCCCTATGGCCGTAACCTACTTGGCTAATTTTATCCTCCTTGATATTCCATTTACTGTTAGCACCTGGACCATCACAGCCTGGCACCCAGCACCATGCCAGGCCCGGGACTGAGTCCTACAGAAGTCGCTGACCTGGAATGAAGCTTTGGAGATGAGCAGGAGCGTTCTGCGCACCCGAAGGAATGGACACTGCGTTCCATGGAGCATCTGTTTTGTGCACTGTGACAGAGGGGCACCCTGTGATGTAGAAGAGGCCACACCTGCTGAGAGGGTTAATTCCAACCTGTCCACGGGACTGGGCTAAGAGAGGCCCAGGTTGCTGGTAGTCCTGAATTTCTGTGTCTGTGAAGGAGTTTCTGGAAGGGGTGAGCGTTAGATTCAGTGGACGGAGTAAGGACGATCCCCCTCCCCAGAGTGGGAGGGCTCCATCCAATTCATTGAGGACTCAGATGGAATAAAAAGGTACCCAAAGAGTAAACTTGCTCCTCCTCCTGGAGTTGAGGCACCCACCTTCCCCTGACTGTGGACACTGGCCCCCGGTGCTCAGGTCTGCAGTCTGGGGAATTACACCAGTGACATTCCAGGGTCCCCGCCGTACGGACTGTGGGACTTCTCAGCCACCGTCATTGCATAAGCCAGTTCCCATAATAAACCTCCTCCTATGTCTCACTATTTGTCCTAATGGCTCTATGTCTCTGGAAAACCCTGACTAGTACATCTACCCGTCCGAGCCTAGCTTCCTGGAGGAAATTATAACCCTATTGTGTCCCGAGAGGTGAGCAGGAGTGAGCCGGGGAGAAGGGCAAACACGGAGAAAGAGTCACCCAAGGTGACTGTCACCAGGACTCACCATCCCTTCCTGATGACACTTGATAACACCCGAGGCTTCCAGAAGGACACTCACCAACCTGAGGTTGCCATCTCTGTCTATTGCAGGCCAGCCCACAGGACTCTGTGTTGCAGTCACACAGCTGGCGCTTGTGCCTTGGCCTACACACACTGGAAGAAGCACTTCACCGCCTGGGAGTGGAACTGGGGAAGAATGATGTGATTCAAACATGCCAGACTTTGAGAATAAACAACCAGACCTTCGACCGGATCCCGTGAACCAGGAGAACCATCTCTCAGGGCTGAGGCCACACTCCAAGGGAGATGCACAGCAACCCTGGCGCCTTCCCCTCAAGAGCCTCCCAGTGCCACCAAAGCAGAGGGGAGGTACGTGGGGACGCCCTGCAGGGAGGGCCTGGTTCCCTATACCTTCTAAATGCCCACATCAGGCAATGGCTGTGAACTGGCAGTGCCAACCTCTCTCGTAAGTCCAGTCTCTCAAACCTGAGCAATGCAGAGGCCACTTTGATGGAAAATACATTATTCTGAGAATATATTTTTAGGTTCCAGTTTGAGGAACACTGACCTAAGAAGCTAAAAATATATCCAGAGGGAGAAAATAGGTGCATTTGCATTGCAAATTACCTCTTGCAAAGTGATTAGCCTTCATGATTGGTAAAGGCAATTTTATTGGACTCTCACTGAAATGAAAACACAACATTTTAAAAGAAAACCTTTTTTGTTCATTTTTATTTTGCAGAGAGTCTGAGGATTCTAATTTGAGAACTTCTGATCTCAGGGATGTATTTGTAAGACTTGAGGAAATAAGAGAAACCTCGGTGTAGTCCAGCTAAAAAATAGAGTTGAGGCTTGGTTAAACAACCAAGGAATTTGGGGAAGGAAAGCATAATTTGAGCAGACTTCAGCTTTCTCAGTCAAATTCCATAATTTCCGCTGACTCATGACCAACCCCTGTGTCAAAGGCTCTGCCGGGAAAAGCAAGTAACATTAACAGCATGGAGTGGCCTTATTCCTAATGGGACATGCAAACGAGCCTGCAAGGAAGTAGAACCCAGTGGTGGGGGATTTGGGGGGCAGGTTGTCCCGGGCTTAGGATGTAACCAGGAGAGCACAGTAGCCCACAACCAACATTCGGCTAAGGAGCAGAACCAGCAGAGGACGGCCCTGAGCAACATTTGGATGGGCAGGGACAGCACGTCCAGGCCCACAGGCCTGTGCTGGGATGGCCTGGAACCCAGTGGCAGGTGCCTGAGACCCTCTGCTTTGTACAGAAGAGGAAGAGAGGGAGAGCTGGTACCGGCGGAGGGTTCTCCCTGCATGCTGGTACTCAGAGGGAGCCTTGGCATCAGGGCTCTGTGGACCCGAGAAACCACTCCCGTGGAATACGATGTTTTGTTCTTTTTGGGAGGCTTTCCCAAGGCCCCCCATTGCCTTGCTACTGGGGCCTACAGAAATCTGAGCAGTGTGGGAGATTATAAGTGTACTTTTTATCCCTTACCGTAAATAAAAGGAGTCTCTCGGCAGCAAGATGCCCATTTAAACAGCCCTTGTAGCTGCCGTCTATGAACATCTACTGCCCGTGCTTGGCGAAAATACTGCAGAGTACCTCCACGTTGTCAGAACCTTATTAGTGTCCACAACAGAAAACATAACGTGTTCTAAACATAAAAGGAATCCCCATGGAAGCATCCACGGAAAAGTTGGGGCTGCCTGGGGTTAGCGTCAGATGTATTTACTGATGTCTTCAGGTCCTGACTTCTGCTCTGGGGCCCTCAGCCTCAGAAGCTCCCCTTCATTCTGGACAGACGCCCTCCCCACCAGTGAGCTCTCCCGCAGGCCGCCTGCTCCCTGTGCAGCTGGGGCTCAGGGCCAGCTCCACCTGGGCTCTTGGGTTTGTCAGAAATCACACCACCCCAGCCTAAGGGAGGTTCTGCCCTGCACCCAAGGACAGTGCTCCTTGGCTACGAACCAGACAGGGACACGGCCAGAATGTCTGATCCAGGAAGCACACGGATGCCCAGACCAGATCAGAGCAAACCGCCAGGCGCAGGTGGAGCAGCAAGCACGTCACCCTATGCCACGTATGTGTGGTTCTCAACCTTCTCAACTACTCAGTCAAAGATAGTGTCTTCCTTTTACAAATGAGAAAGCTGAGTTTTACAGGTATTGGAGACGCTCGCCTGGTTCACCAGAATATCGATAAAACAGTCCATGCTCAAAGCCAAGGCTTCCAACAGGACAGCCCCTCGTTGCTGGCACAGTGGTTTTGCCCTCAGTTCCTCAGGCCCCAGACATTCCCCCTGGCTCAGCACTGGGCCTGTGTGTATGACCACCCCCTCCCACCTCCGTCACCACCCGTCTTCCACCCGCATCACCACTCCTCCCACCCCCATAAGCACCCCCTCCCACCCCCGTCACCACCCACTCCCACCCCTGTCACCACCCACTCCCACCCCTGTCACCACCCATTCCCACCCCTGTCACCACCCCCTCCCACCCCTGTCACCACCCACTCCCACCCCTGTCACCACCCACTCCCACCCCTGTCACCACCCATTCCCACCCCGTCACCACCCACTCCCACCCCTGTCACCACCCCCTCCCACCCCTATCACCACCCATTCCCACCCCTATCACCACCCACTCCCACTCCTATCACCACCCACTCCCATGGTGGTTTGCTGCACCTACCAACCCATCGTCTAGGTTTTAAGCCCCACATACATTAGGTATTTGTCCTAATGCTCTCCCTCTCCTTGCCCCCCACCTCCCGACAGGCCCCAGTATGTGATGTTCCCCTCCCTGTGTCCATACGTTCTCATTGCTCAACTCCCACTTATGAGAGAGCAGGTAACCTACAGAACGGGAGAAAAATCTTGCAATCTATCCATCTGACAAAGGTCTAATATCCGAATCTACAAGGAACTTAAACAAATTTACAAGAGAAAACAAACAGCCCCATCAAAAAGTGAGCAAAGGATATGAACAGACCCTTCTCAAAAGAAGACATTTATTCGGCCAACAAACATAAGAATAAAAGCTCAAGATCAATGATCATTAGAGAAGTGCCAATCCAAACCACAGTGAAATACCACCTCACGTCGGTCAGAATGGCCATGATTAAAATGGCAGGAACATTGGTATTCTAACAGCGTTTCTTTGCAAATCGTCATTTACGCCTGTTAGAATTACGATGGATTTATTGCCATTGCCACTGTTTCAGAGGAGAGACAGTTCCTCTGTGGCAACTGTACAAGGGATGAATCCTAACACCAGAGATCTGTTTGAGACTCTGAACCTTTCTGCTGTAGCCGGTTTCTGTTTTCTCTTTCCTTATAGAATATTTTATTTTTTTATTTTTACTTTTACTTTATAAATTTTTTAAATTAATTAATTAAGTTATTTATTTATTTATTTATTTGAGACGGAGTCTTGCTCTGTCACCAGGCTGGAGTGCAGTGGTGCAGTCTTGGCTCACTGCAACCTCTGCCTCCCGGGTTCAAGAGATTCTCCTGCCTCAGCCTCCTGAGTAGCTGGGACTACAGGCACCCACCACCATGCCCAGCTAATTTTTGTATTTTTAGTAGAGATGGGGTTTCACCATGTTGGCCAGGATGATCTCGATCTCCTGACCTCATGATCCACCCGCCTCGGCCTCCCAAAGTGCTGGGATTACAGGCGTGAGCGACCGTGCCTGGCCTCCTTATAGAACATATCAATTTAGCCACATCACTACAACATCAGTTAAAAGAAACGTGGTGAATGCTGGCTACTTGCTGATAGCATCAGCGTATCCCTTAGAGACTTGGTGTCTTCAGCAGATAAGGATCAGCCAGCAGAGGAGGCTCTAAATTGTTCCTCCTCATCACAAGGCTGCGGAGAAGTTGTTGCTCGCAGAGACATATCAAACACCAACATTTCTGTCCTCTAGCTTCGAATACCCAAGTAGTGAGGCTCAAAGACGTATGAGCTTCTGAGAGAAACTCTTGCCCTAGAATTAACAGAGAGTGGACATTTACAGAACAATTCAACAAACACTTGATAAACTCCTACCACAAGAAAAGTGCTCGGATAGAGATAAATAAAAATTGTTCTCTCTACTGAAGAGTTGAAGTCAAGGCCAACATAATCACTGCATTTCAGCACAGTTTCACAATGAGACAAGGAAAACCCTAACCATGATGCATAATGGCAATCCAACCACATCCGACGTGCAAAACCCCTGGGGTGATGAGTTCAAATAAACCAGGAGCTGATTATAAAAAGATGAAGGTGCCCACGGAACGTGGGACTTCCAGGGAATGACCTGCTGGGGCACCAGGTGCTTTTTGCGGATATAACGGAAGAGAGCGGATGAGTGAGGTGGCCAGGGTTCAGGCCTCAGTTCCACCAGAGTTAGACGTGTAACCTCCAACAAGCAGCCGACCCTGACCAGCTCCACTTCTTCACTGGAAAATGTAGTTTACTGCTACTGGCTGGGCTGGCGGGCTTCTTGGGCCTGAAATCTGTGCCGTCTCATAGCGGCCCCCTACTCCCTCGGAAAGACCCATACTTGATTTAATGCTCTGCTTTCCCCATCTGGAAATTCTTAATAATTTTTGAGGCCGGGTGCGGTGGCTCAAGCCTGTAATCCCAGCACTTTGGGAGGCTGAGACGGGCGGATCACGAGGTCAGGAGATCGAGACCATCCTGGCTAACACAGTGAAACCCCATCTCTACTAAAAAATACAAAATAAATAAATAAATAAATAACTAGCCGGTCGAGGTGGCGGGTGCCTGTAGTCTCAGCTACTCGGGAGGCTGAGGCAGGAGAATGGCGTAAATCCGGGAGGCGGAGCTTGCAGTGAGCCAAAATCTGGCCACTGCACTCCAGCCTGGGTGACAGAGCGAGACTCTGTCTCAAAAAATAATAATAATAATAATAATAATAATAATTTTTGAACAAGGGGACCCTCGTTTCCATTTTTCACTGGGCCCCTCAAAATGTGCTCCATTTCTGCCTCTTAAGATTATGGAGGCTGAATATAACAGTGTTAATTAGTATTTAATACAGGGCTGGCACTTAGCAAAATGCCTAATACTCCATTTCTGCCTCTCAGGATTGTGGAGGCTAAATACAACGGTGTTTATTAGCATTTAATATAGGGTCTGGCACTTAGGCGAATGCCTAATATATAGCAAATACGAACTAAGTGAATGTTTGTTATTACTATTGTTACTACCGTGGTAAAACTCAGGGAAAAAAGCCTAATTAAGTTGGTATCTTTCAAGGAGGCACATGGGATGTCACTCGTGTGATACCCTTTCCTAATGTAATTCTGGGGACTTTGAAAGGTTCCTACGAAAAGCTCTTCATTGGCAGAACCAGGTAACATTCCTAAGACTTACTAGGCTCTGCAGAGAAGGAATTACATGTTGCATTTCAAAAACAGCTGTGAGTATCCCCGAGCATTGCTGAGCTGTAGCTGGCCAGCGGCTTTCAATTGTGTTGACCTCAATCCCTGGTAGGAAATGCATTTCCTACGGTGATCCTGTCCATCAGAATACTGCTCGGCAGAACAGCACTCACTCCTCTCACGCTGAACACCACCTGGTGTCTTTGAGGCTGGTCGTGACCCACTCAACAGACCTCACCTCCCACTAGTGCTTGGCCACTTGCAGCTTGAAAAACAACACTTAAGGCAGCTGCTTAAGTCAGAGAGCTCTGCAAGACATTTGGGGACCCCCCCAACCTTGATCTGGGGGAGCAGCTGGCTATGGGAACCCCCAACCTGGATCTTGGGGAGCAGCTGGCCATAGGGATCTGCCTCAGCCTGCACTGCCATTGTTGGCGGCAGCCGGCACAGGACAGTGTCACACTCTTCCCAGACGCAGCTGCTGTGCCCCAGAGAGGGGACGGTGACAGGCGGTTCCTGCTGCTGTGTGTTACAGAAGGAGACGGGACACTGGTCTCTAATGCCCGAGATCGAGTCTTCAGTGCAAACCAGCAGCCTTGTAGGTTTTCCTGGTCTGGGAATCTGGCAGAGCTGCACCTTCCACCAGCTTGAGGCTGGACTTGGCCATGTAACTTCCTGTGGTCAAGGAAATATAAACAGAAGTCAGGCAAGTCGGCTCTAGAGAAAAGCCTTCCATCACCGAGGACTCATTGGCATTCCTGGTAGCTCCTGCAGGGTGACGGTGATGCAGAGGGGCCACTGAGGCAGGGGTCCTGGATGTGACCACAGACCCCGGACTGGGGCTTTGGGTAGATCCTGGCCAGAGGGTTCCAGAACTAAGGCAGAAGGGGCTAAAGGTATAACTTTCTTAAGATTTACTGATTGTGTGGGGTTTTCCTGAACTAATCGGCTTAGAGTATATGTATAAAAGCAATGATAGAACTACAGTTTGGTGTAGTAATTTTACCCTAATTCACACTCCCCTTCCATGTGTCCTGCTGATGATTTTGGTAAACTTCTGCTTTCACAAATATAAAGTCAACAACATTTTCTTTCATTTTTATTGTCTCACAAAAGGGAAGGAAACATTCGTTAAGAACAAGTCACCTGTTTTCTTTGAGGAGTTATAGACAATAATAGAATGAAGCCACCACACATTTCCCAGGCACTCCTAAAGGCTGACCACTCAAAATACTGTCGAGGAGATGCTGGCATCCTGTGAGATGAGTGGGAAAACTATCTCAGAAACACTAGTTACCCACAACACTTTGAAATACTTAATTGGGTTTAAATTTCATCACAGAAAAGGTTCTTTCTTGAAAACTCAATTAAATAAATACATACAGAGGGTGAGGGGAAGTGTTCATTACTAATTATGCGGAAAGCAAAAAATATATATATTAAATATTACATGTCTCCCCTCCTCAAACACCCAAGTGCTTCAAAATAAATGGACGATGCATATCTGGGTTTCATTCCTAATGGACGTCGTGCTACTCAGCAAAGCAAAATACACTCTTGGCTCTTCACCTCCCTGGACGGAGTTGCCTGTGTTAAAAGTCACACGCATAACTCAAGCAGGAGGCTCCCTGGACAGAAGGCCTGGAACACCTGCAGCCGAGGCCCCGCCCACTGCGCGGAGCCGCACAGCCTGAAGTGCGGGACCACAGCGCCACCTCGTGGCCACCGCGATTGTCGCGGCTGCGGCGTTTTGGGTTGTTGGTGTTGATTTGAGTCCTTTCTCTTTTTGTTCATCGTCTCCTCTTTTCTTTCCCTGTCTCTAAGATTTTTTTTTTTTAATCAAAGATATGTGAAGAGGCCAGGCGTGGTGGCTCAAGCCTGTAATCCCAGCACTTTGGAAGGCCAAGGCAGGTGGATCACCTGAGGTCATGGGTTCAAGACCAGCCTGGCCAATGCGGTGAAACCCCATCTCTACTAAAAATATAAAAATTAGCCGGGTGCGGTGGCAGGCACCTGTAATCCCACCTACTCGAGAGGCTGAGGCAGGAGAATTGCTTGAACCCGGGGGGCGGAGGTTACAGTGAGCTGAGATCGCACCACTGCACTCCAACCTGGGTGACAGAGTGAGACTCCGTGTCAAAAAAAAAAAAAAAAAAATGTGAAGAAAATCATCTGAAATCTTTAAAGGTGCACCTTGTTCTCCTGGGAGTGGGCACAGGGCCGCGGTGCTCCAGTCAGAGCCAAGACAGCCCCCGGGGGGACCACACAGGAGGTGCAGCCGCGTGGCATTCAGGCCTCGTTAAGTGCTGTCTCATCACCATTGCAAAATCATGTTCCTGATGCTTGTACCACAACTTATTCTTTCAATACCCCAGTACTAAAATGTAAGAAATTACCTATGTTGGAATAATTTGTTTTCATTTCATATAACATTGAAAACCTTATTAAAGAGCTTGGTATTGCTTATTAAAGAGCTTGATAATTGATAACCCACATCAACTATCTTCATGTAATTATTTCTATTACATGTTTGTTAATTTTTGAATCCACACAACAAACCACAGATAGCATGAACCCTGCAGCCAACAGGTCTCAATGCGAAGCTTGCAGCCATACTTAGATGCATCATCTGACAATGTGAAGAAAGGTGCTCACCTCATTTTTAAAGTCAAGCAGAAGAATTGCAACCTAATGTTTCATACATTTTTGTGTTAGGACATATATCTGGTCATTCCTTTTTTGTTTTGTCTTATACTACAGTTATGTAGCCCAAAGAAATAAAATTCACTCTCCCACCTTATCAAATACGTTGAAAACAGAAATATCCTATTCTCTGGAATTATGAACGTGACTGGGCAGCAGCTGAGCCACCCTGTGCCAGGGCAGCGTGGCTCTCAGAGACAGTCATGGGGGCATGGAGCACCCTTCCCAGTGCATGGTTTCCCAGCTGAGTGGGATCCGCCTGGAGGTGCAGAGCTTCCTGGCGGGCCCTGAGGCGAGCGCCCAAGGAGGGCTTCCTGGCAACCCGCAGCAATGCACGCTCCTCTCAGGCGAGCTTCCCACTGCAGTTGCCCTGCTCTGGGCTGGTGTTTGTCTCCCTGCGCTGATTTCTATGTAGAAACTTTGAAAATTCCTAGCAAGAATTGATGCATGTGTGAGAGTGAGCAAGTGTGCATGTGTGAGCATGTGGGAGCATGTGCCTGTGCATTCATGTGAGAGACTGTGCACGTGCATGTGTCTGTGCACGTGTGTGTATGTGTAACTGTGTCTGTGCATGTGATTGTGTGTGCTTAGGCATGTGTGCATATCTGTGGATGTGTGGATGTATGTTGTGCACGTGTGCCTGCATGACAGTGCATATGTGTAATGTGAGAGTGTGCATGTGTGTGCGTATGTGTACTGTGTGTGCACATGTGTGCATGTGTGTGTTCATGCATGACAATGTATGTGCATGTATGTGAATGTAAGTATGGTGTGCATGTGAGTGTTGCATATGTGTGAATATGTGTATGCATGCATGGGCACAGGTGTGCATGTAAGTGTGTATTGTGTGTGCATGTGTGTGCATGTGTGTGTTCATGCATGACAGTATGTGTGCATGTGAGAGTGTGCATGTGTGTGTACGTGAATGTGAGTATTGTGTGCATGCGAGTGTTACATATGTGTGAATATGTGCATGTGGGCATGGGCACAGGTGTTCGTGTGTGAGTGTGCATGTGTGTATGTGAGGGTGCACATGCGTATGTTCGTGCATGTGTGTGAGTGTGTGAATGTGTGTATGTGAGGGTGTGCATGCATGCATTGTATGTGAGCACGTATGTTTGTACGTGTGAGTTAATGCATGCTTACATGTTTCTGTTAATGAGCATGTGTACATCATGAATAACATGGCTTTCGTAACTCTTTAACAAGATATGTAGCACTACTATTACGGACATTGTATACATAATTTTATCTATTTTCTTATATCCACCAAAAGATGTATTTAAAGAAAACAAGACAGAGGATGATGGAAAAATTAAACGTGGAACCAGCCCACAGAACGTAGCGTTTTCTCTACAGAGTCATCGGTTCCCTCGTGACTATTTGCTCTTTCATGTCGTGGAAATAATCATGCTTATTCTGTTCAGTTCACACTACACTGTAGGATTAAGTTGGACAACATATCCCGAAGCGCTGCATACGCTGTAAGACGTCAGCGCATTTACGGTGATTCTCAGCATTAGCTGCAGATGCTTTCTTGGGTCCTCCCTTCCTTGTAGGCAGCAGTGGTCCCTTCCTGCCTGTGAATCAGGCACCCACTTCGCACTGGGCATTTAGCAGGAGGTGTTTTACCCCCAGAAACCACATCCTGCCCAACTCTGATTCAAGCCTACACCCCAGCTCCTCTCATCCCCCATCACCTCCCAGATTTCCCTCTCCACTGCTCCCTCTTCGTTTGTTCAAGCACGGTTCACTGTCTGCCTGCTGCATGCTGGGCTTAGGCCACACAACGGGGAGCACAACAGGTGTGGATTCTACACTTTCTGGGTTTACGTTGCAGTAAACACATAAACTCCATGATGTCTTATCTCGTGCTGTCCTTTACTCTCCCTGCGTGCATGGTTTTCACCCAGAGATTGGAAGTTCTTCAAAGAAAGAATCACATTTTGCATTTTTATATCCTTCACGGTATCAGCAGTTGTTCACTCAATAAGTATTGAATATCTAATAACACATTAGACCTTGGGGATAAAATAATAACAAAAGATTGTTTTTTCTCTATTGCAACTAACTGCATAGCAGGAAATTCGATGACTACACAGTCAATAAAACAACAGAGAGGAGAGCTCTAAAATACAGGACGTGTGAGTCCCCCAGGGGAGAGAAGATGGAGCACTAACCACCAGGGGAAGAGGGAGGAAGGCGTCCGCACTCTGGGAGGAAGCGGCTCTGGAAGGAAGCGGCATGCAATCTGAGGCCTCAGGATGAGAGGAGATGAGCCAGGTGAAGAGAAATAAAATTACATTCCAGGCAAAGAGGAATGAAATAGAGAACAGCACATCGTTGTAAAGAAATACTTAAGAAAGACGATTTGCTTAGAGCGTATAATTTCAGGGTTGAAAATTGACTTAGAGTTGAGCAATTGATTCAGTCTTTATAAGACTTTATATGACTTTTATAAGATGCAGTAAGTCATTACTTAGAATAATGGTTGTCAATAATAAAAGTTTCAAATTCAATAGTTTTAAAACAATAAATAAATATAATAGCACTTTTTTTTTTTTGTAGAGACAAGGTTTTTAACTCCAGGACTCAAGTGATCCTCCTACGTCAGACCCCAGAATTGCTGGGATTGCAGCTGTACGCCACCATGTCTGGCCTGGCATTGTAATATGAATGCTTTTTTAAGGGGGAAAAATGTCATGGTAGAAAATCTTGTGGCTAGGTGTTTAAATTACGCCTTAAATGAACCCCAGTCTAGCAGCAGCTCAGCATCATCAAGCTGGGGATTAGCAAGGCTAAGATCCCGATGATATTCAGGGCACAAACACATCCACCCCATAACTTTTCTTAACCTAATTTTATTCCCCGAGATGGGGTCTCCACACTTGACTGCAATCCCAACCACCAAAAATGCCTTCCAGTCCTCATCCAGTCCTAGAACGAGCCATTCAAATTGCCGTGGGTGTGACATCAACTCCCCATGAAAGGGAAAGTCGCCCAGGTGTTTGGATTCAAAGCACGGAGGAGTTCAGGGAAGCAAACGGACTCCTTGGCTCGCATCCCAGCACGCCCGCCTGAGCTTCCAGGTCCTCATTTGCCGGGTCTCTTCTGCAGCCATTGGTGCCACCTCCCTCCGAGAGGTGACACCGTCTCTCCGCTCCTCCCGTATGGCTGGTGCAGGACTCCGCGCCTCCCACCAGGCAGCTCTCAGCCCTGTCCACTCCAAATGTTTCCTTCCTTACAGAAAAATCATCTTCACATGGGTGAGGAAAGGCCCACAGATATTTAAGACTGTCTCTACCAGTGTGTCTGTCATACTTTTTGGAAGCCAGGATGAAAAACAAGGGTTCCTGCCCTCAAAAAGCACATACTCAGATGTCTCGCCTGTTCCCAAAGACCCAGGTGAGCAAAACTGAAGCTCGCCAGGCCCACAAACTCACATTTCAAAGAGAAATCCCTGTCCCTTTCCCAGGGTCTTCTGTGGCACATGGTTCTCCCAACATTCAGGTCTCCTAGCCCTGGCAACAGATTCGACTGATATCGACATCCAGTTCTAAGTAGCCTGGTTTCGGTGTTCTCACCACACACCTGAGTGATTAACGCAGACAGCAGCACATCACCTAAGGGACTCCCACCTCTCCGCACCTGCCTCGGGGCACCCTGCTAGGATCCTCCTGCTCCTCAGCACTGCCCCATCTCAGTCCCCGGCCCTGTGCTTGGCGAGTCCCCGCTCTTGGCTGCTCAGGCTGAAGTTTGCAATCCTCCCCTTTCCTCAGCATCTCACAACAATCTGCCAGAAACCCCTGCTGCCTCTAGCTCCAAAATACAGCCAGGTCGGTCAGCGCTCACCAGCCCTCCCTTCACCCCTCTCCTGCTTCTGGGTGGCTAAGGAGCCCCTTCGCTGGTCCCATTCTGCCCTCCTCCCTTTACCCGCCTGATCCTCCTGCAAACACGATGGCCTAGAAAACACTGGCTGCACATGACACTCCTCTCTCCTGTCTGTGCCTGGCCTGTGTGCTCCCCACTACCACTCCTTCCTTCGCCTGCCCCCTCTCCTCCCTCTCTCCACCCACTGCAGTGGCCGTGTGCTCCTCTAGACACGCCAGGCCACTCCTGCCCCAGTGGAACCTGCCACCCTGTCCTCCAAACACCCACCAGGCTCCCTCCCTTCTTTCCAGTCCATTCTCCAAAGGTCCTTTCTAACCGAGGTCTCTCCTGGGCACGGCCTTGTATCTCTCATCCACCCCAACTCTCCCAGACTCTCTTCCTCTGCCCTAATTTTGCACGTAGCTCTTGCACCCACTGAGCGCTCTAACAGCAAGCCCATCTGCTAGCTGTCCGTCCTCCGCAAGCTGACGTGAGCTCTCTGAAGACTCGAGATCTTCTGCCTGCTCTGTTCATTGCTTTATCCCCAGCATGCAGAGCCAACTACTAACCACCACCATCAATACACAGGATGTGGCCTCTGTGGGCATTTTGCCTGTTTTTCCAATTCATCCTCATAATAATTTCCAGATATGGATTTTAGGAGTATCCTTCCCATTTTACAGACGAGGAAGGAAGGCTGAGAGGTTAGGTGACCTGACCCAATTCAGGACATGTAGGGGGGCTGCAGACCCAAGATGGCCCCAACCCCTTCACTCTTGGCCTGATCCAGCACCTTCCACACAGAGTCCTCTTTGAATCTTTTGCTTCAAGCATAATTATTATGAATATGCACCCATTCTTTTTATTTTATTTAAGTTCCAGAATACATGTGCAGGAGGTGCAGGTTTGTCACATAGATAAACGTGTGCCATGGTGGTTTGCTGCACCGATCAACCCATCACCTAGGTATTAAACCCAGCAGGCATTAGCTATTTATCCTGATGCTCTCCCTCCGCCGCCCCCTACAGGCCCCAGTGTGTGTTGTTCCCCTCCCTGTGTCCATGTGATCTCATTGTTCAGCTCCCACTAACAAGTGAGAGCATGTGGTGTTTGGTTTTCTCTTCCTGGAATATGCACCTAGCCTTAAAAACCTTGACTTGCCAAAGGAAAATACATTCTTCGGATGATGACTAAACGCTCCTCTGTCCTCCCGTTGTGCAGCTTTCGGCCTCTACTTCCATTCTCACGTTCTCTCTATTCACCTTCAGTTGCAGCAGCTCTTCAACCTACTTCCACCTTTTATTTCAACGTGAGCCTTCCTCCCCAGGGGCAGTAATTTAGACGAGGAGGGATCCAGCATGCAGTGCAAGCACTCATATGTTCTATTTCTAGCTTCATCCCCAGAGGACGGTAATTTAGACGAGGAGGGATCCAGCGTGCAGTGAAAGCCCTCATCTGTTCTACTTCTGGCTTCGTTTGCCTCCACAGACGGGCATCATCTCTTGAAGGAGTAGTTTGTTGAGTCATGATTCTTACAGCGTTACATTTGCAATGGCCTCACTCGTGCCCAGACCTCATCAGGCATATCTCAGGGGCTGAGGGGTGCACAGCCTTCAAGGGGCTGCATGCTCAGGCCCTGAGAGCCCCACTTAGAGGCCACCCCAGCTCCTGGCTGCCTCCCTCCTCTAGGCCCTCGGGGTGTTGATCATGTTCACACCCTCTCCCAAACTGGGGTTGAGGGAGAGAAAATGCTGAAACACACAAATTTTTACTTTTCATACCCATTATTATCATACTGCTATGCCCTTTAAATCAGCAAGAGGCCATCGTATAAAGAAATACTCCCTTCCTCCAAAAAATATGGTCCAGGATTTTTTTTTCGGTCTTGAAGCTTCTTGGGGGATTAGGTTTGTGCCAGGTGCACAATAAGAAGTGAAAGGCTCCAGCCAGTTCCCAATTCCAAATCCTGGCAGGAGAAGAGCTCCCAAACCCTTCCTAGTCCATCTGGCTAAAGGAAGACCCCTGCTATGGACCCCTGCTGTAGCCAGGCATTGCGTCTTCTGTGTCTGCCTGGAATATGGAGAGCGGAGGGTAGGAAGAGAGACCCACAGAACCATCACTCACTGATGTGTCCCCTTTATGTCACAACGTCTCTCGTAGCATGGGTCCTCTTGTATCACAGCATTTACGTTTGTTTTGTAGCTATTTATGTGCCTGTTTCTGCCAATGGACCATGACCTTCTTCCAGCTGTGCACCAAGATTTTACTATGTTTTTAACCTAACAAAATGTCTCAGGATATAAAATAGGTACCATTCATTAAATGTCCACTTTGTGCCAGGAATGACACTATTTTATTTCAGGTGTTGTAGTTCAGCTGGGATGTAGTTGAGTTATTGGCCTCATTCTGCAAACCTGTGCTCCAAAGCACAGAGACGAGACCCCAGAGGTGCCCGTGTGGCCCACGCAGGAGTGGGGCTTCCATCCAGCCATCGTCCTCCACCCTGGATTCCACCACTGTTGCTCCGCCAGGCATGCCGAATTCCGACAATTCAAACAGAAGAGTGGCTACTGCAATTGTTTGTTATTCTAGAAGACAGACCAGGACCAGCGGATGGCAGAGATGGTCAGAGAATGGCAGCTTTAAACTTAGCACAGGGGAGCAAAACAGACCCACACGATTTTCCAGCATCGAGGATTTTCAATTCCCTCAAAGGCTTCACATCACAAACTCATTTTCGGATCTGCTTACTCCTCTAAATGTACTTTGCTAGATGTCCGTGTTGTAGGTATGGTCTAACTAGCCCAGAGAACAAAGATGCTAGATGTCCGTGTTGTAGGTAGGGTCTAACTAGCCTAGAGAACAAAGAAAATTACATTTATTTAGTTCTGGGACACCACTTACATTTTAAGATTTTAAGATGTACCATACAGTCAGTGACGGGGGGAACAGGCACATGGTTTTTTAAAGTCTTGATTCCATCGTGATGACCATGCGGAGGACACGGACCTTAGGGTCGGGTTGTAGCATCTGACATATACATTCTATGTAATTTTCAACTTTTCCTTATGTCTCTTTAGCATGTAACACACTCTCCACTTGTGAAGGAAATCACACAAACACTCCTTTATCTCAACTCAATGTTTTCACTGCCTGCTTTGGATCTTCTAATGTCCTATTATTAGTTAAAATATTCAAGTATTTCATAACTATCTGAAATACGCCATGGGAACAGGAGCGGAAACACGCATTCCTTCTCAGAACTTCCCAGTCTAAGGTCTAACGTCCGTTGCTAATTAGCACAATAAAAACGGGAGCCACAGAGGCGAGCTAACTGCCTAGAATCACAACCGCAGCCTGCGTCTCCTGACTTATTTTATATTTTATCCATCTAGAGTTTAATGGAAGTGGCCTCGGTTATTAGGGAAGAATAATGCCCTAATTATACCATAACCTACACAGTTTAGTCACATACGGCAGGGCCAGGAACGCGCGTTAATGAAAGTGTCTGCAGCTGACAGGTTTTCCTGGCTTCCATTTCACAGAGGCTGAGGAGGAAAGTGCCTCTGGAGGAAGCTCGCAGCCTCTGCGATCAGCATTCATGGGAACCTGCTCCCACAGGCTGTCTGTCCCCACACGGGCAGATCACCTTAGGCTTGGGAGCAGGTTGTATTTTCTCAAATCCATGGCTCTAAAATGCAAAGGGAAATCAATTTGTCTGTGTATCACATTGCTCAGTAGGTAACTTATGAAATTACCGAAATGATTGAATCTGCTCAGGAAAATAACGACGACATGGTTGTTCTGCTCGGGCCGGTGGCTCTGGCTCCGGGGAGGTTCTGCGTCCTGCCTGGGACGCGCTGATGTCAAGAAGGGAAGCTGGGCGCTGCGGTGGCTTCCGTGTAATTCGATTCTCCATTTCCCTTAACTCAATTCCCAGGAATCCAATTCCTTGAAATAAGATGTCCTTTCTGTTCTGAGATGGGCTTTAATCACTTTTACTTTGTTTGGTAATGTTTAATTCCATCAAGATGGATTGAAACCATCCCTGGAAATAAATGTCTTTTTAAAGCGAGGAGCACAGGCGGCACTCGCCATCGACAGGAAACGGCGCCTTTTCCTTCCCTCTCTGCCCTCCCTTAGGCTTTCCTGTCGTTTCATTTCGGGGAGGATGTTTATAGGGTCTGCACTGTCTCTAAGCAGCCTGTCTGCCAATGGGGAAAAATGCTTTCCTACAAACTGACCCTGAGGGATATGCCTAATTTTTTATTTTTTTTATTTATTTATTTATTTTTGAGATGGAGTTTTGCTCTTGTTGGCCAGGCTGGAGCGCAGTGACGTGATCTCCGCTCACTGCAACCTCTGCCTCACGGGGTCAAGCGATTTTCCCGCGTCAGCCTCCTGAGGAGCTGGAATTACAGTCGCACACCACCATGCCCAGCTAATTTTGTATTTTTAGTAGGGATAGGGTTTCACCATGTTGGCCAGGCTGGTCTCGAACTCCTGACCTCAGACAATCCGCCCGCCTCGGCCTCCCAAAGTGCTGGGATTACAAGCATGAGCCACTGTGCCTGACTTGCCTAATTTTTTTCAGAAGTGGTTCAGGCCATAAATGAGGCTCCAAGCTGGAAAGTGCGTCCTCTTGTGTGGGGTAAACGGGTCAGCCTGAGGAGGACGGGACACCCACAGGGATGCAGTTTTCACAGGCAGGGACACAGAACACGGACGGGTCTGAGGGTGCAGGGCAGGCGTGTGTGTGTTCAATGAAGGGAAGGAGAGGAAGAGCATTTAGACAGCCCGGGCACCTGCCACCGCACGTTACTGCGGGATGCAGTGGCTCAGTAGCAGCCATTTTATCACCTGTCCTGGTTTCCAGGTAGGAACTCAGGGGGACACACCTGGTGAGCTCTCTGCTGGGAACTCGGGCAGACCCACCTGGTGAGCTCTCTGTCAGGAACTCGGGGGGACCCACCTGGTGAGCTCTCTGCTGGGAACTCGGGGGGACTCATCTGGTGAGCTCTCTGTCAGGAACTTGGGGGGACCCACCTGGTGAGCTCTCTGCTGGGAACTCGGGGGACTCACCTGGTGAGCTCTCTGCTGGGAACCTGGGGGGACACACCTGGTGAGCTCTCTTCTGGGAACTCGGGGGGACCCACCTGGTGAGCTCTCTGTTTCCCCTAAAGCAGTGGGTGATGCTCAGCCGCTGCAGGGGCCGGACTGGAGGGTTCGGGGCAGCGTCGTCCACATGTCTGGTGCCCTGTGGGGAAGGAGGCCACAAGGTGATGGATCCGGATGGGGCCTGCGGGTGCTTCTCCAGCCTGGAGGCCTCGGACAGTCAGAGTTCCTCACTGAGGGAGTGCGGGTTCCAGCCAACAAGACAAAGTGAGACGGTTTCAGTTTCTAAGCCCCCACGGTCACTTTGACGGCCCTCTGGATGGGAAGCCCACCCAGTCCAAGGGGACGAGGGAACAGACACTCTTTCAGCAGGGGTCACGTAGGGAACCACCCCCACTGAGCCCGCAGAGGCTGGAACGCAGGCCCGGGATGGAGGAGCGAAGCTGGCAGTGTGGGTGGTCTCGCAGAGGCTCTCACAGAGGTCGTGCCAGTCTCACAAAGCCAGGCTGGGCGGGAAGGACAGAGGAGCGTGTCCCAGGCTGGCCCCAGGGCCCAACACACGTGGCCCACGGTGGTGGAAGACGCAGACCCAGGGATCCAGGGAGATGCTGCGGAGGCTCCTTAGGCACTGGGGACGAGGCCGGCCGTGGATGCTGCAAGGGGTTGGGGTCTCGCAGTGGCCACAGCTCTGGCGAAGCCACCCAGCCCCGCACAGGGAGCGCCGGCAGCACCAGCTCTGGGTCCCTCTAATCAATCCAAGTGTTTCTCAGGTGCGAGGCCCTGGGAAGCACGTGGCCCAGGGAGCTTCCCTTGGTGGCTAAAGGGCAGCTCCACACTCCAGGGGTGGAGAGAGACCTCCCTGAATCTCCACTCACTGGCTGCTAAGGAGGGGACAACGGCCCAGCAACCCAGGGACTTCGAGAGCACATTACCAAAATATTCATTATGGAATACAAGGAGGGCCAAGTGGGGTATCACCAGCTCCGGGAAAAGGAGCTGAAGAACTTGGAGTCTGATGTCCAAGGACAGGAAGCATCTGGCACGGGAGAAAGATGAAGGTGGGAAGACTCAGCAAGCCGGCTCCTTCCACCTTCCTCTGCCTGCTTTCTCTAGCCACGCTGGCGGCGATTGGATGGCGCCCACTCCCACTGGGGATGGTCCTTTCTCTCCTAGTCTATTATAAACGCATTTTAAAGAGCAAATTATAACATGAAATCACAAAGACCTTAGGAAAGTTTTTGTTAATTCTTCACTTATTTATCTTTTTTATAAGTTGATTTTTCTCACTAATAATTAGAAATCAGTAGTGCATTTTATGCAGAACCCTCACTTCCTGACATTAGTTTGAACAGAATGCAACTTCTTCCTCTACAAATTAGCTTGTTTTGTAAATTAATACACGTACTCCGGTATGTATAGACATGCATTCCCCAACTCAGAAAGAGCATCAGGTTTCCACTGAACTACTGTCTGCGGTTTCCTGCCGTGTAATAAACCACCCCAAAACGACCGACCTGAAACCCAGCTGGAGTCAATGGGGGTGGTTCAGGCAATCAGCCAGACTAGGCCGGTTCATACCTCTGTGGTCAGCTGACAGGTGGCGTTGGGACTGAGGGGTTCGAGATGGCCTCGCCCATGTGTCAGAGGGTAGCCTGGAGCCTGCTTGGGCAATGGGGTAACTAGGTCACATGACTTAACACCTAAAAAGCTAGTCTGGCCTGTGCACGTGGTCACAGCAGCCTTATAAAAGAGAGCAAAGCCATACAAATGCCCTTCAGGGCCAGTGTCTGGACAGGCACAAAGTCAACTCCACCTCTTTCTGTTGGACAAAGTAAATCTCAGGGTCAGCCTTGACTCGGGGCTGGAGAAACAGACTTGGACTTTTGATGGTAAGAATGCAAATAGCATGGACATGGGGAGGGGGGAAACGTGATGAGCCTTGAAGGCCACGAGCAGGCCGCAAGGCGCTCACTGTCTGACTCCATTGATATGAAGCTTTAGGACGGGCAAAAGTAACTGATGATGAGAAATGCCGAGGAGCGGCTGCCTCAAAGGCGGGGGGCGATTCATGAACGAAGGGGTGAGGATAACTTTCTGGACTTGTAGAAATGCAATGTCTCTGGATTAGGGTAATAAGGATTTAAGCATATATTGGTCAAAATTTATCAGACTGTACAATTCTAACCTACACACTTTACTGTATGAAAATTATACCTTACTGTTTTAGAAGATGCCTGATAGAAAAATAACATTGGCAGCTATCTATGCATTTGTTTGGAATCTGCTCCATTTGGCAAAGGCCACACACACACACACACACACACACACAGAGGCATTTTTGAAAAATGCCTTTAATTCTAGATTTGGGTCTGTCTCCGGCATTTCGGATGGTTTCGGGATACCACCCTTAGGGTGCTGGAAGCTCTTCTTTCTGGCTGAGAGGCTCAATTGCACTTTTGCTTTGCTACCTTAGAGCTCTGATACCAGCCTGGGAGCTGTGCCGTTGATTTGATACGTGTCCCCACCTGCTCTCTGGTTTTCTGGTTTGTATTTTTTAGGATATTTTACTGGATGAGGAGAAATGAGTTTTCCCATACAACCCTGCAAGTGCTGGCCTCTGGGTGTCCCCTCTTGATTCTGCTGCCGACCGAGGCGCTCATGTCCTCCCCGTCCTGCACCACCAGGAGAACTCGGCCAAAACGCGGACGGCTGAAGCTCTCCTTTGCCAGATGATGCTCCTCAGCTTCACTCTCTCTTCCCGGGGTGGCGCTGACAGTTTTGCAGTTGCCGTGGGTCTATACCGCAGGCATCCACGCTGCCCCGGGTCTGTGATGGCTTCTCTGAAGGGCGCCAGCCCCCCGCTCACCGCCATTTCATGTGCCACCCACCAACCTGTCCACGGCCCATCAACAGCAGGTGTCTCAGGTTTTGTGATGACAGTAACCAACTTCAACAGACCAATTTCTATATCAGTTGTGCATTGCTCTTCCTCAAACCACCTGAAAGTACTTACTTCCGTGCAGGCTGGAAGCTGTTCAGCGAGCAATGGGGGCTGGGACTGCCTTCCCACGCTTCAGTCTCCAGGACAAGCCAGCATACCTGGAATACGGTAATACCCGATAAATAGTCTATGAATGTTAGATGAATGAGCCATTCTCCGCTACTGACAAGGAAATAAGGCCTGAGCAATGCCTGGGATCTGCATGATCCCATTCAAATTGGCAGGTTCCATATCACAATTCGGGCTGAATGAAAATCAGAAGACACAAGTGTTTGCTCTGAGAACCATTTTTTTTATTTTAATGCACTGAGCTATTAGTCTGCGTCGGGAAGAAAAAGATAGACTTTTGGTCAAGTGTTTCCTAACAACATAAGAAAACGCTTTTTCTAATCTCAAAAAGGAAGAAACATCATTGGCATGTTATTTCTGCAAGTCCCGCCTTAAAATACAACTTCAAATAAATTATTGGAAAGGAGAAATCATAAAATTTTTTTTATTATACTTTAAGTTCTGGGGTACATGTGCACAATGTGAAGGTTTGTTACATATGTATACATGTGCCATGTCGGTGTGCTGCACCCATTAACTCGTCATTTACATTAGGTATTTCTCCTAATGCTATCCCTCCCCATAAAATATGTTAAATAAAACAGTTTTCCAGAAAAGTATTCATAAAATTGTGTGTGTATGTATATGTGTGTATACTGTGTGTGTGTGTATGTGTATGTATGCACGTGTATGCATGTGGGTATAGTATGTGTGTATATATGTGTGTATGTATATGTATGTGTGTGTATATGTGTGTGTATGTATGTGTGTGTATGCATGTATGTGTGTGTGTGTATGTGTATGTATGCACGTGTATGCATGTGGGTATAGTATATGTGTGTGTATATATGTGTGTATGTATATGTATGTGTGTGTATATGTGTGTGTATGTATGTGTGTGTATATATGTGTGTATGTATATGTATGTGTATATGTGTGTGTATGTATGTGTGTGTATACTATATGTGTGTGTGTATGTGTATGTATGCATGTGTATGTATGTGAGTATAGTATATGTGTGTGTATATATGTGTGTATGTATATGTATGTGTGTGTATGTGTGTATGTATGTGTGTGTATGCATGTATGTGTGTGTGTGTAGGGGGAAGTCAAGGGAGGAGGATGAAATTTAGGAATGTGTCATCTACAATAGGAAACACTAATCAATAATTAAATCAGGAGAATAGACCCTATTTTATGTAAAGCTTATTTCAGCAAATGTTTAGCCAACTCCAGCTGTCAATATAATTATAGATATGGTCACCGAATCCTGGCTATTAAATCTACTTTCCAAATTTGTAATTTTCAAAATGTCTTTTATAAATAGCACGAACTAGAGCTAAAGACATAAAGTTTAGTAAGTTCCGTCATGGCAACACTCATCAATAAGTCAGAGTGCTTGGAATTAAATAACTTAAATTTCCATTTAAAATAGTGTTTGGGAAATGCTACATCTCACAAATACTCTGTTTCTATTTAAACGACTTATGGATGCAAATGCTTTCATCCCTTTTTAATGAATAAATATGTGTTTAAAAATCTGTTAAAACAGCTTATCGTTGTTAAGCTCTACATTTTAATGTACCCATGCAGTGGCCGTGGTGTTAATCAGAATAGTGAGTGAATCTCAACTGCTACAATGCTTGCCTGGGGTATCATTTATTTTCATAAGAAATATAACATTTCCATTCAAATGGGCCATCTGTCCTGAACTTCTCACAAGATTAAAAGTTGAGGAGAGTGTTTTGTCATTTCGTCTCTGCCCTTCGCAATCCTTTCACCCTCACCAGCAACGCATGAAGAGTCCTGAGTTTAGAGTCACAAATTACCTATGCATTCTGCATCGATAATTAAACTCAACTTGGGAAAGTTGTACAAAAATATTTTTTAAAGGGATACGGGTCCCAGTGGAGCTGGCGCTCGGTCTGACTGCTTACGTCACAATCAGTGAGAAATCTAAAAGAAACGTTAGTCTTATTGTGTGGTGAAGACTCCCTCTACCGCCTGGCCTGGCTTCAGGCCTGATGTCCACACATTCCACCCTGGGCCCCTCCTTCCTGGGAGCCGCTGTGTCCGGCCTGGGCTGCCATGACACGGTGTCCCAGGCTGAGCGGTTCAAACCACAGGAATTCCTTTCCTCGCAGTCCCAGAGGCTGGAAGTCCCAGATGAAGTTGTGGACAGGGCTGGTTCCTCCTGAGGCCTCTCTCTTCAGTTTGTGGTGCTGAGTTCTCCCTGTGTCCTCACCGGGTCCTCCCTCTGTTCCTGTCTGTGTCTGAAACTCCTCTTCGTATAAGGACACGGGTCAGGCTGGATCAGGGCTGCCCATAGGACCTCACTTAATCATCTCTCTAAAGGCCCCGTCTCCAAAGACAGTCACATCAGAGGCTTCAACACCTGGTCTGCGAGGGACAGAGCTCAGCCATAATGACAGCTCCCTCCATCAGCGAGGGCAGAAGGAGGCGTCTGACAGGGCTTGGGTTCTCCTCGAGGACTTCAGCCTGGCAGGGAGGTCCCTGTGTCTAAATGTGTGAATGGACTGCAAGCACGCGTGTGACCATAATTATCCAACCTGACGTGAAAGCAGGGCACACAGAAACCTCCTGCGGGGGCCTGGAAATCTTCACGAAGACCTTGGCACTTGAGCTGTGTGTTTAGGACGCTTGCCGAATGCAGGAGGGCAGTTAGGGCCGAGGGAAACTGGCTCACTCAGAGACAAAGGGTTAAAGGATGTGTTGCTATTGGGTGAGTTAAATGGTGCATTGCTATCCCAGGGTCCCCAGTGAACCAAGACTCAAGCTTACCTTTGACCCTGATGTGTCCCTGAGTTCTGCCTGAACAAGGAGAACAAGGCCAAAGCAACGCCGGGCTGGCTCTGGACGTAAGCCCTGGGAGGGCCGCACAGCTCCTACCTCAGCCATCTGGGGGAAGCCGATTGCTACAGAGGAATCCCACTGCCCTGGAACTGCCTCCTGGAGAAGGACTGAGCTCCTCACCCACAGCCAGCACCAACACAGCAGCCCTGTGAATGGGATCATATTGGAAGTGGATCCCCCAGCCCCAGCTGGCCCCCAACAGAGCAGTGAGCAGGGAACGTGATTATTGCTTTAAACCATGAATTTGGAAGTAGGTGGCAGAAGCCAAGGGAAAGTCATGGTGGAAATGAGGAACACAGGGCAACACACATGGCTGGAACCAAAGCTCCAGCTTCTCCCTTCAGTTGATGGCAAAGTTAAAACTTTGCAAAATTATGGCAAAATGGTAGCGATAATAACAATAAGGGTATATGAAAGCAGGTAAATTATCCAAACCAGTAGCTGATATTAGGAGCTCTCAGCCTCTTTGCCACGTCAACGCCCTGCAGTTGTTCCCAATGCTGCAGTCGCAGTGAGGTGTCATCTTATGCTGTGATCATAAAATGTGTTCATACCAAACAGATCACCTGTATCCAGGCGCTGTGCCTGAAGTTTTCTCTTCCCCCATAGCTATGGTGTAAGGAGTTTTGCTTAGGAATCCAACTAAGTTTATTTTAAATGTGATAAACAAACTCACCCCTTCAAACCCAAAGAATGGACTCAGAGACCCAGAGAGGAGCAAAAGTGAGCCTTTTAATGACAACCTGGCAAGATTGGGTGTCTGGTGGGCAGGCACACCCAGCACGGTTACAACAAGCCATTTATCCCCTACTGCGCAGGTCCCTTCCCCGGCTCCTCATAGGCTGAGTGCTGTGGGGTCACAGTCCTCCCAGACATCGCCTGTTGGTTGTTGGGCAGGGGCTGTGGGGTGCAGGTCCCTTCCCCGGCTCCTCATAGGCTGAGTGCTGTGGGGTCACAGTCCTCCCAGACATCACCTGTTGGTTGTTGGGCAGGGGCTGTGGGGTGTAGGTCCCTCCCCTGGTTCCTCATAGGCTGAGTGCTGTGGGGTCACAGTCCTCCCAGACATCGCCTGTTGGTTGTTAAGTAGGGGCTGTAGGGTGCAGGTCCCTCCCCTGTTTCCTCATAGGCTGAGTGCTGTGGGGTCACAATCTTCCTGGATGTCACCTGTTGGTTACTGGGGAGGGGCTGCGGGGTGCAGGTCCCTCCCCTGGTTCCTCATAGGCTGAGTACTATGGGGTCACAGTCTTCCCGGATGTTGCCTGTTGGTTGTTGGGCAGGGGCTGCAGGTGTTTTCTTTAGGGTTGTCCTGCTGCACTTTGTCACAGTCACAATGCACTGCAACCCTAGTCAGCTCAGGGGTTCTTCAAGTATTTGACTTATGACCTAAGTAGCTGGGCAGGCTGATAAGAACAAACAAAATGAGCTATTTTGCAGGCTAGTAAACTTCCATCTTAGACTAAACATCTTTGGTTTGGGTGAGGGCAACTGAGAGCGGGGGAAGGCAGGGAGGCCAGCAAGCAGGCATCGGTGATCCAAGCAGGGGCCGAGTCTATCCTGTTTATTCTGTAGTTTGCTGACCTAAGCCCACTCAAGGCACTTTGTCTTGGAAATGGACCAGTGTATACATTATCTCCTTCATAAAGAAACTCAATGATTCCAGAAAGTCACCCAGGCAGGCGTGTCTCTGAGGAGCACCTACCACACAGGAGACACGCTGCTCAGGACCCACCCCTCCGAAAGCACACGGATCCCAGAGCAAGGAACATACAGGGTGATTACCAAGGAACTGGATCATTAAAAACAACGGCAAAATTGGAGCTGCATCCTCACATCCTTGGCAGATATAAGGGAGTAGAAACCTCCATAGCTATTCCAGGCTCACCTGACACACGGCGATACCGAGCCACCGTGCTCCTCACCCTCAGGGCTGGACTGTCAGCGTTTTTCTGACATTCTCAAAAATCCAGCATCCACCTGCGATGGAGAGCATCTACCTGAGTCACTCCTGGTCCTGATCTAACTAACCCTCCTCCTGATCCACCTAAACCTCCTCCTGATCTGCCTAACCCTTGTTCTGATCCAACTGGCCCTTGTCCTGATGCACCTGACCCTCCTCCTGATCCACCTAACCCTCCTCCATTGCAGTGAGCCTCTCTTGGCCCTGATGTCCACACCAAGGCACCAAGGCAGCCTCTCACCTCCTGCCCTCCCACCTGCAACCTTCTTGCTGTCCTGGGATCCATCACTATCTCAGCTGAGCTCAGGGTGTAAGGGTGCAAGGCAGGGCAGGATCAGGTGGATCAGGGTGTAAGGCAGGGCAGGAGGCTAAGAGGGGAGTTCTGCGTGGAGAGACGCACAGGCCACAGTGAGGACATGGTTCCTATTGGTGAGAAGCTCTCACCAGGTTCTAACCAGAGGAATCACTTGTTCCACGCTGTTTTACAGGGTGTCCTCCAGCTGCTGCCAGACAATTGTCTTTTCCAGTTTTGCCTTAGCACAAAACCTATGCTCTCTGGTTCTTCTCCTAAATTATACTTAGTTTAAGAGGAGGAAAAAGGGGGAAACTGGAAGGACAGTCCCTGTGAGTGGGAGAGTGGACGAAAGGCTGGAATTCGGGTGTGAACCTGAGGGGAGGAGAGCAGGACTCTGTGTATCAGAAGCAGCCAGGAGGGAAAATGGGAGTCAATCCTGACTGTAGGGGATAGGACTCAGTGTGGACAGAAGCAGCTGGGAGAGAAAACGGGAGTCAATCATGACTGAGGGACTTCTGCTTTGATCAGTGGGAAAAGAGTTCTTGCTCTCACTGGGGTGGGGTGGGCTTGGGGTGAAGTGAGGTGGGTGGAGGGAGGTGGAAGTAAGAGAGTGGATTTGGGCTAGTTCAACGGGGAGCAGTGTAGACTTGGGAAGGTGCTAAGTGGGTAGTTGCACGGTAAGTCTCAGGTTCCTGGGCAAGCTCAGGACAGAGCTCTTGGTGCGCCCTGGCACCAGCGGGCACAGGACTTTGTGCGAGCACCTGTAGGTAGGTTTCCCAAGATGCTGCAATCTTCAGGGTCTGAAAGGGTGAGGACAACCGAGGAAGCCCGAGAAGCTGCATCCAGGAATGGAAAAGAAAGGTGAACAAAGAGTTTCCTGGTTTTCCGCATCAAAGGAAACCCTAGGTCCTTATCAAAACTGCCAAATAGCTACAGGGAAGAAGGATGTGAGGTGAGCTTAGCCTTGCAGGATAGGATTTTAGGAGGGAAGAAAAACATCAATAGGGCTTAGAAGAATTTAGAAACTATACTTTTCACTCACAGAAAAATCTCCTTAAGGAAGAACAAGAAGGTACCGCGAGGATGCATAGAATGCCAGTTTCTGGTGGTCACGTTTATAAAGGGAAATAGGAGGCTCCCTTGGGCAGCAAGAACACAGCAGAAACCTGAGTCACGAGGTAAACTGAGGGCTCTACCCATTGTCAGGAAATCCAAAGTAAACTAAGAAAACAGGAATGAACTTCCTGCTTGAACGGTTGATGGAATGGACTTCCTGCTTGAACGGTTGATGGAATGGACTTCCCGCTTGAACGGTTGATGGAATGGACTTCCTGCTTGAACGGTTGATGGAATGGACTTCCTGCTTGAACGGTTGATGGAATGGACTTCCCGCTTGAACGGTGGATGGAATGGACTTCCTGCTTGAACGGTTGATATGATCCGATGTGGACTGATCAACAGAGATGCTAGAACTCTGCAGTTCACATTTGGCTTTAGTGGTCTTGATCAAGGTGTTTCTGTTCTCTGGCCAAAAAGTGCAGGATGAATACTGGTCAAAAGGAAGCAAAGGTAAAAAAGAGGCCTGACTGATCAGGATTTCAAACGCCAGATGACCAGATTTCACAAACCACATCAAAGGACACAGAAAAATCTTAAGAACACAGAACACACACCTGCAGAATTCTTTCTGCATCAGCAACTCTTGTTCTCATCAGCGCTTTTACCAGGGATTGGAACCCCGACCCATCCCACCATGCTGCATTTAGCAGACACGTGACAAGCTTTGATCCAGGGGTCTCAAGAGCTAGCTCTGGCTACTCAGCCAGATGCCTGGGATACATGAATACCCAATGAAAGAGTGGGCACTGGGAGGCCAAGGCCGCCTGTGCAGGGCTTGTGCGGGGAGCTTTGACACGGTTCTTTCAACTCCTTGAACACTAATTTCAACTGTATCCTTGCTCAGTGCTGTAAAAGCACCCTCAGAACACAATGTCCCTGCAACCCAGGACCCCCTGGCTGGTGCCTGCAACAAGAGTCCATGTACCCTGCGTACATCCCACTCCTGGAAGAAACTCTCCCTGCAAAGTTCCCTAATGGAAAGTATTAAAACTTGGCTTCCAGAAGCCAAGAACTTTTCAAGGAAGTCAAATGGCATAGACCGCCATGGGAATTATTTCTAAGGTTTCTCACCCTTTAAAGAATATCAATGACTTTATACATAATTGATACACAAATCAGCATCAGCTTCTGTTCTAAGTAATGTCATAGTTTAATTAAATTCCAAATCTGACTGCAAACAGAATTTTGTTCAGAGTATTTTTTTTTCCCCCAGAGTTTTGCTCTTGTTGCCCAAGCTGGAGTGCAATGGCATAATCTCAGCTCACTGCAACCTCCACCTCCTGGGTTCAAGCGATTCTCCTGCCTCAGCCTCCTGAGTAGCTGGGACTACAGGTGCACGTCACCACGCCCGCCTAAGTTTTGTATTTTTAGTAGAGATGGGGTTTCCCCATGCTGGCCAGGATGATCTCGAACTCCTGATCTCAGATGATCCACCCACCTCAGCCTCCCAAAGTGCTGGGATTACAGGTGTGAGCCACTGTGCCCAGCCCAGAATATTCTTATAATTATCACAGTATGCTTAAGAATGGACATTAAAATGTTTGACGGAAAATATTTCGTAAATTTATGTAAGGGTTGCTGTTGTTTTTGCTGCTATTAATTGTTTTGATTTTAAAATAAAAATTTGGGGTGGAATAGAACTTAATGGGTAAAAATGTTGACTGAAGCAAGGCTTTAAACCTGGCCCGGCCACTTACGGCCACTTACCTTTCTTTCGCTTTACCTTTATTTCGCTGTCTACAAAAGAGAGTGCTGTTAGCATTACTTCATAAAAGAAGTTCTTATTTTGAGGTCTAAATAAGCTAATACAGTAAGACATCTGGCATATATGTTACTAATTTAATATTAAATGTAATTTAGGAGAAGAGCAAGACAGCATACTTTTCATGGTAAGGCAAGCCTGGAAAACACTTTTCCCCTCACCCTCCTGCACCAGTTCCACCTGGATTCTTCCAGATGCGATACTACGGAGCATTTCGTGGTCTGTGTGTACCTCCAAATGTTTTAAATAGGCTCATAGGATATAATAAAAACAGAAGAGAAATGTGACAGAGTTTACTACAAATATATTATAAAGCTGCACCCAATTGGGTTTTATTTAAAAATCTATATTTAGGTCGTTGCAAACATTATTGCCGTTTTTGCCCTTACTTTTAATAGCTAAAACAATGATTACTTTTGTACCAACCGAATACAAACAAGAAATGTGACTCCCCAGACAAGGAGTAAATTCTGGGCCAGGCAAGTTGAGTTGAATAAGAAATGATACCACTTGCTATTAGAAAGATTGCAGGTGGTTACACACAAACACACCTAGTATTAACAAGCTAGCCTTTCAACATAGTCTCTCCTTATCCACAGTTTCACTTTTTGTGGTTTCAGTTACCCACAGCGTAGTACAATCACATAGTCTGAGATAGAGAAAGAGGGGCCCCTCACAGGACTGTTATTACAGGGCATTGTTACAATTGTTCTGTTTTATTAGTTACTGTTGTTCATCTCTTACTGTGCCTGATTTATAAACTAAACTTTGTCATAGGGATGCAGGCACAGGGAAACGCAGCACCTACACAGCTCAGTACTATTCTGGGCTTTGGCATCGCTGGGAGTCTGGGAACATGTCCCGAGGGTCAGGGGCTCCTGTTCAAGCCTCTATCCCCTCAGATGCAACCATGATTTAAAACAAAAATCACAGATGACAGCCCCGTGATGTTAGAGAAATAAAGCCTGATGCTAACGCATCACTTTCTCTGTTCAACTATCTAAGAATGAATGCCACTTGTGTAGTTTCTGAACTTCAGTATTTCCGTAATTCAGATGTAAAAGTGGAGAGATTTTTGAAGGAAGATTTTGTATCCTTATTAACCGTCAGTTAAGAAGATTGAATCCATGCTTAACCTGACGAAAGCGTTTGATATTTAGAGGCTGGTGAACCTCTTTAAGCAGCTACACAAGCTAATTTAAAAGAGAAATGATGAATCCATGAAGGGGCGCTTACTATTCAAGGCTAAGAGCTGTGATTCCCTTGCGGCATCTCATCGAATTTGTATTCCTTAGACCATTCCTGAGGAATGTACCCACCTCGCGCTCTCTCTCTCTCTCTCTCTCTTTCTCTTTCTCTCTCTCTTTTTCTCTTTATCTCTCTCTCTCTCTCTCTCTTTTTCTCTTTCTCTCTCTCTCTCTCTGCTCTGATGTTCTCTGGAGGAACATCATCTCAGGGACTGGCTCCATTCAGCCGTTCCTTTAAGGTTCTGTTTATGGAGAATGTGTTGGGCACCAGGTACTTCCCAGGCACTGCCGAAGTAACTGTGAGTAAAATCAGAAATAACCACTCACTTCTGAAGGTTTAGTCTAAAAGAAGACAAATATTCATCATCCTATCTATAGCAGTAAAAGGTCACAACCATCACACTAGGCTGTAAAACTACCCGAGGGCCGTAAGAAGCAGGTCCAAGATGGAAGAATGAAGATCCGGGGGTGCTTCCAGGTCAAGCTGGATAGAAAAAGAAAAACTGGGCTGGGCACAGTGGCTCACGCCTGTAATTCCAGCACTTTGGGAAGCCGAGGCAGGCAGATCACCTGAGGTCAGGAGTTCAACACCAGCCTGGCCAACATGGTGAAACCCCATCTCTACTAAAAAATACAAAAATTAGCCAGGCGTGGTGGCAGGTGCCTTAATCCCAGCTACTTAGGAGGCAGAGGCAGGAGAATCGTTTGAACCTGGGAGGCGGAGGTTCAAACGAGGTTGTAGTGAGCCGAGATCGAGCCATTGCACTCAAGCCTGGGGGACAAGAGCGAGACTTCTCTCAAAATAATACTAATAAAACAGAAAAAGAAAAAGAAAAAATGTTTCTGGGAAGGACAAGACATAACTGGATAAGCACAAATCCCTGTCAAGAGTCGAAAGCAGGGTTAGAGCCGGGAAGGAAGCCATCCACCCTCCTGTCAGGCCCGGGCACCAGGATGGAGAGTGAACTTCATCCCGGAGCCAGCTGGGACACGGGGAGGAAGTTGGAGGCCAGTCCAGGCCGATGGGCCCGTTCCCAGCAGGCCGACTTCACCCGGGATGAGGCCGCAGGATGGATAGAGTGGCTACACCACAGAGCGGGTAGACAAATAGACAGTGCTGTGTCTCCCACTTGTGCAAATGATGAAACCAAGCTTAGGGAAGTGAAGAAACCGTCCATACCACAATATATCACACAGCGCAGTCAGAATAAAAAACAAAAAAACAAAACAACAACAACAACAACAAAAAACAACGTATCTTCAAAACTCTGCTCCCTCTTATGTGTGACATTTATTTTTAAAATATCATGAGACTCCAGGTTAGAATGATGTGTGTTAGCTGGTAAATTGGCTTAGCATTAGAAAACGTGCTCCTCTGTCCAGACGTGGATGGGCCCGGACCCCGCCAGTGAGAATTCTCTAGCTCCTGCGGAAACGCTTTCTCCGTGAGCCTGGAAAACCCTGGCTACTCGCCGTGAACAGAAAAGGTAGCTGCGTCTCCCACATCACAAGGGGTCTAGGAGTCCAGGGTGAGGCCCATGCAGGTGGGACCTTGCTCCACCCTTCACGTGTGATGCTGTCTGCAGCCTTTGCACCCATCACATGCACAGGCAACGTCCCAGTAAGAGGTGAAGGCAGCCCGGTGCAGTGGCTCACGCCTGTAATCCCAGCACTTTGGGAGGCCGAGACGGGCGGATCACGAGGTCAGGAGATTGAGACCATCCTGGCCAACAACATGGTGAAACCCTGTCTCTACTAAAAATACAAAAAATTAGCCGGGCGTGGTGGCGGCACCTGTAACCCCAGCAACTCAGGAGGCTGAGGCAGGAGAATGGCTTTGAACCCAGGAGGTGGAGGTAGCAGTGAGCCGAGATCGCGCCACTGCACTTCAGCCTGGGGACACAGCCAGACTCTGTCTCAAAAAAACAAACAAACAAACAAAAAAGAGGTGAGGGAGGTCAGGAAAAAGTCCTCACCCCACACTTCCACGCACACACACTCACACACACACAAACTCACATTCACTCACACTCATACACACTCAGACACACACTCACACATTTACTCACACACGCACACACAGACACACTCACTCTCACACAAACTCATTCACTCACTCACACACACTCAGACACACTCACACACATTTACTCACACGCACACACAGACACACAAACTCACATTCACTCACATACACACTCAGACACACACACACAGTCACACACATGCACACACAGACACACTCTCACACTCACGCACACACACACACAATTTCTCCTTAAAACTCCTTATATAGTATTCTCTTTTTATCTCATTCTCACATTAAGTTTATGGTCACTCTATCCACGAGGAAACAGGGAATAATGACATGGTTTTCCAGCCTGTTAGGAGTTGGGCTTAGCTGTTGTGTAGAAAATCAACAATGTCTGAACATATTAGCCTCTGAAAGACATTAGCAGTAAAGAGACACCCTCGGCCTTTGACAGTGAGCACATCTGTCGTCCTCAGACGTCTAAAGACTGTGGAAGCCATAGAACCACGCAGCTCCCTAAGGGCACTGGTTAGTTTCCACCCATTTCCCACACCTGTAAATCCCGTGCCTCCATTTGGACATCAGTTACAGAATCACAGCATCCTTCTGTGCAAATGACCTCAGGTAGTCAGGCAAATCCTACACCACCTCCTAGTAAGTGAATGGTTAATTAACATTCAATAGGCAATACAAATATTGCTAGAGGACATCCAGAATAACTGAACTACCAGCCAGCAACGTTTTCTTAGGTCTATTCACCACCTTAATAAATGCTAGAAACAGGCCAGGCACGGTGGCTCACGCCTGTAATCCGAGCACTTTGGGAGTCTGAGGCGGGCAGATCACGAGGTCAAGAGATCAAGACCATCCTGGCCAACATAGTGAAACTCCGTCTCTCCTAAAAATACAAAAATTAGCTGGACATGGTGTTAGTCACCTGTAATCTCAGCTACTCAGGCTGAGGCAGGAGAATCGCTTGAAACCGGAAGGCAGAGGTTGCAGTGAGCCAACACAGCACTACTGCACTCCAGCCTGGGCAACAAGAGTGAAACTCTGTCTCAAAAAAAAAAAAAATCTACTGAAAATACAAAAATTATCCGGGCCTGGGGCAGGGACCTGTAGTCTCAGCTACTCAGGAGGCTAAGGCAGGAGAATCACTTGAACCCAGGAGTTGGAGGTTGCAGTGAGCTGAGATTGAGCCATTGCACTCCAGCCTGGGCAACAGAGCAAAACTCCGTCTCAAAAAAACAAAAAAACAAAAAAGCTAGAAAGAACAAAGGAAATCCAGTCCCACAGCTGCTGTATACACCTTTATAAATATATTTTGTTTCAGAGATAAATAAAATTTAAAAATCAGAGACTGCAAACAAATAACAGAAAACACAGAAATATCGGCTCCATGAAAACGTTCTGTAGCAGAAGAGGACCGAAAATTGCATGGAAGAAAAGCATTAGTCGGAAAATTACTTAATATTGAAAACAATAAGTTTTGAAAAACATTCGGCTGAGCGCCTCCAATTCCACACCAAATGCCCACCCTACAAGAAGGAAGCCAAGATGGGTAGTGGCACGTGGATCAGCCACATCGGTGTGACCTTGCGGCCTGGCTGCCTGGAGTCACACAAGCTTCCAAACTTCTGAGATATGACCTTGGGCAAGTTATTTAATTCCTCAAGGCCTTGATGTCCTCATCTGTAAAATAGGGCCAGTAATCTTCCTGTCTAGAAAGGTGTTTGGATATAAAATGAGTTAATAAACAAAAGCACTAAGAACAGTGTCTGGCTCTTCATGCCCACTCAGAAGGTATTGGCCATTATTACTGTTATCTTATGAAATAATATGGGCTGGGATTTTTAAAGTAGCTGAATGGGAGTAGAAAAGTGAACAAGGAAGCTGGAACAAAATCATAGAATTAAAATTAAGTACTAGAGATTTCAAATATTCAATACATAATTCAGAGAAAACACTTGACAAGTTTTTACAAATTCAAAGGAATAACACAAAGTAATTTTTTTTAATTATAGAAAAAAATATATAAAGAGAAAGTAAAAGGAAATCTAACCCAGGAATCATTGATCTTCTCTTTAAGGAAACATTTTTTTAAAGTGAAACAGAAACAAGCAAAGCAAACTGAAACAAAATTCTAAATGGAAAAAAAAGGAAAAGAAAAAAAAAAAACCACTTTCTGCTGGGGGAAAAAACAAATTCTGACCTACAGGTGCAATATGCTCCAGGTGAATTATTTTGAGACATGAACTACCACTCACACCTTGACAAAACAACTGGATTTCAAGTTAAAAACTGAAAGCTTTCCTGGATGAGAACAGATAAAAATGCAGAAGTGTAAACTCAGGAATTTATTAATGGGCATCGGTACTGAGGGAACAACTATAAAATAAAGCATTTTATACACATGCACATTTTTATTATAACATTGGAAATGTTGACTCTAATAGGCATCCTTTTTTCACTTATGATGACCTCTTATTTGAGTTAGAAACAACATTGGTAGCTCCTAAATCACAGCTAAGCAGCGAAGAAAGCCCAAACAATGCAGCAATTAATTCAACTATAACGATAAATAGGAAATATTTAAATGATTCTATTAAATAGAAAAAACACTAAGAAAAATGATAGCATGTTGTAAACTTCCAAAATCCCATTCCATAAAGAAAAAGAAGAGGCCGGGCACAGTGGCTCACCCCTACAATCCCAGCACTTTGGGAGGCCGAGGCAGGAGGATCATCTGAGGTCAGGAGTTCAAGACCAGCCTGGCCAACATGGTGAAACCCTGTCTCTACTAAAAATATAAAAATTAGCCGGGCGTGATGGCAGGTGCTTGTAGTCCCAGCTACTCAGGAGGCTGAGGCAGGGGAATTACTTGAACCCAGGAGGCAGTTGCAGTGAGCTGAGATCACGTCACTGCACTCCAGCCTGGGCAATGGAGCAAAACACTGACTCAAAAAAAAAAAAAAAAAAAAAGTCTTATTGATGCTTTTTTGTTAATTCCATCCATATCCTGAATGAGCTCTTTCTCTCTGACAGGATTTCAACGTTTTCCCCACTTGTTGTTTTCCATGATGGGCATTTCCATGGGGACTCCTTATCTTGCATATTAGTCAATATCATCATTTAGGTAAATTTATAATCTGTAAATCCATTCATTTGTAGCTTGAGGATTTTGTGTTACAGTTAGAAAGACTTTCATACTACAACATTCTAAATTACTTTTCCTCTGGCTTCTTCTAGCACTTTAATGTTTTTACTTATTTTACATCAAAACCATTAGCCCATTGGTAACATACTCTAGACCCGGTCTCGAGATGTGGCTTCACAGTTTCTCCAGATGGTTATGAAGTTCTCCTGTAAACCTCCACTTGTCACGATGAAACACCAGGGACCACACCTCAAACCCTGCTGTAAGCAACAGGAAACCTGAGCAGAACGGTGTTAGTCCGCAGCCTTGCCTTGCTGTTATGCAGAAATGATGACACAACCTAAATCACCATTGCGAGGGCTTCTCTGATAAATCACAGTTCATGAAAACATGGAACATGATATCGCCATTAATACAAGAACTAGAAACCCATTATGGATTAAATTAAAAATATCCTTAAAATAAAGTGCTATGGGTTTTCTTGGCTTTGTTTTTTTGTTTGTTTGTTTTGAGATGAAGTCTCTCTCTGTCGCCCAAGTTGGAGTGTAGAGGCGCAATCTCAGCTCACTGCAACCTTCGCCTGCTGAGTTCAAGTGATTCTCCTGCCTCAGCCTCCAGAGTAGCTGGGATTACAGGCATGTGCTACCACGCCCGGCTAATTTTTGTATTTATTAGAGACAGGGTTTCACTACATTGGCCAGGCTGGTCTTGAACTCCTGACCTCGTGATCCGCCTGCCTCAGCCTCCCAAAGTGCTAGGATTACAGGCATGAGCCATCACGCCTGGCCAAGTGCTACATTTTAAAAGCATGGTGCAGAATAGTGTGTGTATCACTGTACAATTTTGATTAAAACAGGAAAACATTTATACATGTATATACACAGAAAAATAGATAATAGAGGAGATAGAGTAGATAGATAGATGATAGATAGATAGACAGATAGATAGATAGACGATAGATAATCAATAGATAGATAGAGTCTTAAATCAGACAGCCTGGGTTCAAACTCCAATTCTTTCTCTTACTAGTTGTGTGACCTTGAGCATGGTACATAAACTCCTGTGATTCAATTTCTTATTTTTAAAATGAAGAGTTATAAGCCCCAAGTCCCTTATTCACAGCTCTGAGAACTAAACATGGCTTTTTTGACCACTCAGTGCAAAATCTTGCCTTTATGGACATAAAACTACCTTTTTCATTTATCTTACTGACTAGGAATTCTCATTCAGTTTCCTGCAAAAATATTAATGTCTTTAATTATGAGTGCTACCCCAGACTTTGTTGGGGTGTGGTATATGGCCCATTCATCAAAGGAAGTTCTGATTTCTAAAATATATCTGGCCCCTAAGTTCACAAAAGGGATGAGGACGTAATGTAGTTATTATGAGAATTAAATAAGGTTAGACATTAAATTGCTTTGAACTGTGCATGGCACATTGTAAGTGTCCTGCGACGATTTGTTAAATGAATTGTGCGCACACACACCTGCAAGAATAGATTTAAAATGTCTTTCAAAGGCTACATTAGCTCTCTCTGGAAATGAAGAACAGGAAGAATGTTTACTGATTACTGTACTATATTATCGGTTTTTGAACAGCATGAGAGTATTTACCTTTTAAACAGCAAATTTAAATCATCTTTGTCAAAAACTGGGTTGAAGAATATATGAATAGCTGGTACAACTGTGACAGCAGGAAAAGTTCAAAGCTTTTAACCTTTGGGTGTGACTGTAGGCAGAAGGTAAGAGTAGGCGGAGTAGGCGTGGGACCTGTCAAAGGTGAAGGTTGCAGGCATTGGATTCCGTCTCAGCTGGAGGATGAGCACGTGACCCCGAGCATTCTAAGAATCTGTAAGGAACCCAGTTTTGGCTAACTGAGCTAACTGACCGGGTACACGGCCCACGTCACAGGAACGGAATGCCTCTCGGAGCCACTCCTGTCTCTTTCACGACCAGGAAACTGGAGAAGATGCAGTCAGCGCGAAACTGTGGGGTGCCCCATGACGCCTGGCTGCAGAGCCACCACGGGCCCAAGTCTCCTTCTCACGGGGTGCAGTGTGAACCCAGCTCTGCAGCAGCTGCCTCCCTGCTGCCGAAGGAGCCAACGTGGTCTCTGAGCCTCCTTGTTTCTATGACACAGAAAGCCAGGCTGTAGCAGGTCTGTGTGACTGGGGGCAAGCCGTGCACCCCGGCTACAGCCCCCACTCCCTGGAGTGCTCAGCATCATGCACATCCTCTGTGTAACCCCCACAAAACTAAGAAGCGACAGCCCACCTGCCCCAGCGTAACACACCTGTCCCTGCACAAACGGAGTCTCCCTCCCTCCCTCCTCAGCCACTGCCGTCTTCTCTGAGCCGTTCACCCCCTGTCCAGATGGTCACAAGGCCACCTGGACAGCACGTCACCTGCGGGAGGAATTCAAAAACTCACCCCCAGCAGCACATCCAAATGTGCAGTAGGAAGGGAGCGATCACGGACCACAGCCCAGGTCCTGGCAGGAAACAGGTGTCCTCAGAGAAGGGGCTTAGGCAGGTGTGAGGATGGGCTCTGGGCAAAGCCATGGTGGAGGGGAGGGGTAAAGGGCATCCACTGAGTGGCAGAGCAGAGCCCGGCGTTAGGAACCAGGACTACCTGGGCAAGAGTGGCAAGGGAGACACAGACCCCACGAAAGGCTCCTGAGCAAAGCCACGCCCGTGCTTGGGAAGTGCAGCACCGTCAACCCACAGCCGGAGCCAGAGAGCTGGGCATTCACGTCTGATCCTTTGCCCTCCCTCCCTCTTGGGTCCTGCCAGAGCCTTTGGGTGGCAGAACCTGATAAGGACCAGACAACGTGGGGACCCATCTGATGCCGTGTCAGGAGACCAGCCCTGCAGGACACAGAGCTCCGTGGGAGGAGGGAAGCCCAGGTCTGGTGGGACAGGAGAAGGGAGGATTTGGACACAGAAGAGTGGCAAGGGCACACGCATGTCACGGAAGAAAACACACGCGTTTGCTACAGTTATTGTTCCTGCTGTAAGTTCCCAGCTTAGAGCTGGTTTTTGACCTTTTACTTTTTTTTACTTACTTTTTACCAGCTACACCTCCTTTATCCTAATCCAGCGGCTCGGCTGGCAATTGTTACCTGCTCAGTGGGACTAAATCTCTCCTCTGGAGCCCTGGGAGGTGCGGCCTGAATGGAGTTTTTCATTGCTGTCCACCCTGGAGTTGACAGTGCTGCCAAGTATTCCAGAAAATCGTCTGGGATGATAAATGCTTCTTCCTGCCTGCAGAGTGGCGGAACGATCTCATTTTCAGCACCCCATTAATCAACTGACCCCCAGAACCCCATGACCAGTGGGACTGTGTAACTTTCCTACACGGCACAGAACACATTGCAGAGCTGAGATCCAATCACACACAGGAAGATAGAAATGGCACATCTGGGAGCCCTTGCTACATTGCTCTACTTTCCAACAACCAGCTTTTGATATGAATACCTACAAAATAGTGGAACTGACAAATTATTAGCATGGAATTACTGTACAATATTATCCTTCTTGGCAGCAGCAAAGTTTGTCAAAAAAGAGAATATTGGATATGTGACCAGTCAATATGGTTGCTTTTAGAATGCTTCCAATTAATGAAACATAACTCTGTGCACCCACTGGTTCTGCACTCCTTTGAATACTTTGTTCATTTCAGAACCAACAGAGGGGATGGTGTAAATATAAAATAATTAGGTTTAGAGTAATTTAACAAATCATTATTTAAATGCTCTGCGATTTGTAGTTTAAAGTAACAATCAACAGAAAGACAACATCCAGAATTGTATAGACTGATACTATGCCATTCACAAGGGGGAAATGATAGCCACTGTGTTCATGTAATTTGTTTCATTTTTTTTTTTTTTTGAATTGTGAGTATTAAGAAATGTACATCATCTAGATATCAGTTTAATGACACAAATTTCAGCTCAGGAGCTAGAATGCAAGTCCCCAAGGACATTTCTCTGGCTGCATATTTCTGAAGTTAATTTACAGTAGCTGCTGATTCTATTTTTCCTTCAGTTTTGATTAGCTTGTCTGCACATACTTGTGAATTTTTTCCTGCTTGATGCTGAACGTGGTTCTGTTTGCCAAGCACCTTCGTGCCATCAGTCCAACGTGCTAAGTCACCAGCAGGTTTGAATTTGGCGTCTGTGGAGAGACAAGCCACTACCACGGTGCCGAGCTGTGTCTGTCTTTGCTTATCTTTTTGTATGTCCCCTTTGCCCTTTTATTTATGTAATTTTTTTTAAAGTTTGCTTCCTGTCTCTTCAATCGTTGTGGAGCAGGAAGAAGACTTCATAAGTAAGACAAGAATAAAATCAGGTCATCCACGTGAATAATTCCCGTGATTTTCTATCTGCATTCTTACTCACAAGCCCCACTTGATGAAATTGTGTGCATCATGGTCTAGAAAAAGGCATGCGTTTTCATTGAAATGAAAAATATCTCAAAGAACTAAGAATGAAGCAAAGATGCTTTCTCATACCTAATTCCAAAATTGACTGCGCTCCATCAAAAGCTATTCTGTGGGTTTATGTGTGGCTGTGAACACAAACTCTTCCCTTTCATCCTCACCATCCCCTTTCTTCAAGATACCACTCGTAGCATGTACACATACATACACACACAGACATGCACACATATACACATGAATGCATGCACAGACACAAACACAACATGCACACACATAGACACAAACACACATGCACACATACATGTACACATGTACACAAACACATATGCACACATATGCACACATATATACACATACACACACACACATGTACACATATACACAAGCACGCATGAACAGCACCATGCACATACTCTAACCTCCACAAAACTACAAAGCAACAGCCCACCCGCACACACATAACATGCACACACAGACACAAACACATGCACACACACGTACATGTGTACACAAAACATACATGCACATATACACACATGCACACAGACACACGTGCACACATAGACACATGAACACATACACAGACACATGTACATGTGTACACATATACATGCATGCATATATACACACATACACACCTACATGTACATATGTACACACATACACACATGCACATTGTGTAACCCATGTACATAATACACATGCACACTTATATACACACATGCATACACACATATACATGCACATACAGAGACACACCTATACATATGCACACACATACACACACGTACATATGCACACAGGTACACACATGCACAGATATGTACACATATGCATACATACACATGTACACACAGAGACACACACCTTTACATATGCACACACATACATGCCTGTGCATACACATATGCAATATATATGTACACAAGGCACACATGCACACACATACCCACACTAGCACATACTCATACATATACACATGCATGCACACACACACATATCACCTACACAGTTCACACACACACATATAAACACATATGTATGCACACACACACTCCACCCAGGAGGACGGAGATTAGTATTAGAGAGTGTAAGAGCCAGGCCTAAGGAACTGGAATTGGAAAATAACCGTGAAGATCTCGTGAAAACATTCTCCAGTCGCCAAGGACAGCAGAGCCTTCACAGCACCCTCATTAAGCGCCTGCCTGAGGACAATTTTTATAGAGGTATATTAAACTGTTTACGATTAAAATGGATCTTTGAAGTAATTAATAGTCTGCCCTGGTAATTTCATCACATTTTGCTGCTGGATGGCAATTATGATTTAGTTATGATCGCCTGATGAAGAACATACTAGATAATTCTTCAGATAATTTCCTTTTTATTCCTGGTTAGGGAGCAAGGTTAGGAGAGATACAAGGTTATGGCTTTGCTGTAATCTAATTTTCCTACTTTGAAAATAGAAGTCTTTCCAGGCTTTAAAGTTTGCTAAGAGGAGACTCAGAAATGGTGACAGACGTCGCATCTGAACGGTGTCCTCCGTCATTTAGAACAATGGCAGGTCCTGAGGACTCTCGGCACCGCAGGAAACTGGATGGCTTCTCTTTCATTAACGTGGAGACTCAGAAAATGCAACAGATGGGGACGCAACAGACTCTTCTCCCTGGATTTCCCTCCCTGAGATAGGAGGGGTTCCGAAATACAGAAGAAAAACCTGCAATAATGAGAAAAGCAGGGGGATTCCCACCGTGGCCCAGGTCGCCGGCTAGGAATGCAGGCGGGCATGGAGGGGAGCTGACTCCGAGCGCACCTGCCACTCACAGGTGAAGCTCACAGCCAGCCACGGGACGCAGGGGAGCCTTCCCATCTCCCAGTCAGACTCAGCTCCTTGAATGCAGGGCCCTGCTTTACACCCCGACTGCGACTCAGAATTCCTGGTGCTCTGAGACAAGCGATGAGCAGCTTGTCATTAAATACCTGAGGAGTTGAATGTATGATAATAAATAGGATATTGGAACTGGAGTACCATGTCACATCTGGTTTGTTATTTTCCTTTTCTCCTTAAAAAAATCATCTCCTTGTGTGTTTGCAGCCCTTTCTTGACCACTTCTTTTCTTTTTCTTTTTCCGTTTTCTCAACTTTTCCCCTATTTGTCTTGAAGGAAAGGTGCGGGGTATCTGATTTTCCACGTCAGTACGACTCTGTTCATCACCGTGCGAGGCTCTGGCGTGGGGGCAGAGTGGACAGAGTACTCACCCCGCCCGGGCCGGCTGTCCATCACCTCGACTGCGTCCCCACTGCAGGCTGCCAGCCCAGATGTGCGATTTCCCACGGCGGAGAGCAGGCGCGCGTGGAGGCGGGTGCATGAGGGAGGGAAAGCGGCTCCTCAGCCTCCAGCCGTCACTCAGTGTCGCTCGCTGTTCTCACAGGCTCAGCCCTCGTACCTCGGCACGTGCCTTGGAAATTCAGATACTTGAATGTTCTCAGAGAATAGAGAGCGCATATTGAGAGAAACTCAGATATCATCGCATGGGAAACCACCTCTTCAGCTGAAAATTACTATGCGGGGCTGTAGTTAGGTATACTTGTGGTCTGGCTTGGAAAAATAAAAAGGACAGAACCAAGGCCAGATTCCACTGCAGTTGAAACGACTTGGTTCACGTCATGTCAGGTGTCAGGAAGTCGCCTTCCTCTTCTCAAACACTCGGGTGGCATGACTGAACTTCAGATTATGTAAAACGCCTTTGGATTTTCCAAAGTTTTTAATGCTCGTGTAGTGAGCTACATAATGGAAATCACCCATGTTCTATTACTACACCAGGCCGCAAGCCTTAGCCGGGTTACTGGAACAGCCACAGGGCAGAGCTGGAGGCTCAGACAATCCCCGCTGAAGGCGCGGAACCCAGCGCCCTCCGCTGATAAAGCAGCAGAGCCATCTAGATCCAGGAGGCAGAAATGGAAACCCCAGGTGGGTGAGGAAAAGCATCTAACAATTTCCGAGAAATTGCTGAAGGCGCGGAGACCAGCGCTCTCTACTAATAAAGCAGCAGAGCCATCGAGATCCAGGAGGCAGAAACGGAAAACCCCAGCTAGGTGAGGACAAGCATCTAACAATTTCCGAGAAATTGAAAGTAACATGAAGTAAAATTGTCCATTAGCAATAGCAAAGTCCTTTTCACAGGGCTTAAGAGTGCAACCTCAGCACTTTGCATATTGACGGCAGAGAGGAGAAAAACACCCCCGTGCTGTAAAACACAGGTGTTGGAAGGAAACGCCACTACAGGAGTCTGAGAATCAGAGGCAGCCAGAGAAACAAGGCCGGGTGCAGGGGCTCACACCCGAAATCCCAGCATAAGAAACAGGGCCAGGTGCCGCGGCTCATACCTGAAATCCATCGTGAGAAACAGGGCCAGGTGCAGGGACTCACACCCCAAATCTCAGCGTGAGAAATAGGGCCAGGCATGGCAGCTCACACCCGAAATCCCAGCACAAGAAGCAGGGCCAGGTGCGGGGACTCGCACCCAAAATCCCAGCGTAAGAAATAGGGCCAGGTGTGGCGGCTCACGTCTGAAATCCACTGTGAGAAACAGGGCCAGGTGCAGAGGCTTACACTCGAAATCCCAGCGTAAGAAATAGGGCCAGGTGTGGCGGCTCACACCTGAACTCCATCGTGAGAAACAGGGCCAGGTGCAGAGGCTCACACCCAAAATCCCAGCACAGGAAGGGCACAAAGGCAGGTGCCTGTAGTCCCAGCAACCTGGGAGGCTGAGGCAGAGGGATCACTTGAGCCCAAGAAGCCGAGGCTGCATTGAGCCAAGATTGTACCACTGCACTCCAGTCTGGATGATGAGTAAGACCCTGTCTCAAAAAAAAAAAAAAAAAAAATTAATTTAAAAAGAAAACAAACAAAGCAAACCCCAACTGATAAGCTCCTTGTGCAACCCCAGAGCCAGCCCAGCAGCCATGGAGGTTCAATGCTGGACATTGAGCCACTCGCGTGGCCTTGTCCAACTCCAGTCCTCCTAGTGAGAAAGGGGAAGATCACGCAGTCTGTGGTCAGCACTGTGAACTCTGCTGCCATTACAGAGACCAAGGAGCAGGAAGAGGACACCAGTCACATCATCCCAGGCGCCTCAGCTTCGGCGCACTCACTTTTGTATCCTAAGGCAAGTCCCTCAATGAGCCCGTGGTGTGCACCAAGATTTATGTACAAGGAAATTCCTAGACACACCATTTATAACAGATAAATAAAAAGGAACCTAAATGTCCAATGCCAGGGGATGAATTAAATGCCATCCAAAAATATTTCAGAAAATGGAACAAAAGCCAAAATAGAATGGCAGGTGAAAAAAACTGACTACAGCACTTTATATTTGATAAGATGCTCTTGTGTTTGATGAACTAGAAGCAGGGTCCAACGACATCTGGTGGCGTCAGAGCCATAGACGAGGGGGGTCTGCAGCCTCCGCCTGGAGGCGACGCGCCTGGTCTCTCTATGCTCCTGCTTCGATTGATCTGTGTTTTGGAAACCTGGTCATGTCAGGACGCGTGTTTTACTCGCCCTTTTCCCCATTCAGTTAGGGTGAGGGTGAGGCTCACTTGGCGCCTCTGGGTTCTCTGCAGCATTTAGCACTTGCCTGAAGCTGAGGTCTTTCAACTCACTTCCGATTCATTGTTCACTTGAAGGCAATTGGGATGAAGAGGGAAGCAGGGCTGAGATCCTCCAATCTACAAGTTCTACCAGCAGACAACCATAGCGAGGCAGAGCGCGGGGAGCCGTGGGGAGGGTTAGACGTGTCAGCGCACGGCTTTTCTTAGGGAAAATGCAGGGAACATGACATAATGAACAGTGACAGCTCTCTTACCGCATTCGGGACATGGAGGTGCATTTTTCCACACTGTTTTACAGGATTCAACAAGGATTATTCATGAACCAAGAGGGACTTTCAACAAAGGATCCACGGAGGTTATGAGGCCCTGCAGGGGGTCTCCTTGCTTATTGAAAAGAGGTGACAGGCACAGTCTGTGCACCCCAGCTGCCTCCCTTGGGAAAGAAAAGCCGTCATGGCAGGGGCGGGAAACCTGGAGCTCCGGTAAGAAAATTCTCTGGAGGGATCCCCATTACACCTGCTCTGAACACAACATTCCCTCCCCAGAAGATGTCTCCAAGACAGCCGCACAGAGAAGGGACTGTGGGAATCAATACACCACTCGATCTTTTGTTTTGGGAGTAGCCAAGAGCCCCGATAGCCCAGCTCTGGTCGAATCCGGGTTCTAGAGTAAGCCTCAGGCTCCAGGTCTAGATGAGTGTCATGGTTCGTTTCAGGAGCCTTCTTGATGGGGCCGTGGGTGCCCAGACAGTGGTCACACATTCTGGGTGTGTCTGTGAGGGGGTCTGTATGACAGTAACATTAGGATAGGGGTTCAGAGCCAGAGGGAGCCCTGCCACACTGTGAGTGGCCTCGTGCAATCCACTGTTGAACCCACTGAGGGCCTGAGCAGAACAGAAAGCTGCCCTCCCCCAGCAAGAGGGAGTTCCTGCTTGACACTGTGAGCTGGGACACCGGGGCTTTTCTGCCTTTTGGTTTGAACCGAAGCGTTGGCTCTTCCTGGGTCTGGCACCTGCTGGCCTATGACTGGAACTCACACCTTCACCTCCCCGGTCTCCAGCCCATTGACTACAGGTCTCGGGACGTGCCGACCTCTGTTATCAGGTGAGCCAATTCCTTGCAATAAATCTTTTTAGATATAGATATAAATATAGATACAGATACAGATGGGTGTAGATATAGATAAAGGTAACAGGCATAGATATAGATACAGATAGGTACACATAATATAGATACAGATAACAAGCAGATAGGTACACATAATATGGATACAGATAACAAGCAGATAGGTACACATAATATGGATACAGACAACAGGCAGATAGGTGTACATAACATAGATACAGATAACACGCAGATAGGTACACATAATATAGACACAGATAACAGGCAGAAAGGTACACATAATATAGATACAGATAACAGGCAGATAGGTGTACATAATATAGATACAGATAACAGGCAGATAGGTACACATAACATAGATACAGATAACAGGCAGATAGGTACACATAATATAGACACAGATAACAGGCAGAAAGGTGTACATAATATAGATACAGATAACAGGCAGATAGGTACACATAATATAGATACAGATAACAGGCAGATAGGTACACATAATATAGACACAGATAACAGGCAGATAGGTACACATAATATAGACACAGATAACAGGCAGATAGGTACACATAATATAGATACAGATAACAGGCAGAAAGGTACACATAATATAGATACAGATAACAGGCAGATAGGTGTACATAATATAGATACAGATAACAGGCAGATAGGTACACATAACATAGATACAGATAACATGCAGATAGGTACACATAATATAGATACAGATAACAGGCAGAAAGGTGTACATAATATAGACACAGATAACAGGCAGATAGGTACACATAATATAGATACAGATAGGTATAGATATAGATACAGATACAGATAGGTATTGATACAGACACAGATAGATACAGATACAGACAGTGTAGATATAGATACAAACAGGTATAGATAAAGATAGGTATAGATATAGATACAGACAGGCATAGAGACACAGATAGATATAGATACAGATCGGTAAAGCTACAGACACAGGTAAAGATGCAGAGAGCAATAGGTACAGATATAGATAGACAGATAAGACATAGACACAGATAGGTCTAGATACAGACACAGATAGATATAGATATAGACAAACATAGGTGTAGATATAGACAAAGGTAGAGATATAGATCCTATTGGTTCTGTTTCTCTGGGGAACTATGACCAATAAAACAAGTCTTTTAAATTAAAGCCCAATCATAATCCTGGGATTTTGACCCATAGTTGGTGGTAAACTGCACACTCAGATTGTGAGTAGGGTGAGCAAACAGAGGCTGCCCAATTGTCCCCACACACATGAGGGCCACATGGCGCCCCCCACCAGCCTCTGTGGCTGCAGGAGCCTCTGACCCGTCCGGTAGGAGCTTCTGCCTTCCACAGAACATGCTGGTGATGGTGAATACTTAGTGTCAACTCGATTGGACTGAGGGATGCAAAGTAATGTCCTGAGTGTGTCTGTGAGTGTGTTGCCAAAGGAGATGAACATTTGAGTCAATGGCTGGGAGAGGCAGACCCACCTCAATCTGGGTGGGCACCATCTAGTTAGCTGCCAGCACAGCCCGGATGAAAGCAGGCGGAGGAACGTGGAAGGAATAGACTGTCTGAATTTTCCGGCCTCCATCTTTCTCCCGTGCCGGATGCTTCCTGCCCTTGAACATCAGACTCCAAGTTCTTCAGCTTTTGGACTCCTGGACTACCACCAGTGGTTTGCCAGGGGCTCTCGGGCCTTTGGCCACAGACTGAAGGCTGCGCTGCCGGCTTCCCTACTTCTAAAGTTTTGGGACTCGGACTGGCTTCCAGCCTCCTCAGTGTGCAGACGGTCTATTGTGGGACCTCACCGAGTGATCACGAGTCAGTTCTCCTTAATAAACTTCCTTTCATGTATACATCTACCCTATTAGTCCTGTCCCTCTAGAGAACCCGGACTCATACAACACTTCAGCGGGACACCGACCAGGAGGATGAGTGCTTCCTTCTCTCCTGGCCAGGGCAGTACCTGAGGAAAGCTTGGATTCAGGGGCCCGGTAAGAGCTACAGGGGTGGAAACAGGATCATGGCAGCAGATAAACAGGAGGCCAGTGTCCGGTCTGCCCTGGCCGTGCAGCTAGACCAGAGAGGATGGGGAACAGCGCCCAAGGCGGCCACTTCCCTACTGCCTGCTGTCGGCCATTGGTGTCAATTCGCCAAGGCCTTTCCACACAAAGGCCCTGTTGTCTTCTGCGTATTACACATTTTATTCTTGGAACCCGTCCTCAAGGGTGTAACTCCCACGGCCATGCAGAGGTTGGCGGGGCTGCGCTGTGACAGGGCCTCCATGCCATCGTCAGCCTCTGGCCCATCCCTCAGGACCACCCCTGTGCCCAGCCATGCTTTCCATTCACCGCTAGGTCTCACTCTGCAAGAGCTTTAAACAACTCCTCTCTCTAGGCTAGATTTTGGTGCCTGGATCCACGAAGCCCTGTTCCATGAGGGCTATCAGGATCCTGGGCTCCTTTTGTCAGTTCTCTCCCAGGTTTTTACACTCAGGGTTAGGGCTTCAGAAATAACACCAGGGGCCAGTTTGAGCCCTCAGCATGAATCAGATGGCGGAGTGCCATATTGGAGACTCTAGTCTCATGGCCGTAGTTCACTACCTGCTGTAAGTTAGGAGAAGGGTTACTGTGTTTTTCCTCTAGGATTACCTTCAAAAACGCTACCTGAAAAGTACGTACCAAACACTCATGCAGTTCCCACCTCTCATTCAGTATAAATAACATGGAGGAGGGTCTCGCACTGGGGTCTCTTTGATGCATATTCATTTCTGATTAAGATCTCAAAAAGGAACGGGAGAGGTTTAACGGCTGAAGCAGATTCAGGCACACCAGAGCTGCTGCAGATTATCTGCTCCGACCACGTCGTTTTATGGACCTGGTCTTTCAGGACCAGAAAGCTGAAGGAAGATTCCTGCAGTCACGAGAGAAATAATTATGAAAACAGGACTCAGACCCAGGTCTCTCGACCTTTTAGTCCAGTGCTGGAATGAGCATCTTTCCAAGGCCAGTGTGAAAATGTTCTCTCTCTGGATTCCTGCGCTCGACGAGCAGCGACAGGTGTTTTTCATTTTGACCATTTTTGTTCCTAAGCAAATAATTATCTATTAATCTTTCTTAACCAATTAAGCTATGGTTCTTCATTTCAAGGAATCTCATTAAAAGTAATGGCCTTTTCCTGCTGGAATTTAATCTTGTTTTCTTCATTAAAATGTTTATTTTTGTAGCACCTTCAAAAAGCCTGAAGCGGAAAGGGAATAGTTCTGATGGGACACGGGTGATTTGTGACTGTGTCATCGCCATTGTCGGTGTTATACCAATATCATTTTTATGAAATGGCATTTTTTCCATATTTTACAAGTTGGGAAGCGTTATTGCCTCGTTTAAGAACTTTCAAGCTGTAGAATATGAAGCACTGTCTAGAACCTTTTTCCACCTTTATTTCTGGAAGTGCTTCTGGATTATCGGTGCTCCTAAGTGAGTGTGCAGCAGGAAAGGGGAAAGGTCTGTGTTTGGGCTCGGTGGAGGCATGAGGACGTGGTCCAGGGGTGCTGTCCCCACGTCTGAGACTCTGTGTCTTATATGACGAGGCAGCGAGAGCAGAAGCCAGGGCTGATCATCCTGAGAGGGCTCGGTGGAGACTCAGGCTGTACGGTACTTTTCAGATCCTTTATTCTTCTCAGCAGCAGGTTATCTTCGTCAGATCAGAATTTGCTCAGCACACGGGAAGGCCGTGAACCCACACTTGCTCTGCTTGAGTCGGGGCTTGGATGACCAAGCCCACTCTCCTCACCATGGTTACCCATCCAGGGAAGACTCAAAGAAGGCTCTTCAGAAACTCCAGGACTCACTGGAGCAGACTGAACATTCCAGATGTGATCAAACTGATTAATTTTGCAGATGAGGACAGTAAGGCTGAGAAAGCCCGGCCCACCCGCCTGAACTCCTCAGTGTGCTCATGGCCGTGGCCAGAACCCCGTGCTCCCAGCTGCCCTCTGCCTCAGGGCTGCTTTCATGCACACCGGGATTCTGATTCTGACGTCCGAATCCACGTGCTGAATCAGATTCCAGCGCGAGTCTCCAGATCACGGCTCTTCTGTGGATGAGCTGTCAGCAGGGCTGACCCCAGGCACAGGGGCAGGGCCCCACCCACCCCCCAGCCAGGCCCTTAGCACCAGGCCCCATGGCCTGTCCCTACAACCCCCTCCCAGCTCTGCTGATGGAAAGCAAGTGGGGGTGGGGTTTTCCCAGCTGGAACAGCTCTGTTAAAAGCTCGCTGAGGCCCCCATCACTCAGAAGTGAGGCCCCGCAGCCTCCACTGCAGGAAAGGCACCGGAGAGGCCGGTGTGACAGGCCTCAGGACTTTTCCAGCACTTTTCAGCAACAGAAACCTGGGAGTTTTATCCTAATAAAATCAGAGCTGGGAACGATGCCTGCCACACAGCTGTTCTAGGAAACTACCGGAACCTATCTTTAGCCCCACTGGCACAGACACGGCCTTCTCACAAGCTGAGTGTGCCTTTTCCAGGACTGGTGCCTGGAAGGGACTTTGTACTGTAGAATAATTTTTGAATTAAAAATACATAAAACTTCTATTGTCTCTTTTATGTCCTCAGTATATTAAAGAAATTGCTTACCCTATCAACCAAATGGTTCAGATTCATCACCAGTTAATATGAAATCTAGGAAACAGGTTGTAAAATGTCAGTTAAGAAAAGAAAATGAATTAGAGAAAATGCACAAAACAACAAACCCCCAAAGATGTTCAGCTCAAACATAAACAGGTTAGTTCCATCACACAATTGCTGGAGTAACTCGTTTTTTAATAAAAGTAGGATCTATGTGTGATATATCATGTAGCAAATTGTTATTATAATCGAGTCATTTTTAAGCAGCCAAATAATTAATATAGTCCTACTCTTTTAATTGTTCCCTATATAGAAGATATTTTTCAGCGCACACGATGAAAAATAATAACCTGCTCTTAAAACTCAAGCGATTAAATGACCTGTAAGAGGACTAACATTTACCAGAGTTGGGTGATGCTTAACTCTCTGAGTGAAATGTACAAGCCTCATTAAAAATTAATGAAAAACTCAGTGATGTTATAATTCATTTCCCCTAAAGGGCTGTCACCCTCTTCCTCCCACCAGGAATTAGTGTCTGAAGTCTAAACTCTAGGCATTACAGTACAGTGTAACTGGTAATATCACCTAAGAACTGAGAGCTTTTTTCAGAAATAATCTTGTCTAAAATTAAAAATTGAATTCTTTTTCTGACTTAGAATTCTCCTTAAACTTGAATCAGTCTTCGTAATGTGGATGAACTGAAAGAACATCAGTCAACTTTTCCTTTAAATATCTGAGGATTTTTAACAACAAAAAATGGTTGCTTAGCAATTCAGTTAACAATAATTATAAGATGGCAGAAACAACGGCCAAACTTCCAGGTAAGAGAGCAAATGCTCTTCAAACACTTTAAAAGTTCTGATTTACATAAAAGCAATTAATATGTTAATTATAAACAAATCCCATTCATCTATTAATTCAAGCCTTATCCACAGTTGAAGTTTAGCCTACTTCAACTTTCCGTGTGTGATAAAATCTATAAAACTGCTTCTCTACACTGCTCTGTATCCCAAATGTATGGTACCTCTTAATCATGATAATAGTAAATTTGAACATTAATTAGATAAGTGTTTGCTATACATCAGGCACTTTGTTAACTATCTGACTACAGCCTTATGTGGTCTTTTATTCCACAAATAATGACCAAGTTCCTAACTCCGTTCTAAGTGCCAGTGATAAAACAGTGAGCACACCTAGTCCTGCCTTCACGGGGCTCAGAGGCTAGAAGGTTAGATGAAAGACAGGCACATGGGTAAATATGGAAATAAGCATGCTGTTAGGAGGTGGATGTGGTCCCATAAACAAGACACAATTATTGCCCCTGTTTACAATAAAGCAGCTGGTATTAAGGTAACTTGTTGGAGGAAACAGGGTTAAAAAGCCACAGATGAGGAACTGAATTAGCAGTTTGTCAAATTCTACAGCCAAACTCTTAATCACTGTACTTTGCTACTTGACCATGACTTGCACAGGGTAATATATACATATACACAAATGTGCATAATATATACACATAACATATATTTATATAATATACATTATGTGCGTACACATATATACACACTGTGTGTGTGTGTGTGTGTGTCTGGGGTTGTTTCTATTAATTAGGATCAGTTACTCATTAACTCATTCAAAAACATATATCAAGTGCCTGGCTTGGGTCACACATTATAAATACAGAAATGAATAAATATGGACTTTGCCTGCTTGTGACTTATCTCAAGCAGACTTCACAGGCGGAAGGAAGGAAGGAAGGAAGGAAGGAAGGAAGGAAGGAAGGAAGGAAGGAAGGAAGGAAGGAAGGAAGGAAGGAGGGAGGGAGGGAGGGAGGGAGGGAGGGAGGGAGGGAAGGAAGGAAGGAAGGAAGGAAGGAAGGAAGGAAGGAAGGAAGGAAGGAAAGAGTGAGCACTACTGCATTTGTTGCTGCCTCTGAAGAAGCCCAGACAGAGGTGATGGTCCCCGCAACAAGCAAGACCTACTGTGCACCTGGCAAAGTCCTGTTGTTTGACCAATATTGTCTCCAATCCTCACAAGTTACTAAATATCAGCAAATTGGAATGGTTTTCATAAGAACAAGTAAAGGATACATTAGTCATTTCTTAAAGAACACAGCAGACACATAGCCGCCTATTATTAGTTATTTGCATTGTGAAGAAGGATGTGAATATGGCCGATACTGTAACTGGCAGAATCTCCAATCTTTGCTTCAGTCAAATCCTGTTGGCCAGGTGTGGTAGCTCATGCCTGTAATCCCAGCACTTTGGGAGACCAAGGCAGGCAGTTCACCTGGGGCCAACATAGTGAAACCCCGTCTCTACTAAAAATGCAAAAATTAGCTGGGCCTAGTGGCAGGTCCCTGTAATCCCAGCTACTCAGGAGACTGAGGCAGGAGAACCGCTTGAACCCGGGAGGTGGAGGTTGCAGTGAGCCGAGATCGTGCCACTCCACTCCAGCCTGGGCGACGGAGTGAGACTCCATCTCCAAAAAAAAAAAAAAAAAAAAAAGCCTGTTGCCATCTTAACTCTAAAGCCGCCAAGCTGACTATCTTAAAAGCATGCCTCAATTCACATTCGAAATCTTAACCAAGCCCTGCCGTATGGGGGCCTGCGATGTTTTCAGGTCTAAGTGAAGATTATTTGGGGGTACTTTTTTTTACTTATCCTCTCAGCACCATTGCCTGCTAACGATCATTTTTAGAACCCATGTAGTTTCCAGACAGACTTTAAATTCTCCACCCACCCCAGCCAGGAGCTCTAATCCGCCCCTCCTCCTCCCAGGCTTTCTGCAGCCCCACTTCATCTCCTGAGATGTTTTCTCAGTGCCGCATTTTTAAAGCAAGGAACATCCTTCTTATTTTAATCTCCCTTCCTCCCACTTCTTTACTTGCACTGCTTGGATAAATAACTTCAACTTGGACAGAATGATAAACATGGATCAAAAACAACAAAGGAAGCAAATTACTTCCCACCTACAATGCGGCATAATAGAACTAATCATCTCCAGACATCCACCTGATTTACAGGTGCAAAAAATGCCCGCCTCAGGATGTATTTAATTCCAGAACATGTACTGGGAACACTGAATATAAAAGTAATTAACTAGGTGTCTAGTTGTTTTAATAATGTCATTTGAAATGCAGCCACCCCTGCAGGCTGTGGGGGGTGGGGTAAATGAGCAGTGGTGTGATCTGGGGGGAATATGGTGAGTTTTCAAAATCTCATCTCATGTGATTGTGGCCTCCGCTGGGATCAGAGCTCCCACACTGCAGAATGCTGACGAACAGGCAGCCTGGACCAGAGGGCTAAGCTACCACACCATCGCACAGAATGAAATTCATTAGCTTTCTTTCCTATCTTTCCATAACCTGGGTGTGAGCAACTTTTGCATATTAAAATGACACGGTTTTTCCCCCCAAATGCCCCTGAATCTTGACTTAGGTAGCACATGCCCCTGACTTCAGAACAGCCAATACAAGCATTACAGCCCACAGCAAACTGTTGGGCTGTGAAGCTTATACTGGCTGCTCTGAAGTGGAACTGTGAATCAATTGAAACTTTTTTCTTCATAAATTACCCAGTCTCAGGTAGTTCTTTCTGGCAGTGTGAGAACGGACTAATACATTACACAACTGTTATAATTGCTTTGTTTCAGGTGAGGAAAATGAGGCTCACAAGAGTAAATAACCTGCCCAGCATAAACTACCTACTAGGGCCAAGCCAAGAAGTGAACATCAATTTGACTCCAAAGCCCATGTAATAGTGTTTGGAAACAAAGCAACACATCAGTCAAATCAGTGCTGTGAATACAACAGGCACTCATTAAATGCCTATTGTGTGAAAACATTCATTTACTCTATAGTTTGGGGGTGAATGAAATTGCTAAAGCGAGAACAATAGAAGTAGGAGAATCACTTGAATCCAGGAGGCGGAGGCTGCAGTGAGCCGAGATCTCACCACTGCACTCCAGCCTGGGTGACTGGGCGACAGAGCGAGACTGTTAAAAAAAAAAAAAAAGAAGAAGAAGAAGAACAATACAAGCCAACATTATTAAATGTATTTACAGATAAAATAGCAGACCTAGATAAAGAAATAATTTTGTAGAGACAAATAACAGTGGCTCTCCATCTGTAAACCTCCAGATGCCTATGTGAGGTTGTTATAACTTGCATTAAGTACCATTGAAGGGAGGAACTCAAAGTCCATTGCCTTTTATTTTTTTCAATGAGTCTTTGAAAACGTAAGCTGCACACAAAGGCCAAACAACTGAAAGGAGTGTAGTCTCAAGTCTCATCACCGGGCGCATTTACACAGAGAGAAGACCAGATCTCCTCCCAATGACCCGGCTTCATTGCCCCCAATGACCACTGTGCAGAAAGGAAAACTGGCTTCAACCCAGCAATTGTTCCATGCAGGTGCCTCAGGCCTTCGGAAGCGCCCCCCGCTCTGCCTCCCTGACTTAAGACCCTGGAGACATCTTGCTTAGTTATAAGGCTTTTCCTTCTCCTGGAAACCCATGGGCTTAGTCACATGAGCAATTTGAGTCTTACGGGCAAACACCGAACACCACAGTGGGGGAAAGCTCTTTATGCAAACTACAACATTGAACTAATTCATCTGTCAGCCAAAACGTTTCAATGTATCCCTGTCATATGAAAACGGTAGGTGAACAGTTCCGTTCCTAAAGCTTCCGGGTTAGAGAAGGAGCTACACAGCACGGGCCATTGCTTGTGGCTCGCAGCTCGAGAAAGTGGAGGGCAGAACCCCACACGCAGCACCAGAGACATGCTGCGAACCTCCACCCAGGTGACAGAGACGCCGGCCGTTCACACGTCCATTGACTCCCCATCCCTGACTCCTCACTTCGCGGCATCTGAGAAGGCAGCAGCTTTCTTCTCCGAGCTTCTACTTGTAGTTTTACTTGACTGTGTCTTCTGAATTACAGTTCAGTAGTCCCATGATTTTGAAACTTCCCCATGCCCTTAGCTCTTTATTCCTGCACTTTTCTTCTTTATCCATTGTATTTCTTTAGATGTGCTCCTCATCACACCCAGGATAGTATACGGAATAATCCAAAAACCAACCTGACACTCATCTTTGAGTTTCTGGAATAAACACTTTAGTATAAATCATTGTTTCCAAGATGCTCTTCCATCATCACCACTTTAGCCAAAAGTTAGTTGCCGTATTTCTCTTCTTTCAAATTAAATATTTTATCAAGATGATACATTCACATATTCTTAAGTCAACTAGAACTATTTGGCTCATACTAATGACAAAAAAGACCCTCCTTCTCACTTAGATTCTTAGAAGCAGACACTCTAAACTCTCCACCTGCTATTAAAGGTATAAGAAAGTTATATTAGTGCCCTTGCAGGAATAAATGCAGCCACTCTCCATTACTCATGCTAGTGGGAATATAAATAACTCGGGAAAACGAAATCCATTGAGCTCAGGAGCTTTCTTCCCCCATTTACTTCAATCTTTTCACCCTGCAAGCATTTGACAAGCACCAGTAACAAGCGGCAAAACAGACCGGCTGATTCCATCTTCTCTCCATCCTTTCCAGCGCGTGGCTCAGGTGCAGAGGACATGGAGGCATTCGGAGGCATCGCCTCCCTCCACACCTTGTCATCCACTTTGGAATGCCTCCATGTCCTCTGCACCTCAGCCACCACCTGGAGACCCCACCTGCACCTGGACACGCCACCACCTCCATATTTCTTTTTAAGAAACTTGCTATGAAAGCCCCTTCCTCTCCCTGTCTCTTTGTCCTCATCCTCTTGACTGACTCTTTTTTTTTTTTTTTTTTTTTTTTGAGACGGAGTCTGGCTCTGTCGCCCAGGGTGGAGTGCAGTGGCTGGATCTCAGCTCACTGCAAGCTCCGCCTCCCGGGTTTACGCCATTCTCCTGCCTCAGCCTCCCGAGTAGCTGGGACTATAGGCGCCGCCACCACGCCCGGCTAGTTTTTTTTTTTGTATTTTTTAGTAGAGACGGGGTTTCACCGTGTTAGCCAGGATGGTCTCGATCTCCTGACCTCGTGATCCGCCCGTCTCGGCCTCCCAAAGTGCTTTTAAGCGGTCTGCATGAGCACTTAGGCCTCGCCCATGTAGAAAAGTATATTTTAAACCTTTTTTGAAAACTGGTTTTACCCTCACGCTTTCTACCCTTCTCGTGACATTTGAATGAGAAGGAAAAAATAATAGTACAGACTGTCATTGCCCTTTATGGAATCGGATTACAGAATTTACTACCTAAGAGACCCTGGGGAAGTTACTGAACTTCTCAAAGCTGCCTTTGCCTTATCAATAAAACAGGGATTGAATGTCATGTGCTTCCCGGGTTACTGTGGAAACTAAATGAGATTGCGTGTGTAATTACTCAGTACGGTCCTAGCAGTGTACTGTGTGACCAATAAATAAAGTGAGGACCTTTGGCTTCTGCAGTCAGAAGTTCAACAATAGGCCGGGCGCGGTGGCTCACATCTGCAATCCCAGCACTTTGAGAGGCCGAGATGGGCAGATCACCCAAAGCCAGGAGTTCGAGACCAGCCTGACCAACATGGTGAAACCCTGTCTCTACTCAAAATACAAAAATTAGCTGGGTGTGGTGGTGCATGCCTGTAGTCCCAGCCACTTGAGAGGCTGAGGCAGGAGCATTGCTTGAACCCAGGAGGCAGAGGTTGCAGTGAGTCGAGATGGCACCACTGCACTCCAGCCTGGGCAACAAGAGTGAAACTCAATCTAAAAAAAAAAAAAAAAAACTTCAACAATAACCCCATTTCTGTCTTGGCATTTATTCTGTTCCTCTTTGTAGCTTTTGACGATCATGACTGTCTTCTTACTTACTCATTTCTGTCTCGTAGCACATATCACACCAATCACAGAATAAGAAAATCTCAATTTAAATTTTAAAACTCACTACTATTTTTAAATTTAAAGTTTTAAAGCAGAGCTAAATCCTACTTCGACTTGAAACAAGATACATGGAAGTGTTAGCACAGCACTGAAACAGACTCACAACGAAAGGCCAAGGATGAAAATACAGAGCTTTGAAAACCAAGTGTATTTAGGGTACATGGCTTAGAAGGAAAGGAGTCTACATTAAAGTATTGCAGAAGCACCAGGCTCGGGGGCTCATGCCTGTAACCCCAGCACTTTGGGAGGTCGAGGTGGGTGGATCGCGAGGTCATGAGATTGAGACCACCCTGGCTAACACGGTGAAACCCCGTCTCTACTAAAAATACAAAAATTAGCCAGGCGTGGTGGCAGGTGCCTGTTGTACCAGCTACTCGGGAGGCTGAGGCAGGAGAATGGCGTGAACCCAGGAGGCAGAGGTTGCAGTGAGCTCAGATCGTGCCACTACACTCCAGCGAGACTCCATCTAAAATATATATATATATATATATGTGTATATATATATATAAAATATGTGTCTGTGTATATATATATATATATTGCTGAAGCACAGGCAGAAGAAACATTTCAACAAGAGGCACAGTAAAATCCTCATCACCAGACAAAACGAGGCATTAAAGGGTGAGACTTCCAGACACAGTGGTGCTGAGATATGGCCAGTTTTGTACGATGTGTTTGCCGTGTAATGAGAGATTTTATGGAAAGAAAAATAATAATAAGCAGGCTGTCTTCATCCCAATGCCACTCCCAAACGCAGCCCTTTTGGTGCCAATCTTTCTAATAGATTTTAAATCCAGCTCGTGCATGTCCACACAGTTGCAATGACTGCAGAAGGGCTGTTCCAGTTGGGGGATTATCCGAGCATCCTGCCTCTTCCCTCTTTTCCCTGTTTGTGATTTGCTTGCTCATTAGCACGAGTTTGAAAGGATGGAGAGATGGAATCAGCCAGTCAATTCTACTGCTTGTTAGTGGTGCTTGTCAAATGCTGGCTGGGTGGAAAGGCTGAAATCAATGGGGGAAGAGAGCTTCTGAGCTCAATGGATTTCATTTTCCCAAGTCACCCCTGCTCCCATCAGCATGGATCATTAAGAGTGGCTGCATTTGCTCCTATGTAATCAGATAATCTGTAGGGAAATGGAAGTTGGATTCCTATATGTCTCTATGTTAGATGCTTAGAAAGGAGCATCTGCAGATACTCTGCATTGCTTAATTTTGAGCAAACCGCAAGTGGAAATGAGAAGCACTAATGAAGATATTTGTTAGTTCATTATGGGGAAAACTCAGTTATCAGGGAATTGAAAGCAGGCAATTTTCCTGGTCTCAGGGAAGAGCACAGGAGAAAGCAAAATGCATTTAGAATCTAACTAAAGAAACATTAAAAGCATAAATGAAGTATGAGATTCATTTACAGCCTATTCAATAACAGTTAATGTCAGGGATCCAAATTTCAGCCCCTCGCAGGAATCATGCGGAGACAGATGACGCCATACGTCAGAGAACTTGGTAAATTAGATGCTCTGCTGTGTGAATTCAGCTCTGCACCTGAAAAGCATCCCGGGTTATTTTACACATACCTGTCATCACACATGGGAGTCACGGGACCTGCACTCTGTCCTCTGTGCCCAGGCAGGTGGCATGGTGACCTGAACACAGCGATCGTTCCCAGGCCTGGGGTCCCTCCTGGGAGGTGTGAGACTTGCTGCCCCCTGGACTCAGCCCTTCACAATCCTGGCCTCAGGCGGATGCAATCCCTGTTCCTCCCGGGTACCTTATCCATCAGAGTAACATGACTCTGAGTGTCTGTCCTGTGGATGCACCTTCAAGGCCCTCACACCACACGCATGGATGTGGCCTGCCCACCGGGACCCTGGAACTCAGACCTTGTGTTGTTGAGGGACAGCCTAGTTCAGAGAAAACTAGACATGAATTGAATATATGGTGTTATGCAATTTGACTCAGAAAAGCATCCCCACATCACCTCGTTCTCATCATCACTCTGTGACACGATTCTCCTCCACGAAGCCCGAAGGCAGAGCAGGGAGCGATTGAATTTCTGTGTCTTTCCCAGGCTCAGCACGGACCCCAATGGGGTGGATCAGAACATGCTGGTTGCAAGAATAAAGGAGACTTGCTGGTCTTGGTGCCCTTCTCAGCAAAACAAGCTTACGTGTGACTTATGGAGTTTTCAAATAGGCTCCTGGGATAGGGACAAAGGCATTTAGAGGAACATGAAACCAAAATTGGCAGGGACAAATGTTTGGCCCTGACAGTCCCGTCTCCCTTGCTCTGCGATTGCACAACTATTTCATTCGCAGGGGGCTCGTCCACGCCCATACCCACCGAGCTTGAGACTCATCTTCCTCTTGAGTCCACGCCTCCACGCGATACAAAGAAAAACACACAGGACACCAATTCCTGGCATCTGACTCCTCGGGTATCAGTGAGATTTCTGCCTGTTTTAGTCTCAGGCGTGGACTACACACAGAGCATCCTTCTTCCTCCCCTGGGCCTCCCCAAGGAGGTATCAGAACCCAACGGCACATGGCTTTGCATGGATGTGAGTCGGGGAGCGACTGCCGGTAGCTTTGTATGGATTTGAGTCCGGGCGCGACTGTCCGTGGCTTTGCATGGATGAGGACACCTGTCGCCAGCTCCCCTCCATTCCCGAAGAAGACAACACAGGACAAAGAGGTCGCCGGGTCGCTTAGGAGGCGGAAGCAGATGACCAAGTCCACAGGCTCCCCTTCCTGGGCTGGGGTCCGCTGTGCACACCTCCAGTCCAGGACAGACGAGCCGCACCACTGCCAAGACCAGCTGGAATCCACTGGGTGTCCAGAGAGCCACGGCCGCTTTACCCAGGACAGGGCACCTCGCATGCACCCCTCCAAATGCTCAAAGGCCACCTGGGCAGGTGCAAGGCGGAAGCAGAGCACCGGCAGGACTGAGTGTGGACCCACAGGATCTTGGGCCCTCAAATGAGAAGATGTGAACAGGAAAGCCTGTAACCCACACCCAAGTCAGCGTAAAGTGTGTGTGCGTGTGCGTGTGTGTGTGCGTGGGGGTGTGTGTGTGCATGTGCGTGTGTGCGCGTGTGTGTGCGTGTGCGTGTGTGTGTGCGTGGGGGTGTGTGTGCGTGTGCGTGTGTGCACGTGTGTGTGCGTGTGCGTGTGTGCGTGCGTGTGCGTGGGGGGTGTGCGTGGGGGGTGCGTGTGCGTGTGCATGTGTGTGAGTGTGTGTGCGTGTGCATGGTGGGGGTGTGTGCGCGTATGTGCGCGCGTGGGGGGGGTGTGTGCGTCCGTGGGGGGGGTGTGTGCGTGTGCGTGCGTGTGTGCACGTGTGTGTGCGTGTGCGTGGGGGTGTGTGTGCGTGGGGGTGTGCGTGTGTGCGTGGGGGGGTGTGTGCGCGTGGGGGGGTATGTGTGCGTGTGCGTGCGTGTGTGCACGTGTGCGTGCGTGTGCGAGGGGGGGTGTGCGCGTGTGCGTGGGTCGCCGAACCTTTCGTATTAGGACAAAAGGGGGCTTCACAGAGCCTCCTCGTTTATTACGTGGAGTCAGAGCCACTCCGTGCAGTTGTGTGAGCAGCCCAGGACTCCTAACCATGCTGGGGAGAGCAGCCCAGAAAACAGGAGCAGGCTGTGTGCGGGGATCCCCGCCTGAACCCCAGCTCTGCCACACCCCAGCTCTGGGTCTGAATCCAGTCGAAGTTTCTCCCTGGCACAGCGGTGATGGTGACGCCTCCCTCACAAGATTGTTGGGAGGGTTACCTGCAATGGAGCATGCAAACGCCTCCACTACAAGGGTTTAAACCTATGAAAACCCCAAAACCAGACGAAAAGAGAACCAATAAGACGCACACATGCCTATGTATACACAAGGTATATGTGCATTTTTGCAACTATCACACTGGTAATACCACGAATGTATAAAAAGTGAGTCCACTTCTGCCGGAAAAACATTACTATCGGCCAGACATTGTGACTCACACTGTGGAAGGCTGAGGCAGGCGGATCGTTTGAGCCCAGGAATTCAAGACCAGCCTGGGCAATATATCAAGACTATGTCTCTACTAAAAATACAAAAACTTAGCTGGGCATGGTGGTACCTGTAGTTCCATTGCTGGAGCCTGGGAGGCAGAGGTTGCAGTGAGCTAAGATCACACCACTGCACTCCAGCCTGGGCAACAGAGGGAGACCCTGTCAAGAAAGAGAGAAAGAGAAAAAGGAAAGAAGGGGAAGGGGAAGGGGAAGGGGAAGGGAAAAGAAGGAAGAAGAAGGAAGAAGGAAGACAGTAGGAAGGAGAAAAAGAAAGAGAGAGAGAGAGAGACAGAAAGAAAGAAAGAGAAAGAAAGAGAAAGAAAGAAAGAAAGAAAGAAAGAAAGAAAGAAAGAAAGAAAGAAAGAAAGAAAGAAAGAAAGAAAGAAAGAAAGAAAGAAAGAAAGAAAGAAAGAAAGAAAGAAAGAAAGAAAGAAAGAAAGAAAGAAAGAAAGAAAGAAAGAAAGAAAGAAAGAAAGAAAGAGGAAGGGAGGGAGGGAGGAAGGAAGGAGGGAAGGAGGGAGGGAGGGAAGGAAGGAAGGAAGGAGAAGGGAAGGAAGGAAAGGAAAGAAAAGAGGAAGGAAGGAAGGAAGGAGAAGGGAAGGAAGGAAAGGAAGGAAAGAAAGGAAAGGAAAGAAAGGAAGGAAGGAAGGAAGGAGAAGGGAAGGAAGGAAAGGAAGGAAAGAAAGGAAAGGAAAGAAAAGAGGAAGGAAGGAAGGAGAAGGGAAGGAAGGAAAGGAAGGAAAAGAAGGAAAGGAAAGAAAAGAGGAAGGAAGGAAGGAAAGAAGGAAGGAAGGAAGGAGAAAATATCAATATCATAAAGTAGTATGCAAAATTGATACCCAAGGACATTTACTTTAGCATTTTTATGATAAAACGCCAAGAACAACCCAAATGCCCAAGAGTAGAGGAAGCATCAAGAAATAGACACATATTATTCACAGGAAGGGACACTGTGATAGCTTCTGTGAGAGTGTTGTCTCTGGGTACAACTGATAACGCTCACAGTCCTCACACACTGAAGCGGACGGCGAGTGGATGGCATGGAAATCACGCCTGCAATTCTGCACAGGCTCACGTACACACGGAGGAAAGACACCAAGAACTTCAACTCTTCATACTCACTTTCAAAATGTTCGCTGTGGTGGCTGTTTTGGTTTTTTTCTTTAAGTTTTAAGTTCAGGGGTACATGTGCAGGTTTGTTTCACAGGTAAACTCGCACCAAGGGAGTTTGTTGTACAGTTTATTTCAGCACCCAGGTATTAAGCCTAGTACCCATTATTTTTTCTGATCCTCTCCCTCCTCCCGCCCTCCACCCTCCATGGGCCCCAGTGTCGGTTGTTCCCCTCTGGAGGTTGGAGGGTGGAAGGAGGGAGAGGATCAGAAAAAAATAATTATTGGGTAGAGAGCTTAATACGTGGGTGATGAAATAATCTGTACAACAACTCTTATGACATGATTTTGACTATATAACAAACCTGCACATGTACCCCTGAACTTAAAAGTTAAAAATTTTTCTTTCTTTTTTTTTTTTTTTAGATGGAGTCTTACTCTGTTGCCCAGGCTAGAATGCAATGGTGCTATCTTGGCTCAAGGCAACCTCCACCTCCCCAATTCAAGCGATTCTCCTGCCTCAGTCTCCCGAGTAGCTGGGATTAGAGGTGCCCACCAGCACCACATCCAGCTAATTTTTGTATTTGTAGTAGAGACAGGGTTTCACCATATTGGCCAGGCCGTTCTCAAACTCCTGACCTCAGGTGATCTGCCTGCCTCAGCCTCCCAAAGTGCTGGGATTACAGGCGTAAGCCACTGCACCCAGGCAAAAAGTAATCACCTACAGGAAAAAAGTAGTGTAGAAGGACCAAGAATCATGGTGAGCTGTATAAAGATATTAATAATAATAGTGTTTCTGTTATTAAAAATAGAATGGTGTTGACCTTACACAAAACACAGGGAATGCCACATTACAAATCACAACGTCAGTCATTTTGGACCTGTAAAATCATGTTGCCTTTATCATCTCTTATTCATTTAAAGCACTTGTGAGGACTTAACTGTACATTTTAAAGTAACTCAGTACAACTGGATTGTAACACAAAGGATAAACGCTCAAAGGGCTGGATACCTCATTCTCCACGATGTGCTTATTTCATATTTCATGCCTGCATCCGAACATCTCATGTACCCCATAAATATATACACCTACAATGTGCCTACAAAAATTAAAAATAATTTTAAAATAAAGACAATGCATTCCACTGCAGCAGCACACACACAAAGCATTTGTGGCTTCTCTCAGTGTTCGCATTTGCTCTGCAACGGGAATGTCTGTGCAGGAAAGACAGAGCCCCTGCCCCGGGCGTGCCCAACCTCGCCAAGGAGGGTCAACTTCGAAGGAATAACCTTCCGAAAGAGCTCTTTCCCTCTCAAGGCTGCAGAAAGGACATATTCTGCCTGATTGTGCCAATTTTTATTTTACAGAGTAGAGAAATTCTAAATTAACATATTTTTACTAGAAAGAGTCAGTATTGATGGGGAACGGATAAAATCCTCACATACAACATTTCACACATGGAAGTTTGAGATTGTGGAACCACTTGTTAGCATCGTATTGGGTCCTCAAAATGACATTAAAATGTAGATTTAAAAGGATTTACTATGCTCACTTTACACAAAACTAGTAAAATAAAATTATTTAAGTGGGAAAATAATTACCCCTAATTGCAATATGATACTATTTTTCAATATATTAATTGGGAGATCTTTTTGCACTGATGATTCAAATCTGTTCATTTCTATCTAAATTTTTATTTCTTTATTTCTTTATTTTGAGACAGAGTCTCACTCTGTCGCCCAGGCTGGAGTGCAGTGGTGCAATCTCAGCTCACTGCAAGCTCTGCCTCCCAGGTTCACGCCATTCTCCTGCCTCAGCCTCCCGAGTAGCTGGGACTATAGGCGCCCGTCACCACGCCTGGCTAATTTTTTTGAATTTTTAGTAGAGACGGGATTTCACCGTATAAGCCAGGATGGTCTTGATCTCCTGACCTCATGATCAGCCCGCCTCAGCCTCCCAAAGTGCTGGGATTACAGGCATGAGCCACCATGCCCAGCCCATTTCTAACTGAATTTTAAAGGGCTCCTAATATTATTACCTGATCTTTTTATTTAAAATGTTTAAACAACTTGCTGCTTCTCTAACATCTAGAATCTACACTATCACATAGAACAGAGATACTCATAGATTCAGGGTATATGGCATGATAAAATCTGCATTTTTTAGAGAATTAGATCATTCCACAGCTAAGTCAGTAGCCTGAGTCCCTATCCTTCATCCTCTGGGGTCCCTTCCCTGCCGGGCACAGGGTTCTAGTGGCAGGTCCTCACTCCGTGGGACCTTTCTCAGCATCTCAGACAGAAGGACTGTCTGGAATTACAGGGCACAAACAATTGTCTGTCTTGCTAGGAAGTCTCATCTGTTCTTATGAAAGCTGTCCAATTAGTCTTTACTGGACTAATTAGTCATAACTGGATTTATAACCTTTTCCATCTATTGCCATTTGGGAGTGGATATCTTCACCAAGTGATTTTTTTCCCTCTCTATTTAATACCGAGGTTACTTACCTGATAAGCAAAGGAGATATTATTGATGAAATGCTCTCATAGTACATCAGCTTGAGTCTGTCAGCTCAATCAATAATTTATGCCCGAGGGCCAAATAAAAAGAGGGAGTTGAATTATCACCCATGGGGCAAGTTAGTGATCATTTTACCAGTGGAAAGCTAAGCAGTTGGCTATGGTTCCCTCCCACACACTGTTACAGGGGAGCGGGGACACCATCGGGTAGAAATTCCACCTCCCCACAAGGTTCAGCCATCCTCATAGGCCTCCCCGTGCCCCGCAGGGAGCCTAGGGCTCTGCCCCACCATCCTAGGCTTCATCTGAGCCCAGCTTTGACCCCTGTCCTCCTCCACCTTTAGTGAGGCTGATGAAGCACCCCTGACATTCAGCCATTCGAGAGCCTTCCATGGATTCTTCTAGAAAGAGGAGCGGGATCTGATCAGCTGTTCTCTTCCCACATCTCTCATCAATCCTTGGTCCTACAAACTGATAGGGAACTCCTCCAAGACATACGTCCCTGAAGAGAAGGAAGAAACCCTGGTTACACACGATGAGATTTGTTTCCTCTCAGGTTATCTTGACCACCTGGGGATGTTCAGCCCCATAGCTAACTGGCTCAAGGAAGGCATTGAAGGCCAGGAGGAGACTTTTGGGGGTCTCCTGAAAGGCTCGATAAAACCCTTTACAGTAGCCCAGGAGCCTGGGTCATCGCGGGCCTTCGTGTTGACAGTGCAGGCACACACATGCCCACAGGCACGTCTGAGTCTTCTGGCTCTGGAATGACTTCAGTTCGTTCGTCTAACAACCCTGCTCGTGGACATCGACCTGACTGAGGACCCCTTAATCCACATAAATCCTGGCAAGCACAGGACCTTTGCAATAATTTTTCCCAGTCGTGGACATAACTTACAAGCACTGCTGAATGTGGGCCTACTTGGCTCCACACAATAATAAATGTAAGTCATAAAATCCAAAACATATGCCAATACAGGACTCAAATATAAATAGCTAGCAGACATTATCCTGAAAGATAGTTTCAGTATAATTTTATAACATTGCAAGCAAGGAAGTCATTACTTTACCCTAAATTCTTTTAGAGAAAGTGAGACCTCCTCCCAAGAGGAACATGAATTTGGCCCCAATAAATTCTGACTTAAAGTATAATTGCATTTGGTGACTTGATCTCACCTTCATAATCGAACCTCACATGATTGAAAAGATTGACTAAGACTGTGAAACTTCAGTAAGAATGTAGGCACCCCATAAGCAGCCTGTCATTTCTCAGAGAAGAAATTAAGGATTCCAGTGACTTCCAAGGTGATGGAGACAGTGAACAGTGATAGGCCAGAGCTGTCTCTCTCTCTCCTCTAAACGTCTCCTTCTCCTTAAAATAACTGGTGAGTGCTATGACTGTCATCTAAGACCACTCTTAAGAAGCAGAAGTGGCCAGATGCGGTGGTTCACACCTGTAATCCCAGCACTTCGGGAGGCCGAGGTGTGCAGATCATGAGGTCAAGAGATTGAGACCGCATGCACCTGTAGACCCAGCTACTTGGGAGGCTGAAGCAGGAGAATTGCTTGAACCTGGGAGGCGGAGGTTGCAGTGAGCAGAGATTGCGCCACTCCAGCCTGGACAATAGAGTGAGACTCCATCTCAAAAAAAAAAAAAAAAAGAAGCAGCAGCAGCAGCACGACATTAGTGCAGGTACGGTGATCCTAATTAGCTCTCGTTGTATCATTTAATCTGATGATTGCATATTATACTTCATGTTTGTGTGATTTTCTCATTTGACTTTTTCATACATCCAATGAAACATAGAACTACATATGACAATTTTCTTCTTGTGACTGACAAAGGTGATACAAAATTATTTGGGGTTGTCTCAAATTCACATGACTAGCTGGTGATGAGGTTGGGATGAGAAGCCTGGGACCCACGTTCTTCCCCCACGTCCTCACCATTACCCACTAGGGACCAGTGGATCAGGAGGTCTCAGCGAGGTGTGAAAAATAACCCTCTTATTACAAGGACTATTAGGCACCCAAGCCCATGCCTGTGAGAAACAGTGTAACTGGATCATTTAAAGATTTCTTTTTCCAAGATGATTCGATTATTGTTTTCACTAAGAGTGAGGTAGGAGGTGGAACTTGACTCCAGAGGTAGGGCTTGGACAATGGACCAGATTGAGGACTAGCTAAAATTCGGCCCCTGGGGCAAAAGCAGCTTTTGATCAGACACGCCCGCCAGTGTGCCATGTCAGTTTAATGGGGAGGCTGTGCCTGAGTGAGGCAGGGAGTGTGTAGAGAAGGAGGGTGTTGATAACGGGGGCTGTGCCTGAGTGAGGCAGGTAGTATGTAGAGAAGGAGGGCTCAATTTTGCTGTGAAACTAAAACTACTCTATACATAAAGTCTTTTAAATAAATAACACACGCATGGAAAGTGGACAAGCTATATATACACACACACACACATATATATATTATGTATATACAAAACTCTATGAATTATTGCCAAATGAACACAGTAATGTAGCCACCATCCCCATCAGGAAACGAACCTCTAGGAAGCTCTCAAGGGCTGTCTTTGCTGGGACCTCACAGTGTCCTTTCTCCATCCTATTAGCCTCTGTGTCCAGCTCTGATCCTGGAAGCTGTGTTAGACCAGGGCAGCTGGGGTCAGCAACAGGCATCCAGGAGGAAACAGGTTCAAGCTAAGGAGACCAGAAAAATGCCACCTCTGAAGGAAAAGACTCTCCCATAACAAGAGCCTCAGGCACATTTGTAGACCAAAAAAAAAAAAAAAAAAAAAAAGCTATTTACGAGCAGGGAGGATAATTCTAGCACCCCTCGCACTATTCCACAGAGGTGGCTGCAGTCATAGAACATGGCAATTTTTCTAGGTGATGGGGGAATTCCATGACCTTAAGTCAGACTTGATATTCAAGTTGGTATTTACCAATTACAATGCTGCAACCTGTAATGCTAGAAGAAAAATTATAACATATGTGCGACTCTAGAGAGACCCAAATCCAGGTAGCCTCATTAATCTGCCAAATGAGGGGAGGGTGCGATCTTCGTGGTCTACAGTGTTATCCCAAAAGTGCCTGTGTGTTCATGAAGTTTTGAAAAAATCCACGCGGCAAAGCTCAGTCAGGTGTCTCACGGCCACTCTGGTATTAAATGTACATTTGTTTATCAGCACGAAGCAGCCTTTAAACCCCCTTCATGGCCAGAAGCAATCCCAGCTGACATCTAAATAAAATGTTCAGTTCTAAACCTATTGAGGTTACTGTCTTAGGGGGTTCACGTTCCTCACCTGCCCCATCAGCCACGTGCGTAGAAAAGCATGTCTGTGCAGAACCCGCCATTGCCCTTTGGAAGAAGGGAGAACTGAGAACGGCCGAGGGACCCCACACTAGTGGTTGGAGAGGCGTCCTTGGATTCCAAGCAGCAGAGTTAGGAACATGCACTGCCCCACTCAGGAGAGCATGGCTTGGGGGCTCAGGGCCCTCAGCCCAACAGCTGCACAGGGAGCTCCTTCCTCAGGGAACCCTCTTCCACTCCCTGGAAACATCAGAAGAGTTAACCCCAAGGTCGTTTTGGCTTCTGAGGCCAAGGCTGTGTAAATAGTTAGTAGGGACCCAGAATCTGAGTCCGATCTGCCTTTGCAGTAGGATGATCCGATCTGCCTTTGCAGTAGGATGATCCGATCTGCCTTTGCAGTAGGATGAGTCCATAACAACAGAGGTCAGCTTCAGCTAACGTGGTGTGTGGCTGTAGATACCCTGGTAAGACCACCTTTGTTTCAAGAACAAGCAGCTCTTGTTAAGGAATCCCCTGTGCCTTCCCTCCTATGCCAGCCACCCCCCAACAACCCCTGCAAGACACCTGCAGAGTTTCTTGCTCTGAAAACCTAACCCCACTGACATCATCACTGTCACCTCTGTGCTCTGGGGTTAAGCAGCACGGCAGCAGGATGACCTGACCTCCCCACCACCAGGAGATTCAGGCCCCCCGCCTAACAAACCCACCAGTCAGATGCAGGGCAGGTCAGACATGCAGAAAGACGACTTTCCACCTGCAGCTGAGCTCACCTGGAGCCAGCCCACGGCAGACACTCCATTCCCACTGGCCATCCAAGTTTTAGGTGGGAATTTAGATAGTTTCCAAAATGTACGACATAGTTGCTGTTATGCTTCCACGGCAGCCTTTGAAAGCTCCGTATCACTAAGTAAATCACCTGTTAGCTCAGCCTTGTTTTAATGAGCCAAAGGGTAGATTCAGAGAACCAAAGAAATCAGTCAACGTTTTCATCAACTTGTCAGAAATTCCCTCTGTTAGTCAGAATTATATCAAAGGAACTAGAGACCCCAGTTTCTCTATGGTTAGGATTAGAATTGAATTAGCTAAATCGCCACGTTTATTACTCAAAATTGTTTCAGTTTAAATCAAAGAAGAGATGAATGTGTTCAGGGTAACATATTACAGATCTAATACATGAGAACAGTGACTTCAGACAATGCTGAGGGGTGATGAAGAACATAAAAAGAGTATTCAGTGACGTAGCAGGGGCCTGGCAGAGCCTCCTCCCTTATTCATATTTGATACCTTTATGAGAACAACAAAAAAAATTCTACTGTTCAAGGGCTACCGAGTATTTAGGCATACGTCGGGAGAGGCACAATTATCTTGCTTCCCAGGGTAATGTGATAGTGTTATAATCCCATTTCAAAAAGGAAAAAGGTAGCCTGATTGACAAGGTGATTTTCATGTTACCACGAGGCAGGAAACCCCAGGGCCGGGCTGTAACTTCTGTCCTCAGAGCCGCCAAGCAAAAGTGTTGTGCGGTGATGCTTGCCGCCAGAACAGACATGGTTGCTTGGAAATTGAGGTCACACCTGCTGAAATTGCCAGTGGATGTTCGACCTGCAAGCAGTGTCATTAGAGCAGGAGGAAGCATGAAAGCTGGAAAGCCAGTTCATGCTCAGTTTGGGCACACAATCTGACCGGGAAAAGCTCACTGGCTCTGAAAGTCCACTCAGCCCTTCGTCAAAGGAGAACATGAATGTTCGTTGCCAGATAAAATCGTTGCTCTTTCGTAGGTTTCGGTTTTGAAAATTCATGTTGAGTAGCATTGTGTCACTGAGGTCGGCACTGACTGACCTGATGTCCTAGGCACTAGGGCTGGTGATTCCCCAGGAGTCCTGTGAGGCAGGGGAGAAAAGAGGCTTCGTTCCCGTCACAGAGTAAGGAATCGGCGTCTCCGAGATGCTAAGTGATTTTTTCAACATACAAGACACCAATCGAATGTGCTGAAGTGGAAACCCGGAGAGGCCGGCCACCCCAGGGCGAGTGTGTGCTGAGACTTTCCTTCGGAGCTGCCCGCGGCCGTGCACTGAGGGGTGCTCACTGGAGCAAGAGAGGCTCACACAGACACGGGACTGCTGGGCGCGGGGTCTGAGCTGACCTCGGAAGGTGGAAACATGATCGTGGCCCCTGTTAAACCAGGGAGGACAGAAGCACCTCCGAGGGCTGGGTGATAAGAAAAACGCTAGCAGAATTCCAGCTCACAGCAGGTCCCCAGGGCCTGCACACCCAGATCCCAGCCTGTGGGATCAAGATCCTTGTAGTGCAGAAACCGCTACATGGAGGCCCTGCTGCCACCGTGCAGAGGCTGAACAGGAATGTTCTGAAACGACCCCCTGCCCATGCCAGCTCCTGGCCAGCTCATCAAACCAACAGCAGTATCCCATTCCCAGGAGCTGGGGGAGTGGGGCTGAGGGACCTGCACAAAGACCCAGAGCAGAGGTCGGCAAACACGTTTTGTTCAGGGACAGACAGTAAATGCTTCAGGTGTTGCAGATCACAAGTGCCACCTTTGATGCCTGAAAGCAGCCACGGAATATGGTAAATGAATGTGCTAGGCTGGGCTCAAATAGAACCCCATTTACCAAAACAGGCAGAGGGCTGGACTTGGCCCTACAGGCTGTAGATTTTGGACCCTTGACCTGAAGGGTGCAGGGTGGTGGTCGCTGTCCCATCCCACTGGACTCGCTGGGACCAGCTGGATCCAGAAGGACTGCAGACCACCACAGGTGTGACCAGGTAGCAGCAGCCCAACTGTGGCTCCTGTAGACATAATAACGCTGCAGGTATGTGGTCTGTGACCACCAAAGGGGTTGGTGAGTCCTTTCCCATTCCAAACAGGAGAGAGGATGAGAAACGCCGTGTTCCCCTGGAATGCACAGCGGAGTTCATTCGCAGCTTGGCCTCAGGGCTACCCCCGCAGCCCCCCCGCCCCCCATCCAGCCCTCTTTAACGCTGACCTGAGCAGTGCAACAGAAATGCGATGTGAGCCATAGGTCTCATTTAACTTCTCCAGGAGCCACATTTTTAAAAGGAACAAGTCAGATGAATTCTCATGATATAGTTCACTGAGCTCAGTATATCTAAGATATCATTCCAATGTGCGATCATTATTTTAAAAATACTGTATATTCTCAAGTACCTCTCAGTGTAGACCAGCTGTGCCCCAAGTACTCAGCAGTGACAACCATTTCGGACAGTGTCATTGTAGTCTGGAGGGATCTGGGCCCCAGGACACGGCCTAGGTCACCACACTGACCCACACGTTGAGGACGCCCCGCTGATCAGATGGGACCTGCACGATGCAGGCCTCGCCGACACACAGCGTGCTGAGGAGGGGTGGACAGGCGTCTTTAGGACTCAGTTTCCTCCTCCATAGAATGACAATAACAATAACACCAGGCCACGGGTCACCGGGAAAATTAAATGTCTTATTGTGTCTAGTGCCTGGTACATTTCAAGTGGTCGTAAGTTCCTTTTATTCCAAAATGTGTGAAACGACAAGTTGATGAAAGGAAAAGCAATTTACCAATAAACAAAGGAAAAAAATTCTGAGCCTTGAGCACTTTCAACTAACCCGAGACTTCTTTTGTCCCACCTTTAAGGTGAGGTGAAAAGAAAACAAGGTGGGTCTGTGTTTTCAGACTCGCTGGTGACCCACCTTTAAGGTGAGATGAAAAGAAAACACAAGGTGGGTCTGTGTTTTCAGACTCGCTGGTGACCCACCTTTAAGGTAAGGTGAAAAGAAAACACAAGGTGCGTCTGTGTTTTCAGACTCGCTGGTGACATGTAAGCTTCATGTTTGCACAGCTGTAATTTCTCATTCATGATGCTGGTGCTGAGCTATTTCCACCTGCATGAAAATACCTTTTGCTCTCTTCGGCAAGCCCAGTATCCCCGCCGACAGCCTTCAGGGCTCCACAAGCCCATCTTCGGGGGATTGGCCCAAGCAGGTCTTGTCTGTGTACCTCCAAACGAGGATTACCCTGAAATTGAAAACACCAGGAAACACTGCGGAACCTACAAAAGCCTCTTGATCAATTAAAGCATGAAAGAGAGGGAGAGCAACCTTGGTCTGAAGTGAAGGAAACGCCAGGGCACCCACCCGCTTCAGCCTCTGCAAACCTCCGTGCTAATGTTCTCTGCGCGGCACCAATAAAGCAATCAGGCATCTCAGGACTTCAGCAACAGCACACGATGAATTAACAACCTGAACATCTGGCCATCTGCAGACAGGACAGGAAAATATAATGCTGAGGCCAGGTCTCCTAGACGTGTCTATTTTATCATAAACATCCAAACTTATGTCTTTCTTTCTCTAACTGTGAGAGCTCAATTTCTGAGGTCTCTGAGAGAGACTAAGTCCAAGGGCAAGATCACAGGAATGGAAAATCCGAAGAGAGATTGCAATATAAAATAAAAGGCATAGATGAGATACTTTGAATTCAGTTAATAAAAATTGTATTTCTGAAACGTGAGTCTTAAACTCTAATATTAAATACAAATTGATTTACTTATGCAAATGATGGGTGAACATTTTTGGCAGGCATGCACATACGACAAGTAAATTTAAAAATAAAAATATTATTATATCACTTTTTTCTACAGAACAAATAAGTGTGAATTTTCTTTGGCATTACATTGAAAAGAGCATTGACCTTCCAGCTAGATTCAAATCGCCCAACGATGTCTCTTTGATTGGGTGTGGCGCGTTGCAGACATCACCTACGGGCATGCAAGTCTGCTGTTTGAGGAGCTTCCGGCTTCTACCCAGGGTGCAGAAAGCTGGAAGGAACATTACTCCTTCTCCAACAAAAAGAATAAAGCTGGAAAACTATAAAATTGCAACTTGCTTGAATCAGAGGAGAGTTGAGGTTTCAGGGCAACACACTAGCCCAAATTCTAAGGAAAGACAGGCCCCTACAGCAGAGACGACACACACACCGGCTAAACATCAAGGGAACGGGAAGAGGGGCACAGAAAGGCCCATCCTGCTTGTGAAGTGTTTTGAAGAGGAAAAGCTCCGAGAGGACGATGACAGCAAATCTGTCCATCTCTCCGAGTTGGAAGATTGCACCCTCTGAAAAAGGAAAGGAGGAAGACACCAAGCCTTCCATTCCAAGCACTTTTATTTTGTGCATAGAAGATGCCAGATACCATTACCCCACTGCTTCGTTTCACAAATCTTACCCAGATTCAATTTTAAAAACTGCTAGGGATGGTGCATAAACAGCTTAAAGACAGACATAGCAGCAGATGAGGATGAGAACGTGGGAAGCTGGAACCCAGGTCTTTGGACTTCGTCTGAGTCACCCGGAAGGAACGTTGCCTTGCACAGTGAAGATGGATTGGCCCTAAAGAGCAGGTCAAGGGGGTCCGTGGTCTTCCACTGCATATGCCGGGACGGCTTTCTGTAAAGCAGTGGCACGGTGAAAGCAATGACTGACAAGGGGAGACCCATTCTTACTCGTAGTCTCTAGACACAAGGGCCGAGGAGCAGGCCTGCCACTGGAGTCAGCCACGCCCACTAAGGGGCGCACACACAGCGGCTGAGGGATCCATGGCCAGGGCATCAGCCACAGCTCAGCAGAAGCAAGCAGGACGCTTGATAACTTCGCTCCTGTCTTTCACTGCCCTTCACGTGGAAAATGATTTCATCTTTCTAAAACTGGGCAATCGAGAATGTCTGGCTGTCTTTGGTCCTATCCTTAAAGAACCTCACAATCTAATTTGGAGAACATTTCATATTTTAAGTGTATTTCTTACAGCACACAGCATGGGTCTAGCCCACAGTGGGGGCTCAATCCATTTTTTTAGTTGGATTCAAAAAAAAAAAAAAACTTCATTTTCTCCATCAACCTAGCTTCCCAACATACTACTTCAATATTTCATTGCAAAAATAGGCTATAAATATGAAAGGAAGTGGTACCATTGAGAATATTTTTTTTAAATTTTGATAGGTAATTTATTGTTATTTCTGTAAATAACAGATGTGATGCTGTTCAAATGTGGTTGCAATGATGGCCTACCTGTCACGGGGTGTGATTTGTGAGGCTATAATCTGTCCCACCTATGACTCATGCAGTGTGATTTTTCTTGCACACTGTCCTCAGCTCCATGCTCCAAAAAAGGGCATAAATATCAAAGGAGTGGATGCATTTAAGCAAGTGTATTGTGATTGAGCTTAAACATATGCATATTCATGATGGAAAATAATAAACAAAAGAGAAAAGATAAACATATGGATAAAAGATGCAGAGGGGCCAGGCACGGTGGCTCATGCCTATAATCCCAGCACATTGGAAAGCTGAGGCAGGAAGTTCACTTGAGGTCATGAGTTCGAGACCAACCTGGCCAACATGGTGAAACCCTGTCTCTACTAAAAATACAAAATTAAAAATCAGCAGGATGTGGTGGCGGGCGCCTGTAATCTCAGCTACTCGGAAGGCTGAGGCACAAAACTTGCTTGAACCCAGGAGGCAGAGCTTGCAGTGAGCCGAGATCGCACCACTGCACTCCAACCTGGGTGACAGAGCAAGACTCTGTCTCAAAAAATAAAAATAAAAATAAAAATAAAATGCAGAGGCAGTCATCTTCACTCCTGGAGTCACGATGCCCGTGGCTAACTTGGTATAGACATGTTTCTAACAATAGTTTTATTTTCCTCTTCGTAATGCTCTGGTTTTGCTCACCTTTCTTTGCTTGTTTGCAGTCTGAGAAACTGTTATGCTACATAATTCCTGAAGGATGGATTCGGAGGATGAATCATAACCAATCCTTGTGACATCAGACTTAGAACATTCTTCCAAATATATGCATGTATATGGGCTTTTCCCTTTGTTATTTTAACAAAATTCAGTTGTACTTTAATTGCTATGTAGCAAATTTGTTTTCCTTTTAACAGTTTATCATAAACAACCTTATCTTTTTATCCTCAAGTTTCTGTGTACACTCACATTGGCACATACGCGATTTTATATTGATGAGTGCTGTATTTTTCCATACATTTTTTTTGCTTGCCTCCTCTTTCCCCCTCTAAATCCTACACCCACCGGCATCCACTGTCACCCCCACCCACCACACAAATACAACCAGCTCCTCCGGTAAACTCAAAACAACCTGGTGTGTATCCATCCATAATTTCCTCCATATTAATATAAATACATATGAACGTGCTTCCATATACGCATGCACCTACTTTTATGTAACATTTGTATAAAGTGCTGTGGTCAATGTTTACTTTACAAAAAATGAGATCTTTTATCTTCATCTTATTCACTCAACAGCACTGTGTGGAAACCTCACTGAATTAATTGGCATAAATCAGATACATGTTTTAAGGCTGCATAGTATCACGAGATGTCTTTACACTTACTGATGAGCTTTCACTGTCTCCGGGAGTTCTTTGGGTCACTCTGAACAGTGTTACTAGAACATTCTTGCTCATCGAGACTTTTATGGTACTGGTGTTTCTGTGGGATGGTGTCTGAAGTGGGTTGCTAGGTGACAGGGCATAGGTATATTTAATTTGCATAGAATTTGGCATCCTATTCTAAAAAACATGTTGTAACAGTTTCTATTTCTGGCAACACTGTATCTGTTCCCTGTTTTCCACATAGCCCTGCTTGGCAGTAGTAAGTGTTACTGCTGTTTAAAATTTTTACCAGTGTGATGGATACCAATAATACCTCATTGCTATTTTAATTGGGAATTTCCAGTCTCCTTGTAGTTTTAAACATTTATTCATATGTTCAATGGTCATTTTCACTGTTTTTCTATGACCCGCTAAGTCATAACCTGTGCTTATTTTTCTATTTGTTATTTGTCTTTTTCTTTTAATTTGTAAGAACTCCCTGTATAGGACATAAATTCGCAAGTATATTTTTCCATATCTATCACTTGTCTGTTGACTTTATTGGAATTTTTGTCACCTTTCTATGTAACTTTAAGCATCTGGTCTTGACTAAAACGTATCTCAAATCTCTAAGTAGAAGAGTCATTGGGGAATTTTTTTACATCTTAGGAGCACAATGTTGGATGATATCATCTTCATCAAAGATTCTCATCTTTATTTTATGAATGACACTCATGTTTATTTACTTCAGTGTCTGGTTAGTTGTTTTTCCATAATTTACCAGTCCAGCATTTAAAATAAAAGCTGGGACTTTGACAACACCTACATCTCAGCACACGGTAGCGCTCCCTCACCCGCTGCGTCTCTGGGCCTGAAGTGGCCGTCACGCCTCTTGCCCAACCTCCTTCCTTTCCTCTTTGTGTAGTTGCATCTTTTTCCATAGTCACGGTGCAGCCTCAGCCTCCAAGGTTCAGGTAATCCTCCCACCTCAGCCTCCTGAGTAGCTAGGACTACAGGTGCACAAACCACACTGGGCTAATTTTTTGTTTTTGTGGGTTTTTTTGTTTTTTGGTAAAGACAAGGTTTCATCATGTTGCTCAGGCTGGTCTCAAACTCCTTGGCTCAAGCAGTCCTCCTACCTCAGCCTCTCAAAGGGCTGGGATGACAGTCATAAGCCACCACACCTGGTTGAAATTCATATATTGACTCCCTAATTGGGACCCTGATCCAATGGAGCTGCTGTACTATTCAGAAGAGGAGGAGACGCCAGGGATGGGCACCAGGAGGCCCACGTGAGGACACTGTGAGAGGGTGGCCATCGGCACGCCCAGGATAGAGGCCTCGGGAGAAACCAGCCCTGCCACACCTTGCTCTGGGACTTCCAGCCTCTAGAACTATGAGGAAATAAATATCAGTTGTTCAAGCTGCCCACCGTGTATTTGATTATGACAGCCGTAGCAGACTAACACCCCAAAAGTAAAATATGCTCTTACATATTAACACATATTAGCACCTAGGATTTGCTACAGAAGTGACGTGATCAGGTAGCGTGGGAGGTGACTCTCCAGGGACTGGAGTGCCTTCTCCTAACGTCACAGGGGAATGTGGCACCGACCGCGTGTCCCTGCAGGTCGTTCGTGCAGCTGGGAATCCTCTCCTGGTATCGTGGGCTTTGTTTGGTGGCTCACAGTTTATTTCGCTGGTCAGTTCGTTTCTTCTCCCACCCAGGCAATATCGACCTGGTCGTGCTGGCTTTGCAGTGTGTTCTTGTCAGGCACAATCCCCCTCCCTACTTCCGTTATTGCCATTTTAACTCTTTCTCGGCAATTTCGGATTATTGATTTTTCAAACCCAGAAAGTTTTGATAGGATTTAATTTTGAACAGAATGAAGCCTACGGGGATTGGAGAAGAAGGCATACACAGTGTCTTCTCTTGCTAGAATCTGGAACATCTTTCTATTCTGTCAGACACTTTTGCTGTGGTTTTCAAAAAGTGTTTTAAATTTTCTGTAGGAAGGCCAGGCTGTTTCTGTCCTTCTATCACTAGACCTGATGGCTAGTACGGGTGTAAGCAGACCGGGGTCTTTCCCCTGTTCATCTCGGATGCTTAATGAGTTTAAAGAAATGCTACAGACTTCTGTATATTTAAGACATATTTTTAATTCTAGTTTCTTTTTAACTAAAATCTCTTGAGTATTCCCCATCAGCAATTATAAAATCAGCAAAGGTAGAGAGTGTAATGTCTTTTGCCTCATATTAATTTGGTTTGATTCACTTTATTCTTACTGCTATTTTTAGAAACTTCTTGTATATTAATCACAAAATGATCCATCTAATTCCTGACTTTAATTGACACTTTTCAAGTGTTTTTATGCTTCAATGATATTGTTTGTTTTAGCAGTATTTTCTGCCCTATCTATCTAACCTTCTTGTATTCCTAATACACAGAGAGGTGTTTTAGGACTGCCTGGTGTATTCTACCAAGTGTAGTTTTAGCATGTAATGATGTGGTTATTTGATTTTTTCTCTTAACTTATTAATGTGTGCAGTACATCAGCAGATCTCCTGAAAATAAACGTCCTTTTGACTCTTGAAATAAGCCACAACAGGAGTTAGTATATTATGTCTTTAACACTGTATTATATTCTATGTACATAAATTTTTATTCAGAATTTTACGTCTCTCAACTGAAAATCAAAGTAGACTATCCTTACAAAGTGTCGATATTACAGTTACATGGTACTTTTAACACAAATTGTTCTACACAATATAGATTAGTTTAAGCAATGTCCCATTTATCTTTTCTTTAAAGCAAGTTAGATATTAGTGGCCAAACCCCTGATTCTGGTGATGTTTAGAATAACAAACCTTAGATCGCCTTGCTAAGCTCTAAAACGACAAGCAATATGTTCAAGACCTGCACATCTTCCTTGTTAAGGAGCATTTCTAAATTGTTGCCATTGTTGTTTCAGTTTTGGTTTGTCAGCAAACCCCTTGAGATGTGAGAAAATAAAACTCTATTTTTAAGCAATAGTAAGTTTTGTTACCTGGTTCCTTATGGGCAGGCATATCCTAATTTATATGGAATTTGGTAACAAGGGGGTGTGCTCCAAGAAACAGACCCTAAAGTGTGGAAACAGGTGCCAACATGTGGCTCAGTGGAAAAGGCAGGGCAGCAGATATCAAGGAGAGGAACAGCCCCCCATACCTTCTCGAAGGAAAGAGGGATACTTCCCGTACCTTCTAGAAGGAAAGACAGATGCCTCGGGCCCCACCTCTTTGTGTTTCCACCGCTGTGAGGGCAGGCTGTAGGCACGGCATGAACCTGCCTTTTGAACATGTCACCTACCATTTTTAATGTAAAAAATCACCTTCTACTCATTATGAAGTCATGGAGCAGAACTTTGTAACATTTTCCTGTGATATTTACACAGAAAACTATCTATAATATATGCACATCTTGTATTACACATGGCATCTTTTTAATTTATTAAGCATTTTCACACATCCAGCTGCACATGAGCCTCTGGGAAGTCCATAAGCTGCCCCATTACACACAACACTCTACAAAGATGGGGATGAAATGGCTCTGGCAGGTGGCACCATTTGTCAGAAGCAGAAACGGAGTCTGAACCATGTGCTTTGATCTCCAAGTCCCGTCACAGGGCCACTCGCTATGGCTACCCCAATCAACATTACTAAAAAACTCTCCACTTGCCACGACTGCCTCAAATGACATTACCTCACACACACGACTCACAGCAAATCAGGGAGCCCCCTTCCCAAGCACAGCATTCACGCAGCACTGTGGGTATGCGTGAGCCCTGGGAAAAATAAACACAGTCCCCAGAGGCAAAATGTAGCCTCAGTTATGAATTATAGGAGCTCTCGTTTCAGAGGCATTCTATAAACACAAACAAATAAATGCATGACAAGGCTAAGACAATTATATATATATGTGTGTGTGTATCTATTTCTATGTATATTCAAAAATATATATAAGAAATAATAAATCAATAAATGTGGCTATGATCAAGTATTTCCTGATACTCTTCAAATCAAGAGCTGTCAGACTTAGAAAAACCAACTGTGTAAAACTATAGCAATTTCTCAGTAAATTTTAACTATTATTGGCCATGACAATGAGCCAGGCTTGTGTTAAGCCCTCTCTGTGCCCCGTTAATTTTGGCACTAATTACATTGTATGGGCTTTTATGTATCTTTCCATTGTTTGTGTTTTTAAATTATCCTTCCATGAGTACTTTATGCTTGCAAAATCTCGAAAAAAAATGTGTTATTAAAAACAACAACAACAACAACAACAAAAATATGAGGTCTGTATCTAGGCTACAACCGGAATACCAGGGCGTGAACCTGCAACCCTAGGGAGATACATGGACTCTGACTCGAGGTGAGCACTCTTGACCTTGGAGTGAATTGCTTCCCTCTGAGAATTTGCCCATCATCACTCAGCTCTGACATGAGGAGGACATCTGGTAAGTAGCCTTTTCCAGCAGACAGAGGACACTTGCAGATGCAGGTCTGGGCATCACCACCTGCAGACAGCGGCTGAAACGAGACAGCCAGTCAGGCAGCACTGGGTGAAAGCAGACGAAGCCCTGGTTGTGTCTCCAGCCCTGTGGCTCTGCACTCAGTTTCCATAGGAAGGGCTCTCCAGACCGATGCACAGATGGTCTTCAATGAGGGCGCCCGCCCCTTTGCAGGTGCTCATGCCACACCGCTCGCCCCTCTGCAGTGCTCATGCCACACCGCTCACCCCTCTGCAAGTGCTTGTACCACACTGCTCACCACACGGCCCTCTTCACTCTGCTCTCACTCTGCCCTCAAGCACCCTTCATTTGCTCCCTCCTCACCTCCTCTCCAGCCCCCTGTCCCCAGTGGCCCATCTGCCTCTGTATGTATGCCATGCCTGTGGTGGGCATGATCTGTGACAAGCTGTCCCGTCCCTAGAGGAATGAGAACAGAGCCCAGGCCAAAGGTGTCCAGCAGCCAGAAGTGATGGGCAGATTCCAGAGTGTTCCCGGGACTGTCATAGGGCCTCACCAGTGACCTCAGCCAGAAAATGGGCACCCAGGAACAGAGAATTAAGGTGTCTTCCATGACCTAGAGCAACCACCACATCCCTGAGAAAAGGCAAGTATAATGAAAGAGAACTAATCTTTATCGAAGCAATTATTGAACCTCGTGTTACCACCACTGAGAAATTGAGGTTCAGAGACATAAATGCCTGTTCAAAATGCACACGGATCCCAGACCCTGCAGCTCCAATTCCCCAGCTGGCCCCACTCTGCCTTCCTCCTCCTCTGGCCCCAGGCCAGAGCACCTGCTTTCCAGCTCCTGCACCATCTTGGGCAAAGATCCCAACTTGCTGCTCCACTGCACTTCTGGAAAATTTAGCGACTGCATTAGACAATCTCTGGGTTCCTTATGAATCTAGGACTTTCTGGGTTCCGCAGAGTTACTGCTCAAAAACCACTCTGCCATGCATGAAAAGCATGTGGAAAACCATGACGAGCAGCCAATGAAACTCCTGTCGCTCCAGAGAATTCAAGGATTCTTCCTTAGCTGTTAAATCTTCACTGCAATGGACGACCATACCACACGCTGGAGGATCAAGATCAAAACTGTCCAGGTGTAGCTGCCGTATGTTACATAGTAGTCCTCTGGGAGCTCACCCCAGGGTATTAGATCTTCCTTATCATAATGACCTGTAAGTAAAGCAGTGTCCTGAACTGACACTTCTTTCCCATGACTTGTCCTGCCTTTTGTTGTCTCTTTAAAAAAAACACCAAGATATCAGATTGCAACTGCTAATATACATATAACTCAAGCTTTAATTGGAGTGAGAATAATTATTCCCGCTTACGTGCTAAGGATAATGCACTATGCGTGCTGCCCTTTCTTAAAACGAGTGATTTATAGATCATTTTAGTAGCATTTTAATCATTTCATTCTGTTTTTTAATTCAGTATATTAATCTGTGGAGACACACCAGCAGCATTTAAAGTCTTCATGTACTTAGAAAGCAACATGAAATGAGGCATTTTCATTATTCACCAGGCGGAACAAGATCGCTACAAAGACAGAACTTCATGTTTTTGCATCTAATATGAAAATGCTCCCAGTTTATATCAAAGACTACCAAGCAAGCAGCTTGATGAAGAGACTAATTTTTAGATATTGTTATTTGTCCACAAAAAGGGGGCAATCCAGGTAAGTATTTCACTTAATTCATTTTACCAGGCACTCCTCAGCATTCCATGAAAGAGCTTCATATGTGGTTTTGTTTGGATTTTTCAGAAAAGGTAAATTGAGTGCTGAGAAACACACAAGTCAAGCACACAAACACACACACACATACACACAAAACAAAAAACAAAACAAAACAAAACCTGGCCTGTGAAACACCAGGGTCAATCAATAGCTACTTATTGAGACACTGCAGCAAGGGGCAGCTTTCATAGACAGTCCAGAAAACACTCTGCCTGGATTTCCTACAAATGGGAGACACGTGAGTGAAGAGAAAGGACACAAAGTGGTGGGGGGGGAGTCATAGAATTGAAATGTCTCTCCTGCTACCTTAGCCTCCTGCAAAGGGTGTTTATTTGTAAATGACGATTCTTCCTGAGCATTGTTGGTGTAAAGAAATGAATATACATGGGGGTAAAGAGGACAGCTCCCAGAATACCTTTTAAGAGAAGTGGAAAGAGTGTGAAGGAGGGAAAGAAATATCCCTCATGCCGTAATTTCCCTCCCCTTCTCTCTCTTCCCTCCCACTGTAGAAGGAATGTCCCAGCAAGGAAGAGAAGCTATGAGGCATGCTCAGGGGGAAATTGATATTTCTCCTGTCCCTCCCAAAAAGCCACTGTCAGAACCCTCTTAAATACCGATCAGTGGAGAGATTTGTGCTCCTGATACTTCTAGCCTAAAACAATAAGCTGTACCATGCCATGTAGCAGCTATATATTACATCCCAACCACATTTTAGAAAACAACATCCTTCATCCACACAGAGCCAAAAAATAATCTAGCCTTTCCCTGAGTCTTGAATCTGATGAACAGCACTTACCACTCATACTTCTGACAGGATTCGCATAGCAAGGGTGTGCTGAAAGTATGCAATATTTTTTATGGAAATATCCCTTTAGCCGAAGGGATGTAATTTAAATTCACGCTGCAAGTAAGTAAATTAAACACTACTAAGGGGGAAAATCCCTTATCAGGGAAATAAATATGCAGAAATTCTCCTTGAGACTGTAAAACTGAGCAAGGTTAAATCGAGCCAAGCCCATCTGTTTACAGCGTGGATTGATAAATGGAATAAGAAAAGGTTAACCATAATGTGATCAAATGTGCTTTGTCTTCCCCAAGAGAATGTTAATTGCATAAAGCATGTTACAATAAGCTAATTACTTACAACCCTGATGATTGTTTTTGTCTGTTGGTGTGTCAGAATGTATTGACATTGCCAGTTCTTTTAAATAAAATATTGATTCTTCCACAATAAAAAGTCACAGGAAATCAGTTGCTAGAGAAGATTCTATCCTTGTGGGCAGCTTTGCCTACCATTCTCCATGTACCCCACATAATATCCCTAGGAGCAGGCTCCTCACAGCTCCTGCTGATACAGGGAAAGAACATTCCTATTTTGAATCACGTAGACACCTTTCGTTTTTACTTCTAGAGAATATGTCTTCTGTTCTCCATCACTCCCTGGTGTTAAAAAAATTCCAGGACTCAATCCCACAGGTAGCATCATTGTTATCATCAACCTGGGAGGTACATCATTGTCATAGTCATCACCATTACCACCATTATCATCACCATCATCATCACCATTACCATCATCACTACCATCACCAGCATCATCATCATCACCACCATCACCACCATTACCATCACCATCATCACCATCATCACTCCCATTACCATCATGATCATCACCATCATCACCATCATCATCATCACCACCATTATCATCACCACCATCATCACCATTACCATCATCACTACCATCACCAGCATCATCACCATCACCATCATCACCACCATTATCATCACCATCATCATCACCATCATCACTATCATCATCATCACCATCACCACCATTATCATCACCACCATCATCACCATTACCATCATCACTACCATCACCAGCATCATCATCATCACCATCACCACCACCATTATCATCACCACCATCATCACCATTACCATCATCACTACCATCACCAGCATCATCATCATCACCACCATTATCATCACCACCATCATCACCATTACCATCATCACTACCATCACCAGCATCATCATCATCACCACCATTATCATCACCACCATCATCACCATTACCATCATCACTACCATCACCAGCATCATCATCATCACCATCACCACCATTATCATCACCACCATCATCACCATCATCACTATCATCATCATCACCATCACCACCATTATCATCACCACCATCATCACCATTACCATCATCATCATCACCATCATCACCATCATCACCATCATTATCATCACCATCACCATTACCACCATCATCACCATTACCATCATCATCATCACCATCACCATCATTATCATCACCATCACCACCATTATCATCACCACCATCATCACCATTACCATCATCATCACCATCATCACCATCATTATCATCACCATCACCACCATTATCATCACCACCATCATCACCATTACCATCATCATCATCACCACCATCATCACCATTACCATCATCATCATCACCATCATCACCATCATTATCATCACCATCACCACCATTATCATCACCACCATCATCACCATTACCATCATCACTACCATCACCAGCATCATCATCATCACCATCACCACCATTATCATCACCACCATCATCACCATCATCACTATCATCATCATCACCATCACCACCATTATCATCACCACCATCATCACCATTACCATCATCATCATCACCACCATCATCACCATTACCATCATCATCATCACCATCATCACCATCATTATCATCACCATTACCATCATCATCATCACCACCATCATCACCATTACCATCATCATCACCATCATCACCATCATTATCATCACCACCACCACCATTATCATCACCATCATCATCACCATTACCATCATCACTACCATCACCACCATTATCATCACCATCATCATCACCATCATCACTATCATCATCATCATCACTATCATCATCACCAGCACCATTATCATCACCACCATCATCACCATTACCATCATCATCATCACCATCATCACCATCATTATCATCACCATCACCACCATTATCATCACCACCATCATCACCATTACCATCATCACTACCATCACCAACATCATCACCATCATCACCACCATTATTATCACCACCATCATCACCATCATCACTCCCATTACCATCACCAGCATCATTATCGCCATCATTATCATCATCACCATCATCAGCACCACCATCATCACTGTCATCATCATCACCTTCACCATCAACACTATCATTATCACCATCATCACCATTATCACCATTATTATAATCATCACTGTCATCACCACCATTGTCACACCCCAACCACATCACCACCATCATTATCATCATCACCATCATTATCATCATAATTATCACCATCATCAGCACCACATCATCACACTGTCATCATCACCACCACCATCATCACCTTCACCATCAACACTATCATTATCATCACCATTATCACCATTATCACCATTATTATAATAATCACGTCATCACCACCATATCACACCCCAACCACATCACCACCATCGTTATCACCATCATCACCTTCACCATCAACATCATCAGTATCATCACCATGATCATTACCATTATAATAATCACCACCACCAGCACCACCATATTACATCCCAGCCACATCATCACCATCATTATCATCATCACCATCACCACCACCATCACCATCATTATCATCACCATTATCTCCGTCACCAACATCACCATCAGCACCATCACCATCACCACTACCAACACCATCATCACCATTCTCATAACCATCATCATTTTCATTATTGTCGTCATCATCACCGCCATCACCATTATCACTATCTTCATCATCAAATCCTATGCCAGGTGCTCTTAAACACTAGATATTAACTTTCTTACTATTTCTCTCAGCAACCTATGTAATAAGTACTACTGTCATCTTCAGTGAGAAAATTGAAGCTAAGGAGTTGCTAAGTAAACTTCCCAAGATTCCAGAGTGTGTTACAGGGAGCTATCAAAATTTTTTAATGTTCATAAAAGCCCAAATTACAATCACATTCACAGTATATTTCCAAATAAACAAATGACAAAAACACAAGCAGCTCACCAAAGATGACCTACATATACATAGGCCCCATGCAACAAATCGACAAGCAAATATAACAGCCCCATTAAAAAGTATCAAAAGGACAGAAACAGATACTTCTTAGAAGAAGACATACAAGCAGTCAACAAGAATATGAACAAAATGCTCCACATCACTAATCATCAGAAAAAAATGCAAATCAAAACCATAAGATACCATCTCACATCAGAATGGCTATTATTAAAAAGTAAAAAAATAAAATAAAATAAAAAGATGCTGGCAGAGAAAAGGGAACGCTTACACATCAGTGTTGGGAATGTAAATTAGTTCTGCCATGGTGGAAAGCAGTTTGGAAATTTCTCAAAGAAGTAAGAACTGAACTAGCATTTAACCCAGCAATCTCATTGCTGAGTATACATTCATAAAAAAATAAATAATTCTACCAAAAGGATACATGCACTCTTATGTGCATCGCAGCACAATTCACGACACCAAAGACCTAGAGTCAAACTTGGTGCCTACCAATGGTGGACTGGATAAAGAAAATGTGGTGCATATATACCACAGAATACTACACAGCCCTAAAAAATGGAGAAATCATGTTCTTTGCAGCCACATGGATGCAGATGGAGGCTATTATCCTAAGTGAATTAATGCAGGAACAGAAAACCAAATAACACATTCTCATTTGTAAGGGAGCTATACATCAGGTACCCATGGATATAAAGATGGAAATAACAGACACTGGGGACTACTAGATGGTGGAGGGAAGGAAGGGAGCAAGGGTTGAAAAACTAACTGTTGGTTACTATGCTCACTTCCTGGGTGACAAGTTGAATTGTACTCCAGACCTCAGCATCATGCATATACCCATGTAACAAACTGCACAGATACCCTCTGAATTGAAAATGGAAGTCAAAATTATTTTTTAATCTACATACTGTAAACTATTGCTACCACCTGGACTAGTTATTTTGCAAATAAATTTTGCTAGTAATTAAATAATAGAAATTTCTATTTAAATAAGTGAAAATTACCAGACTATCCCTGTTACTCTGTCAAAATCCTAAGTGTTCAGAGCAAAAAGTAAGTTTTCAAAAAACTAACTGAAAATGAATTTCCAATGGCAGAAGAAAGGCAATATAAATTATGGCACATGGAGTAGCCTGGCTCATTCTATTACATATATGATTGTTACATCTGTAGAAAGATAGAAGAGTGTATACACAATATTGCGATGTGAAAAAAATAGTTGGAAGCACAGAACACATACATGTTACAGTTCCCATAAAAACACAGATGACTGTACATTATGGATTCAACAATAAAATTAACTGTGACATAATTGGTGGAAGAGGTGGAATTATAGATTGGTAATTCTTTCATCTTAGTAAAACTCGTCTATTTTTAAATAGCTATTATTGCAAAATTCTGGAGAATTCTGTCATCAATCTCTACTGGACCTTTTATATTTATTTTCATCCATTTTCTAAATGCCTTCTTCTTATCCTAATTCCAACCCTAGAACAGGGATCTGCCTTTCAGAAGTAAATACCAAGGTGCAAAGCTTTCTTCCATTCACGATTGCAGGTGCAAGGGTGCATGAAGATCAGGTGGCCAAAATTCTCCCCCACCACACATACATGTCATCCTGGCTTACAGATGCCTTCCACACATCTTGAGAAAAGGAGCTTAGAGTTCAGATTTCTGCTTTGGTGGGATGTATGTTCCTTATGGGCACTTTGATCTTCAAGACTTCACTTGGCTTGCCAGGTTGTTACTGTCTAATTGCCAAATAACAGCGCATTTTCACTCTTCAGTTTAAAGAAGAAGGAGCATTTTAGAGTTGGGGCTGGAGTAAGACAAGTGCAGAACATTCAAGAGGAATAAGCTATAATGGCATGAAAGAAGTAATGCTCCCTTAGCCAAGATCGTTATTTATCCTAACACCTTTCTTCCCTTTTGTTTGTCTCTGCTTACACCAGAAGTGTGGCTTTATCTGTATGTGGCTGTGTTTACAGCACAGGGCAATCAGTCACCTGCAGTTGTGGCCCTGCCAATTGACATTAATGAAGTTGCTGTTCACCCTAACCCTAGTGACCATCAACAACTTCTGTGAAGCAAAGCCCTGCTTTCCCAGAGCTGACTTTGTCAGGTGGCTTCCTAGCTCCTATGTGTCTAAATATTTTTGTTTTGTTTTTTCTTATTGTCATTGACACATTCCAACACTGTGGAATGACTGGATGACAAGCCAGGTGGGTGTTGACTGAATCACACTGAGATATGTGCATTTCTGTATAGTGTCTTCCATTTTCTGCCTAGCAAATGTCCTCCAGGTGAGAAGGTGTCTGTCTACAGCTTCTTCAGGGGCAGGACCTTGCATTATCTAGCTTCCATTCCCAGTTCCTTTTGAATATTAGAGCCTCAGTAAAGGATGTTTACTATTCTTTTTTCATTCTTCAAAAAAGTCTGTCGCTCAACAAGGTTCAAATCAACTGAATTGATAGATGACCTTTCATTATATTCCAGTCATCTCTTTCTGACACATTATTCTGGTCTCTTGGTCTCTTGGTGTTGCCTTGCGTGTCATCTCACCCTTGCTCATGGTTAATCTCATTCTTGTGGCTGATTTTTCAGCAATTTCAATTTCAGAAGATAAACTCATTCCCAAATTTCAGTTTAGTCACCGTGTTAGAAATCATTAACTTGCCTGTTCTCCCTGCCCTGAAAATGCTCCTCTCTCCTAAATAAAAACCATTCTCATCCAGGTATGTGCTTAGGCTCTGGAACCATTTGCATCCCAGGTGAGATGGGGAAGCCGGGTCCACGCTCAGGGAATCGCTCTTGGTTGGGAGTGCTACCCAGTCCTTGTGGCCCAGATGTAGTAAATGGTCATGGTTTTGTTCTTAGGTTGCTCCCACACCACCATCAAGTTCTGCAGGTGAGTCACATATTATTCTCTGCATTTGAGTTTCTTTATGATTGCTCTCTCAACTTCCACCAGCGGCCCCCCTCATCCCGCCCCACCAGGAATTCTTGTACTGGGATTCTGGGGCTGGGGTGCTGATATCTCCTGGCCAGTTTGTCTATTATGATCCCCTACCTGATGCATCTCTCAGTAGCCCTTGTTCCCAGTTTGCCTGTTGGGAAACCCCGTGAGACATTTCCGACACTAAGTGCTTCCTGGAATCCCACCTGTCATTTGAGACCATCATTTCTGGTTTACTAAATTTTGCCTGCCTGGCTTGACATTTTTCCATCCTCAGCAGTTGGGTCTGTTCCCCGCGATAGGTGGATGAACACTAAATCCTAGCTCTTTTCACTTGGCCCAAAGCTTGCAGCCAATTAATTTCTTCACGCCTGGCCAGATCACAAAGTACACCACAGATGTGTTTCGGGAAATCAGTGCTTTGCATGGCTCTGTATATCCTCTCATAAAACGTGCAAAGTTGGGCAAGGGTAGACATGGAGATACATAAGTCATATTAGTAAATATTTTAAAGTTAAAATCAAGTTAAGGAGCAGTGAAGCAGAATGATCTAGAAACTCCTGCCCTTTACAAACATACTTTCACAATGTTCAGATATCCCATATTTTCCCTGAGAGCTGTCTGTGTCCTCGTACTCCGCCCCTGAAAGTGGTGGCTTCCTGCAGGAGAGCGGGCATGTGGCCTCACCCAGCCCCTGTGTCAATGCCCACAGCAGAACATCCAAGCTCCAGCCACCTGCCCATCCCTGCCAGCAGGTGCCTTCTGGGTGTACACTAGTAAACAGATGTGTCCCTTAACCAAGGAACCCAGGAAGAGGCCCAGAATCCCCAGAACCAGGTCCAATTCATCAGGGAGTTTCAGGGCCCAGGTACATCCCCTGGCCCTGCTGATCCCTCATCATGTGGGTCATGGGAGAGCCTGGGAGAGCCAAGGCAAAGACCAAGGCAGCTCCTGCCTGGATCCCAGGGCACAGCTGCTCTCAGAGACAGGGTTTGCTAGCAGGAAAGGTGCTAGGGCCACTGAGGGTATAACCTTGCTCCGTCCCCCAAAAAGAGGAAAGGCAGCACCACAGAGATCACTAAGGGAGTCTCCTTGGAGGGAACTCACCTGAATCACTGAATATTAACTTCCATTTAAAACCAGTGCACCCAAAACAGAAAGTCCATGCACTCAGACCCTTTGTGCCACGGGGTTAAAGGGGAAGAAGGGTATAGATTCCCGGGCTAAGAGGGAAAGGAATGGCAGATGTGGGTCAGTGTTCAGGCAGCCCTGGGTCCAGCAGGAGCTGCCTTAGCATAAAGAAGTCAACAAGAAACACTGTACCCACAGGATCCAGGAGGGAAGCTGGCCACGGTGGCAGCAAGGACATCAAGGTTCCCCATCCATGGCAGCTCTTGCAGGCTCTCCATCAGGAAGATGGGGTTTCCAGGGTTCCCAGCCCTGGCCCCCCATTATGAACTGAGAGAAGCAGAAACCTGTGGCTTGAGCGCATCCCAATGGTCTCCCCAGCACATGCAGGGGTCAGGAGGGCTTCCTTGGATTGCCGCAGCCTGTGGAAATCTTGAGCATTTCAGAGGGTGAGAAAACCCTCAAAGCGGAGGTAGAGAGAGGGACGTCCCTCCAGATAATCCGCTGCAGCTTTGAAGTCATGCCAGTCATAACCCGTGGGGGTAGCAGCCGCTGTGGCGCCAAGAGACACACACTCTTCCTTTCCTGGATATGTGTTTCATCTCAAAGGCTTCAAATCTTTCTCGAAGTCAGTTGAATCATCACCGACCTTGAGGATGTACGTGACGCGCGTAGATTTTGCTGAGCTGTGCACTTTGGGAGCTTGAGTTTGTTTGGTGGGGTTTGGTTTTGTGATATTTCACCCCGCACATGTGGGGTATGAAATCCTTTCTGTTCAGCACTGTGGGGACGTCATTAACCATGACACCCCGGGAAATAAGCCTCCAGCACCGCTGCCATAGCCTGCCTGCCGCCATGCACTGTAGCCATGCATTTCTGCACAGATGTCCCTGTGGCACCTGTGGATGATGTACAAAGATTAAGCACAAGGTGTTCCATGAATAAAACTTGATTTTAAACCTAAAAAGATCATATATAAGAACAAAGAGGACATTAACAAGTATTTGTAAAACAGCTAAAAGAACTGCTAGCACGAACACCACATCAAATGAGCTGTGGAAAATATGTCACTTTTCACTTTTATTTCATGCTTCTGGAGCTGACATTTCATTCAATACGTACTTTTGGACACCGGGAATGTGGTTCAAGGGAATCCAGTCCACCGGTTTTACTGGTTTTTTAAAAAAATTTAATTAAACATATTCTGAGTTTGCCAAGATCAAACCTACTTTTCCTTTTGTTGCACTCCCCAAGCCATCCAACCACTCGGCGCACAGGATCCCTTCAGCTTTTCCTTCATACCTGCTCATGTCCTTTATTGTCTTTGGATGCTACCGAGCTCAGAAGCAAATCTGTTTTCATCTTTAGTTACTGTGTAGGATCTCACCGGGCACTCGCTTCTGTGTGCTCAGTTTTTTACTTAACTGTCCATCTTCGTTTTCTCTTTGACTTAACTTTCCTATGCCTTATGTTACTGTACTACATACATCATTTGTAAATTTTCCTCTAAACAGTTTTGAAATGAGGGAGAGCACAGATTGACTGACTGGGCGGTTGAATAATAGATTATAGCTGATATAGATAGATAGATCAATAGATAGATAGATAGATAGATAGATAGATAGATAGATAGATAGATAGACAGACAGACAAATGGATGGATGGATGGATGGATGGATGGATAATGGATAGACAGATGGATGGATGGTAGGATGTTATTAATTATCTACACCTAAGTTGAAAAATATAAACTAATTTTTTACCATTGGTTACCAAGTTTGAGAATTGAGGAAGAGAGTACAAGTGAGAGAATTGGAATAAAATTAAGCAGGAAATTAATTTTTATCACTCTCCAAAATTTTTTTTTACAATAAGCACTTACTACTTTCAATGTCCTAAAAACGTAAAAAAAATGCAAATACATATGTTCTATAAAAAGAAAAGTTAAATGAAGCATTAGACATGCAAATAAATGTAAAGCAAATATGAGGTTGACATGTAATGTGTCCTTAAAATTTCCCTATAAAATGCTGTGAAACACATAAGCATATGGAAATTTAGAGAGGATCAATTATTGGTTTGCTTCATGCCGAAGTAAAAGGAAGTTAATTCATTAATTCCTAACGCATTTCGGTAGCTATTCCACGCTGCTGCTGGGGATGTAAGGGAGACAATGTCAAGTCCTCGCACCCAGGATGTCTCACATGTTAACGTCTGTTTAAACCAGGAACTAGGATTTCAACAAGACTCACGTGAATCAGGATGAGTCAAAAGCCTACTTTCTAATCTATTGTAAGACTCCTCAATAGACACCTTCGTGATATACCAGCCTTGCATTTGGAAGACAGGAACACGAATATGGCATCTGAGATTGGAGGCGGAGCAGAGAGTGACCGGGATGGTTTTTAACCCACTCTCCACAATGTAAGCTAAACATCTACAACTTTCGGTACATTGATAATGATACGTTAATTTTAATTTATAGTGGAATGTTATAGCACACTCATTAGCTGTTTCTATCAAATGATTTAATATTTGTCTGCATAGTAGATATAATCCACGGTAAAGTTAAATAAAGTACAGGAGATTTTAAAACAAAATATATTAATAATGTAGAAATAGGTGCTGTATGTGTAAATACTGAAAACTAATGAAATCTACAGGGCAAATTCAATGTGCATGAAATAAAACATGGACTCTAATAATGATGCACATACACACATTTCTCACTGCCTTCTTTTTCTCTTCATTTTCACATACTTTGACACAGATTCCATGAATAAAACTTGATTTTAAATATTGTTCTAAACTAAGTATTTTTTCTAAGATCGGATCTTGCTATTTTGCTCAGGCTGAGCTTAAACTCCTGAGCCTCATGCCTCAGCCTCCCAAAGTGCCAGGATTACAGGGGTGAGTCACCGCACCTGGCCTAGGAAAGCAGCTGTTAAGCAGATAAAGCAGCTGACAAAATTATTCTTAATTTAAGGAACAACAATTATACTGAGTTGCAAAAATGACACAGGAGGAAGAGGCTTTTGGTTTTAAAACGATGATTATCTCGGAGTTCTGAGGCCAAGCAGGGAGTCCCTCATAGGCTGGAGTGTTAGAGAACTCGAGTTCTAAAAACATTACTCTCAAATTTAGGAGTATTTATAGACTATTGAGTTTCATAAGACACATAAAGATAAATGTCATTAGGAAAGAACACTGATGGGTGTGTTATCTCAGAACTGGGCAGGACACCTGCTGTACGCAAGGATCCTTTCTGCTGGTTGCGCAATTTCCATCTAAAGTCGTCAGCCACACCCTTTCCTCTCTTGGTCACTGCCACCTGTCGGCACAAAACGTCCAACACTCAGCAGTTCTTCATTATCCCTCACAACCAGGACCATCGCTGTTCTGGAGACAAAGCTCTATCACTTTCGCGCTCTGAGAAACAGACACAATGACAGCACTACCCAAAGGTTCATCTCTCACAACCACTAACATTTTCAAGAAGACAAACATCACCTTCAGAATCAAAAATACTGTTCTAAAGTATTTTTTCTAAGATAGGATCTTGCTATTTTGCTCAGGCAGAGCTTAAAACTCCTGAGCTGGAGTGATCCTCCTGCCTCAGCCTCCCAAAGTGCCGGGATTACAGGTGTGAGCCACTGCACCTGGCCTAGGAAAGGACTTTTTGCAGCAGGTAAAGAAGCTGACAAAATTATGCTTAAGGAACTGAATTTAAAAGAAATCAGTATCTGCCATTGGAGAAAAAATTTCTGCCTATTAAAAATGGAAAGAAGATGACAGTCCACCAGCAGGGCAAGTCACAATTTCCCAGAAATGTCTGAAGCAGAGTTAAGTCTGAGGATGTAAAACAAAGTACCCATTAAATCTGAAATTGATGAAGTTTGAAAATCCACAACCGGTGAGGTCCATGCCATTCAAAGACCCGGCTGGATAGCCATCAGGTTCCACATCACACCTGCCCCAGCTTTCCTTGGTGAAGATGGGCAAGATAGTTATTTAATATCATAATCAACCCTGTGGAAGAGCTACTGCCTCAACCTCACAAATAAGGAAGCGAAGTCAGACTGCAGAAGAGCCACTGTCTCACCCTAAGGAAGCGAAGTTAGAGAGAAGCGAGATCATTTTACTTCAGGGCTCTGGAACTGATCACGACACTGTCATGAGTAAATAATCGGCTTAGATCATTTTCATTACTGAAACATATTGTGGTTGGAGCAAACAGGGATTGAATATTTTGTACTGAACTCTCAGTATTTGGAACTTAAATAAAATCAGCCGATTAGAGCAGCAATCAATGAACTTGAATTTATTTCACTGCACCAGCCAATGAGATGTTGATGACATGGAGACAGACAAAAATGTTTTAGGCGATCCTAGAAACAGTCCACTCTACCCAGAAACAAATAAATCCTGCCTACCAAATAGAATAATTGAGGATATTCTCTCTCCCACAAGATCACTATATAACAATTTTCCTACCATCCTACTAAAAATAAGATACGAGATGTTCCAGTAACCATTGGAGACAGTAGGGAAGCTACTGGCCCTCTGATTTGGGAAAACAGCAGGTGAATGAATGAACGATAGGTCAGGGAAACTTTCTGGAGAGCATCTGCTTGTTTGCTGAATGAAGCCTTGGGCCAACCGTGGGAAAATGAACCAAGTTCTAATGTTCACTTTGCCTCACAAAAGCCAACCTTTTATTATGTGGGGATAACTGTATCCTTTGTGTAAATTTAAATGCATTTCCTAGATACTAAACCTGTGCCAACATTTCCCCTCTTCTAGTTACCCTTTCCCCTTTTCATGCAAACCATGTCACCGTTCACAGAACACATCAAAGTAAATGACTGGTGGGTCTCCCCTGCCAGCCTGCCTCGAGGTTACCGCCCCTGCATCCTTGCTTCTGAGGCTCTACTCTGTACCTCTGCTGTGACACCCCTCTTAGCATGTTACCTCCTTGATTTTTCACATATCTGCCTCCCAACCAGAGAGGGGGACTTTGTTATGAGGAATAAATGATAAAATGCCTCAAACAGCAACATGGTGGATAAGGTCAAATGAGGCAAATAATTGATGCTATAAACACCTGTTCCAAAGCAGGACACCATGTAAGCCCGTGACTGGAGGAAGAAGGAAGAAGAAAGGCTGCAGGTTGTCCCCTGGTTGGGGAGGGGCTGGTAGGTCAACCAGTCTCAGGAGGTCAGCAAAAGGAAGAGACCACTGGCCTCCCTTCCCCCCCCGCCCCCACCAGCTCCCTGGGCCACTAGAAGGAAAAGGCAAGGGGAAAATAATGGTGGGGAAGTCCCAGCTTCAAGGGAGTTTTGCAAATGTCTGCTTCCTGAAATTTCTGTTGGGGACAATGAAGCTCTGGGCTCAGGAGAGCACTTTTCACTGAGACTGTGGGAGGGAGAGCTCCATGTGGCTTATCCAGGAACTGGCACTGTCTGCATGCTGTGGGAGGAACTGAGAGCATGCAGTGAATTTCTTTGCAGTTTTGGCTAATTTTGACATAAGCACCTATAGTATCTTCAAGCTGCTGTGCCTGTGTATAGGACAAACCAGACCTCACTCCACTGAAAACTAATGTTTCAGTCGCCATGCGTGCTGGACATTCTAATGCTTGTGTTCAGCTCGCGTTTTAGTTTAAGAATTTACTTTTCTCACTTGAAAGGATGTTTTACTTGTTTTTAACTCCTCGACCAAACAAGCCCTTGCAAATTGGGTCTCATCAGGTCTCATGTTAAAGAAATAAGATAAAGTAGCCTTTCAGAAAGACTGTTATAAACATGAGAGAGATAATTATAAGGTATCAATTGTGAAACTGATTAGGTTAATTGTTCCAGGCAGTATATGGTGTTGCACTGTGTTTTAATTAAACTCATAATCCTAAAATGTTCTGCCAGGTGGGATATGAAGTAACCAGAAGAAAAGATTCTGAAAGCTATTTAAAATCAAGAACAAAAACACATAAAGTTTCTTATCCCATAGACCCTTTTACGAATAGTGATGTTTCAGTGCATATCATAAATACCAAATTTATATGGAAAACATACACACACACACTAAATATTTAAAAGAAGAGACAATGATTCAACAAACAGAGATCTTGCCATGGCCAGGTGATGGTGGATGGCTTTGTGACAGGGCTAGATCCTAAACAGGCAGGTGCAGAAATTCCTCAGAATGCCAAAATATACTGCATCTGCCCATGATTACAGCCAGTTCCCAGGGACAAGGCACTGCATAGCCTTAGAGGTCCTAAATGAGTGTAGGTACTCAGAAAATAACAGTTTTTTAACCCACTGTTCTCAAATAATGTGCAAACGTTTATGAAACTGGAATTGTAGAAACTTGACAAAAAAGTGACCTGTTCAATGGAACTATGAATTAAATTGTCATAATTGACATGTAAATAATACCATAACTTTGACAAAGCACTTTCATGAATATTTTTCTTATTCTAGATACCAAATGCATTGAAGGGAATATAAATAAACTTGCTGAGACTTAGCCCAGATCTCTGCTACCCTGGTGGGATTTTTCTGTCTTTGATTAGATACAATAGTATTTGATGTATTCTTTCATCCCTTTGACCTTGCAAGTAATATTAGGCAACAACCACATCTTTGTCATACATTGACAATTTTGCTCAAACATTATTATATATGTAAATAAGAGTCTAAGTCCCTCCTTTCCTTGGAAAGTCCTCATTTTACTTAGATTACTCAAGCAACCATCAAGTTCCACCTCTTGGGCATAGCAAACAATCTTGGCAAACTCTGGAGTGGCTAATTTTACCATCCTGCAGATGAGAAAATGAGAGTCACTGGCTCATACCTGACATTGCTGCCGTCTTCGAAACTCAAGACTTTCTGGTTCCAAGACCTCTAGACTTTGTCCTTGCCTTCACATTGGATGGCACCCAAACAACAAAAATATTAAAATATTGCAAAATGTTAATTTATACCACTCCTTAAGCTATTCTTATAAGGCAGGTCTAGTGGTGATAAGCTTCCTTAGCTTTTGTTTATCTGAGAAAGTCTTTATCTATCTTTCATTTTTGAATGACAGAATTGCTGAGCGTACTATTCTTGATCAGAAGGTATTTTTTTCTTTCATCAGTTTGGCTATATCATCACACTAACTTCTAGCCTGCAAAGTTTCTCCTTATAGTCTTATGAGAGTTCCTTTGTACACAGCAAGTCACTTTTTCCCACTACTTTGAAAATTCTCCCTGTCTATTGGCAATTTGATTATAATGTGTGTCAGTGTGGGTCTCTTTGTATTCATCTGACTTGCTGTTTGACTTCTCAGATTGAGGTTTCTATTTCTTTCTCCATGTCTCAGAAGTGTTCAGCCATTATTTTCGTGAATCAGCTTCCTGCCCTGTTCTCTTCTCCTTCTTGAACTCCAGTAATGTGTGCATCCACTTGATGGTGTCCCACAGGTCCCTTAAGCTATCTCCACTCTTATTCCTTATTAATTTTTTCTCCTCAGATTGATTTCCAATGCACTCTCTTCAAGTTTGCTGATTCTCTCTTCTGATTGATATCATTTGCTATTGAAGCCCTCTATCGAATATATTAGTTCAGTTGTTTAGCTCTATGATTTCTGTTTAGCACTTTTCAATATTTTCTCTTTGTTGAAATTCTCACTTTGTGCATGCATTGCCCTCCTGACCCCAGTGAGCATTTTTATCACTGTTATTTCAAATTTCCTATTGGGCAAATCACTTATCTCCATTTCATAAGGGTCAGTTTCTAAAAATGTATCTTGTTCTTTTATTTGGAACATATTTCCCTGTCTCTTTATTTTCCTCAACTCTCCATGTTGGTTTTTGAGCATTGGATAAGACAACTACCTCTCCCATTCTTGTCAGAATGGCCTTCTGTAGAAGATGGACCTCACCAATCAGCCTGATCAGAGGTGCCTTTCAAAACTTTGTGCTTGTCTAGCTGCTCTCTTTGCTCATAATGGCCCTTATGAGATTGGCGTGGGCAACATCCTGTCAACCCCACAATAGTCAGGAAAGAAGCTGGTCCCTCAAGACACAGCTGGGACAGCTGGAGTGGTAGGTGTGTGCTCCAGTATTTTTGATCCTCAGGGAGAAGCTGAGAGCTGGAGTTTATCTCCCACTTATTCTGCATTAAGCCTGGGAGAGGATCTGTGGCAAATGGCTGCACACTCATTCAGACCACACATTCTGATCCTAGGTGGTGCAGCCACTGGACACACTTGCACACCTGTTTAAAACTGACACATTTGTTCTCTGTGATCGAGGGAGACTTGTGAATTCCAGGTACCTTTTGCTTCCAAAGCTAGGCAATTTAGGAGGCAGTTCCTCAGGTGGGAGCTGTAAAAGTTGGGATAACCAATCTGTGGGGAAAAAAAAAAAAAAAAAAAGAAAACTTCCAGGGAGAATCTGGATTTATTACTAGAATGAGCCAGGGAAGAAAATGTAAAAGTTCACCAATTCCTGTTCAGGCTCCTTCACACCCTCTTGTTTATCTGCCCTGTAGACTCTCAGATGCAGGCTAGTGAAAGTCTGACCCTCAGGTATGTGCAGAAAATCCCCTCCCAGGAAGAAAATGGGAGCCGTGCATTTTAGTCTCTTCTCTGCACTAATTCTGGGGTGCGTTGTCCCTGAAAAGTCCTCAAAATGCTCCCTTAAAACCACCTCTTTGCTCTCTGTGGTCTAGGAATGCTCACAAACGCCCAGTCCCTTTTGCTTTTAGAGCTAGGTGACTTACAAAACAAAGCCTCCAGGAGAACCACAAAAACGGGAGCACCATATCTGTAGTTGAAGCCTTTCACTCCTCAGGAGTGGTTGGGAGCTGGGGGTTCCTTTTTGATTATATTACACAGGGCTTGGGGAGGGACTTGTGCCTGGATATGGCTCATCTTTTCCTACGTGTTTTGATGCAGATGTTTTCTCAGTGACCCATGGTGTAGGAGTGTCTCAGCCAGTTTCTGAATTCTCCCAGAGGAAATGTTCCACATGTAGATGCTTATTTAGTGCACCTATGGGAGGAGGTAAAGCCAGAAGCCTCATTCTGTAACTCTCCCGACACCCTTCCTCCTGCTGTATTTTTCCATTAGTGGAATAGGGGCCTCTAAGCAGCATTTTTGTCTGTCTGTGTGGTTTGTTGTTGATGCTGTTGTTTGTTTTTGCTTTCTTTCTGATAAGACAGGTGGTCCTACACCAGCAAACATTTAGGCAATGCCTACAGTGTGCCAAGGACTGCAGTAAACCCTCATATGCTTCTTCAGCAATAGTATCTCTTTAGTACAGAAAAAGACAAGATTCAGCTGATCATTTTTTTTTTCCTGTTGGGCAAGAAAATATTTAAGGCTTTATCTTCAGCTTACTCATATCTGGGAAGAGTGTTATCTTAAATCTTTCTTTTCTTGGTTAAAAAAAAAAAAAAGTAGCCATGAAAAAGATTTCCATAACCCTTAGGTTTAATTTGTTCTCAGGTTAGTAATAGGTGGTCTGTTGAGAATCCCCTTACTAGAGTCTACCAAAAGAAACACTATTTATTCTTTTCCTTCTATTTCTATGGTCAGCAAATCGGTGTTAAGAGTACCATGTAAGGAAATATATTTTATTTGCATTAATTTTAAAAAGTTATCCAACCTCGATGCAAATGTCTGCAATAACCCATTCCTATGGCATGGAGGTGGTTTTGTGGTTAAAGGATATGAGGATATGTGGCCTAATTTTGTCCTCACACAAGTGACATGGAGTTGGCTTTGTGTTTGTGTAAAAGGGAGCTGATGGGAGACTGAGCAAGGCGAACCCCAGGCCTGCTCAAGGAAGCACACGCTTCCCCAGAGAAGTGCCTGGACACGCAACTGATCCACTTCCAGTTTCTCAGAGTTGGAATGGGAGAACAGGTCCCATCTCATGGAGTCATGAACGCCAACCACAGAGGTGACTTAAGGCTTCCACGGCCAGCCTGTCAGTGGTGCAGCCCCTCCCGGGAGTCCCTCTGCTCTGCTGACCGCTGGACATTACCTCCCATGAGCAAGGGAGGTCCTCTGTGGTTGGCCTACCCTTTCCTTTCATTTCTTCCCTTTCTTGCTCCTATTTTCATAGGGAGCAAGTTCAGTCACACACCCAGGTAAACTTGTAGTAAGCATCAACCAAATACCCTGAATCTAAAATAAAAGTATAAATATATCTAAATATTTCAGTTCTCAAGTTTCCATTCACTTTTAGCAACTAGTGACTTGTTTCTTCTAACATACAGAATATCTGATACTCCAATCAGGATTATTATTTAAAAGCAATGTTTATGGGATCCTATCATGTGACATGCCCCGAGTTAAGTATTTTACAAATGCAATTTCATATATTCCTCATGGAAATCGGAGGAAAAGGTGACATCAGCCCGAATAAGGAGCCCGAGGCCAACGAAAGGGGCCCGCAGCCCTGGTCACAAAGTCAACCAGATCAAAGCCAGCCTTGTCAACATGAATATCCACATGCTTTCACTGAAAAGTTTTGTTTTCTCACAGACCCAACTTCCCTGACTTATATTATTGTTTTGTGCTGGGTACCTAAATCATATTTCTTCTTTGCCAAGGCAAGAGTGAATTTTCACTGAAAATAAAGACAAGCTGACTTGAGTGCAAATCTTGAATCAGGTTAAGAGAAATGCCACCTATTATGGTCAAAACCTTAAATATATACAATTTTTATATTTCAACTATACCTCAACAGAGCTGGAAAAATAAGATTACTACAACCTCAGCATCAATGTTTCTACCCAATTCCAGTGAAGAACACATGATCCTTTAGACAGATAAAAGGGGCACTAACTTTCTCCCTAGTAATGTTCATTTTTCTTCTGTATTTTCCCTTTATCTCAGTTGTCTTGTTTACTTTTACATAATTTTATCATAACAGGAGCTCCTCTTGGAATAAATATATATATGACAGATATGACAGCAACAACTTCTGGGAAGCAACTTGCTGATCAAATGACTATATATATATAGAATTCTGTTCAGTTAATGCCATTTTGGTGCTTAATGTGTGAAAGAAATATTTGAGGAAAGATGGCTGAATATCAAGGCATTTCTGTGTTCTAAAGCTCCACAGTAAATAATGAACTCACAAATTAAAGCCACCTAAGGGGAATATTTGAGTCTGAATTGAAGGCAAATGACATGTTGATTGAGAAGTACTTTCAACAAAAATCAATGAGAATAAAAGTGTTCAAGGGAGCAGAAAACTCAATGGATCCCCTGGAGGACCACACCCTCCAGTTCCCTCGGAGATGGATCATTTAGCTCAAACTTCTTATTATCAATTACTGAGTAATATCATTGAGATACACTAAGATACAGTTTCTGTCTGCTACATTAAGTATTAATGTCCCCACCCAAATCTCATGTCGAATTGTAATCCCTAATGTTGGAAGAGGGGCCTGGTGGGAGGTGACTGAATCACCAGGGTGGATTTTTCCTTGCTGTTCTTGTGATAATGAGTTCTCAGAGCAGCTGGTAGTTTAAAAGTATGTAGCATCCTCCTCTGCCTTCACTCTCTTCCTCCTGCTCCAGCCATGTAGGGCTTGCCTGCTTCCCCCTCGCCTTCCACCATGATTGTAAGTTTCCTGAGGCCTCCCCAGCCATGCTTCCTGTACAGCCTGAGGAACCATAAGCCAATTAAACTTCTTTTCTTTATCAATTACCCAGTTTGGGGCACTTTTTGAGAGCAGTGTGAGAAAAGACTAATGTAACACCTTTCATCCACCAGGTCAGCACCATTATCCAGTAGATACTTGGGACCAGCTGATCTAGTTCATTTGTGGGATTATCATTGGGTCTTTATTTTCTATCTTCACAAACTATAGTAAGATTTAGCCAAATATTATATGTAACATATATTTATATAATAAATATATAATATATTTTATATGATTAATAATATATATTTTTATATATAAAATTATATTTATACAATTTTTGAAATAGATGCACTTATTGGAATATATATATATACACAAGAGCACCTATTATTTCAAAAATTATGTGAAAGTAAACAAGAAAACAGACAAAGGGAAAATAGGATAGAAGAAAAATGAACAGTACTAGGGAGAAAGTTAGTGCCCCACGTATCTAAGGGATCATGTGTTCTTCACATGAATTGGGTAGAAACATTGATGCTGAGGTTATAGTAACCAAATCTTATTTTTCCAGCTTTGTTGAAGTATAATTGTATCACTGAAAAATAAAAATCATATATATTTAAGGTGAACAACTTTACATTTTATATGCATGTACTCCGTGAAGTAATTACCATGCTCAAGCCAATTAACATATCCATCCCCTCACATGGTCACCATGTCCTGGTTTTTGGGGTGAATAATTATGTTTTAAATGGCCATTTGTAAAGAAAGCAATGTCTGTGTTAGCATATTCATAGACCTCAATGGAATCCATGATTACAATTTTTGGGAAAAAACCCATTTTCTTTATCAGATTAACTTGAGACATCATCATCTTAGAAAAGCTGCTAGTTGGCTTGAACATAAAAATCAAAAAGAAGTACGTTCCCGGGGGAAAAAAAAAAAAAAAAAAAAAAGAAGATAGAAGTGAAACCTCAGGAAAATAGATTCAAAACATGGGGGGAAAGCACATATAGGAAAACCATAAATCTTCTCCAGCCCAACATGTGGGCAGGACATGAATGAGATAAGTGGGACAGGTGGAGATCGGTTTGAATTCTAAGACTTTTCAGCTTCTTCGTGTTGTCCTCTAAATAGGAATCTTTTCAGGCGAGAAACCCAGTAAAATTTGGCAGACGGCATTCCAAAGACACGTGGTTCTGTGGCAGTTACATGAGGAACCAAAAGTGAGCTGAGAGCCAGGTTCTCCTGGTCTGACTGACCCCTCTCACAGGCTTTGATCCTGCCACCCTGAGGCAAAGAGGATGCTCAGACAGGTCCCCAAAACCTCTCCTGAACTGAGTTGAGGGGAGCGGGGGATAACGTACAAAGTACAGAAAAGATACAGAATGGCAAAAAGTGGGAAGATCACAGAAGTCTCTCTCCTCTGAGGTCTTCCATGCTGCTCTGTCTCACGTCCCCTTAGAAAACGCAGCTCTCCCTTCAGAAACGGCACAGCTTCAGGGAACAGACAACCCTTTGAATGATAGCATTATCAATGGAGAAGGGAAATACTGAGAGGGAAATTACCTAATAAGTAGAATCCTGTAGTTCAATAACGTACACTTTAATAGCTTAAAAAGTAAGCTCCATACGGAAACTGATGCTCGTCTTTGGGGAGTGTCTTAGACACGTATCAGGGTTAAAGAACACACATGCCAGACATTACTACTCATAACCATGTCTGCAGCCTAGAAAATAGAATTAACTGGACTGCTGCAAGTACCACGTCACCCATGAAGGAATCTGGACGTATGAATAAAGATGCCTCCCCCTCACCCTTCAAAAAACCGTTACTTACTGAAAGACACATTCACACAGCCCTTTCCCGTAAACATTCCCGATGCTTCCCCTTTGAGGAAAATGGCAGACAAGGATAGTGTAGACAAATTCCTCCTACAAACAGCTAGAAATGCTGTTCCTTCAGTGGTTTGGTTTTTGTTTGCTTCTTTTGTAATTCTTGAAAGACCGTGAAGTCCTCAGTCGCAGGAGAGAAGGTTGGGGCAGGAAGAGCTGAGAATGTCAGCTGGGCCAGGCTCACTGGGCTATGTGGCCGACCGATATGTGCTAACAGATGAGCACAGGGTCCTAGGGCCATAAAGGACAGGTCAGCATCACACGCCAATTAGAATGGGGCCGAAGTCCAGACCCTGGCAACCTCCACTGCTGGCGGGGATGTGGAGCAACAGGAGCTCTCACCCACCGCTGTGGGAACACAAAATGGGGCGGCTGCTGTGGAAGACACTATGGCTTCTTACAAATCTAAATAGACTTATTCCATACAATCTGGCAGTCAATTGTAATGAGTTGCATAAACCTATACAAAATGATCATTTTTAAAATATATAATTGTCTCAAAATAAATAAAAACAACTAGTCCTATAACTTTTTATGAAAGCAAACCACAAAAGCTCTAGATCACATTACAAGTGATTTCCACCAAACTTTCAAGGAAGACATAATCCATGATCGATACCCAAACCAGACATGGTAGAACTTTAATTACAGGAAAGATAAATGCAAACATTTCCAATAAAACACTTGCAAATATGTCGGCAACGTTTATTTATACATATGTCATGAGCCCAATGGTTTAACAATAAAGCATTCATGAATATAATTTAATACATTAACCAGACTAAAAGAGAAAATAGGAAGATAAGTATTGCAGTAGCTCTGCTAAAATACTGAAGAAATTTAACAACTATTTGTCACTTTTAAATGAACACAAGCAACTTAGCCACTAGGAGCAGGAAGGAACTCAATTATCCTAACAAGTGGAACCACCAAAAGCTTACCAGGAGCCTCACTCTAGCCAAACGTCAGAAACATCCACCAGGTGTGCCTGCTGCAATGCTCTGTCCTCTCGGCTATTGCACTGGACGTTTAACCTGAGAATGTAACATGAAAAATAAAACTCACGAGAATTATAAAGAAGGAAAGGAAATTGTTATTTGCAGGCAAGATGGTCATCGACATAGAAAAGTAAAGCAGATCAAACGTCATTGGCCGTAATGACAGAGTGAAACAATGACAAGGACAACGCCATCCCAGAGTCGTCAGCCGAGTCACATGCATCCGCTGTGTTCAAGAACGCAGAGACCTCTGTGTGCACACAGAGCGACACAGGGGCCCCAGGAGAAACTTCACAGCCTTTCCAGAGAGCAATTCGGCAATCCCTGCTGAAGCTGGTGCATCATTTCTTCCACCCAGCAGTTCCACGTTTACAAACTCCCATAAATATTCACAAAGACATATTAATAAAGATGTCTATTGAATTCTACTTACTGTATCAAAATTAAAAACAACGTAATTATTTCTCAGTAGAAAAATATAGAACTACTTAGGCAGATAGAGGGCTGGGCGTGGTGGCTCACGCCTGTAATCCCAGCACTTTGGGAGGCCGAGGTGGGCAGATCATCTGAGGTCAGGAGTTCAAGACCAGCCTGGCCAACTTGGCAAAACCCTGTCTGTACTAAAAATACAAAAATTAGCAGGGCGTGGTGGCAGGCGCCTGTAATCCCAGCTACTCAGGAGAATGAGGCAGGAGTATTGCTTAAACCCAGGAGATAGAGGTTACAGTGAGCCAAAATCTCGCCACTGCACTCCAGCCTGGGCAACAGGGCAAGAATCTGGAAGGAAGGAAGGAGGGAAGGAGGGAGGGAAGGAAGGAAGGAAGGAAGGAAGGAAGGAAGGAAGGAAGGAAGGAAGGAAGGAAGGAAGGAGGGACGGAGGGAGGGAGGGACAGAGGGAGGGAGGGAGGGAGGGAGGGAGGGAGGGAGGGAAGGAAGGAAGGGAGGGAGGGAGGGAGGGAGGAAGGGAAAAAAGAGACAAGAGAATGTTATGTACCAACTTCAAACAAGACAGTGGTAAACTCTGGAGTAGAAGAGAGGAAGGGCGTCCAAATTTAACGACCTCGAATATTTAAGTGAGCGCACATGTGCCTGTGCGTTTCCCTGTCACATGTTTTTCTGAAGCGTTCTAAGTGTTTTAAATTTTTAATTATAAAACTATAAAACTAAGATAGATCGATGCATAGCAAACACAGAAGGGAGAGGAGGAGAAATGGAGGGAAGAGAAATAAAAAGAAGAGAGTACCCCAGCAAAAATTTCCAAAATTATCCTGTAAAATTTACAAAGTGGCACAGTTGTTCTTGATTTGGCTATATATACAGAGAGAATAAGCTCATCTGTGTTGATAAATAATATATGCAGTCATGTTTGCTTTCATATGTATCAGGACTGATTCACAGGTTATTTTTAACTAGGTATTTCCTCAAATGTCTCTAGTCCTGCCAGGTGGACTAATAGGAACACATCTAGCAGAGGCTCTGACGTGATTTGCTTTGATTTGTTTACACTTTAGGTAATATTGGTGAAGCGCCTGTTGTGGGCCAGGCAGGACTCTCAGAGCAAAGGTGCAGCTGTGAAGAACACAGGCGTGCTGCCCTCATGGCACCACGGCACCTAACACCAAGGACTCCGTGCGTTAATTGCCACATGTTTGCAATTGTGCGGTAGGTTTACCGGAAAACAGAGTTAGTGAGTGTAAACATTTCTTCCATGACCCTGTTCACGTTCACTGTTTTGCTCAGTAAATCTTTTGCTCATGGATAATCCTAAACAAAATTTACGTTGGTGCCAAACTAAGTTATCTCACATTTCACGGTAAAGGGCCCAAAGAAAGTAAGACTGTACCAGCATTGTGTAGATCAGTCAATAACGTGAACTCTTGCTGTAATAAATGTAGTATCCACCCACTGACGGACTGCTTGATTCCAACCCCTAGTGAGCAGCTCTTCTGTGCACTGACGGCACTAAGAGGCAGCGGAGCCCAGGGCTGGGTGGTCTCAAATGCTCGGGGAATGAGCGATGGAATGAATGAATGAATGGTGTCACTGCTTGGATAGAGGCAAGATGCATTTTCTCAAAACACTGTAAAGCTGGTAGCAATGGTGTAGACATGGAACATTTTTTAAAAGCTTGCTTATGGCCGGCACAGTGACTAACACCCATAATCCCAGCACCTTGGGAGGTCGAGGCCAGCAGATAGCTTCAGCCCCAGAGAGACCAGCCTGGGCAACATGGTGAAACCCCATCTCTACTAAAAATACAAGAACTAGCCGGGCACGGTGGTGCGTGCCTATAATCCCAGCTACTCTGGAGGCTGAGGCATGAGGATTGCTTGAGCCTGAGAGGCAGAGGTTGCAGGGAGCCCAGACTGAGCCACTGTACTCGAGCCTGGGTGACAGAGGGAGACTCTGTCTCAAAATAAATAAGTAAATATAAAAATAAAAGCCTCCTTGTACTCAGGTAGCCTAGTTGACAGATAAATAGAAGGACGTGGGTTTTTTCTTTGTTTTAATCTTAAAAAAAAAAAAAAACAAATATGGAAATACATACCTGCAAGTTTTCCTCTATTTGGGCAAAAGAACTGAAGCCATACTGAAAACAGCCACTCTGTGACAGCAAACGGCAGCCTGGAGGTGGGGTTGGAAGGTGCCCACATCTGGAGCAGGCTCTGCTGATGCAGGCCCCACCCACTTGGTGGAGCTGAACCCACCTGCTGAAGCATGTCCCTGGGTTCCTGTCCCTCTGGCAGGCTGCAGCCTGGCTGAGGCTACCACAACCAGCATACAATCCCTTTCCCAAAGAGCAAGAAGGTCGGTGCTGGACCCAGGCTCCCTTCTGTGCCACCAGGGAGCTTTGAGGTCGCTGGTGCCAGAGCTCCAGAAGATTGTCTTATTTTGCTCCTTGGTCTACACGCTGTTGCTGTCCCCACTGTCCTGACATCCAGTCTGGCACTTCCTCAGCACCTGCCTGGGAGGCACTCTCTGCCTCATTAGCGAGCTCACCTGGGCTGGGTCCTGGGTGCCGTCCCTCCTGTCTGGGCCTGATTTCTGCCAATTGGAGGGGAGTCCTGCAATATCAGGATTTACCTGCTCAAATACCACCTGATTCTTAGTTTCTCACTGAGTGGGGGCTTGGAGACCCGCCATCCTCACTAGTATGGTGATCTGTTTCTTTAAACGTTGTTAATGGCTTGACTAGCATATGGGAATGAAGAGGAAACAGACAAATGGTGAGGGCTGCTGTTACAGCCGCGTGTCTGAAGTGATGGTGCAGCCTCTGCTATCACTGAACCAGGAGAAGATCTCTAATGGACTTGAGATTTCTACAGACTGACTTGGACAAGGAGCCATGAGTGGTCAGTGCAGAAGGCCAAGGGCAAGGGGTGTGTTTATTCCCAGACACTCACCTGATGGGCACAGCTGCGTTCAGCCCTCAGCACATCTAAAGGTTAGGAGCAGAGATTTTGAATTTGCTAGTAATCAAAATGAGAAAGACAGAAATTATAATGCCTTAAAATTTTAGATCCTAGAAGTAGCTTAGAAAACCTTTGAACTACATGATTCTACCTGAAAAACAAAGACCCAAGAACCTTTGGGAGAGGATTCTTGTGGGAAAGAGCAACATACAAGACGAAACCCAAGCCTGTGACAAAGGGGTGTGACTGGGGGGTGTGACTGGGGAGTGTGACCAAGGGGTGTGACTGGGAGGTGGGGGCCACAGTGGGGGAAAGCAAAGTCCCCTTGCGCACGTGAATGGAGCTCAATTTGAGAACTGCTGACCCAACTTTTACAGAGAAGAAAACAGGCTCAGAAAAAGAAAAGCCATTTGTCCAAGGGTGTGGTATTAGTCTGTTTTCATACTGTTATGAGGACTGCCTGAGACTGGCTAATTTGTAAAGAGAGAGGTTTAACTGCCTCACAGTTCAGCATGTCTTGGGAGGCCTCAGGAAAGTTGCGATCGTGGCAGAAGGTGAAGGGGAAGCAAGGTGCCTTCTTCACAAGGCAGCAGGAAGGAGAAGTGCTGAGTGAAGAGGGATGAGCCCCTTGTAAAACCATCAGATCTCGTGAGAACTCACTATCAGGAGAACGGCATGGGGGAAACCAACCCCATGATTCAATCACCTCCACCTGGTCCCTCCCTTGACACGTGGGGACTATGGGCATTCTGGGGTGACAATTCAAGACGAGATTTGGGTGGGGACACAAAGATGAACCCTATCAGGTGCACAGCCCAGGCTCCAACAGAGCCAGGACCAAAGCTGGATTCTGTGTTCTTCCTGTTGCACTTCAGGTTCACTGTTTTTTGTCAGCAATATATTAAAAGAAGTGATGTTTGTGTTACTGGGAAGTAGACTCACATCTTAGTAACATAAAAGCAGATATGAATGAATGTGAACGATGAACCAGAGTGGACACAAGGAATTAAAGAAGCCCGGTGGGGGGGAGCTGGGTGTTTCTTTTGGTGTCATAAAGTTCAATCAGTTTGGGATTGTCTATTTTAATTTTCATTTTAATGTACCTTTCTAATATTCCCTTTTATTATTCCCTTCAATATACCTTTTAAATATGCCTGCTTTGTTTAAAAAATAAGGTCATGATCCTACAGGTAAAATGATGTCTAAGTAGAATATTCATCTATTTTTAAGCCAGTGAAAAATGAGACTATCATATGCAATCTTTCTCTCCATTCATTATTTAACTGCAGCTCAAAAAGGCAATTTAAAAAATAAAGACCACCAGTGTTGACCATGTTTAGCCTCTACAAAACAAAGGATGAGAGAAGTTTCTAACGGTTCCCAGCCACTGCTTTATCCCAAACATGAGAAAGTCTTTTTGAAAATTGAGAGGCAGAACCACCACGGAGAAAATGTTCAAGGGCAGATCAGGACACCGGGGTGAATACAGCTCCCTGAAGACCCAGGAACTCCTGACTCAGGTCCTGCCTCGCCCTGTGATAGCTTTGCAGCATCATATGCTTAATGCGAAGTATTTCAATGCTGTAATTTACTGCTTTGAAAAATGAGTGAGCCTGCTCCGTTTGACATGCCTCTTTGAAACATGGAATATTTAAAATTCATACCCAAACTTAATGTATAGATAGATCACACATTTTTATGACTTCACTGGTGTAATAAGAGCCTTGTAATAGCTCAAAAGATATATTTTTTCCTTCCTAATGTGTATCCTGTGCAGATTAAGAAGCTATATTATTGCCTTCAAAATGACCTGCTATTTCCTGGAAACTGTAATTTGCTGGACCTGTCCTTGTCACTGGGGTAAGTATAATGCTTTTAATAATCTTCCATTCACTAAGTGATGTGTTTGCATCAAAAAGACGGATCTGGTTTGGCGGTGGGGCAGGTGCTCCGTGTCTGTTCTCCCAGTGACATCTAGAGGCTTCACAGGGCCTGGAGCAGAGGGAAGCAGGTTGGAGGACTTTTCTCCAGGTTCACTGAATTTAGTCATAAGAATGTTTTAAAGGCTGAGAATGACAGCATTTCAGGGCACCACTGCCTCACAGCATGACTCCCAAGGGGCGCAGAGAGAGAAACCGGGTGAGAGGCAGCGTCCACAGGAAGGGGTCTGGGCAAATCGTATGAAGACACAGAGAAGCCACTGAGAGCTCTCCCATAAAACGCCACCCTCAGTTAAGCTCGAAACTCCAAGCCACTGCGAACCAGCCTTGGAAGGGCTTTTATACAGAGTTCCTTTTCTAACAAGGTGGACATCAAAGGTGATCTAAGCGAAGCAAATGTGTTTTTAAAATATCCTCACACCTGTTTTCCCAGCACTATGGGAGCCCTGGGCAGGTGGATCACCTGAGGTCAGGAGTTCGAGACCAGCCTGGCCAACATGGTGAAACCCTATCTCCACTAAAAATACAGAAAATGAGCCAGTGTGTGGGGGCAGGCCCCTGTAATCCCAGCGACTTGGGAAGCTGAGGCAGAAGAATCGCTTGAACCCAGGAGGCAGAGGTTGCAGTGAGCTGAGATCAAGCACTCCAGCCTAGGCAACAGAGTGAGACTCTGTCAAAAAAACAAAAAACAAAACAGCAACAACAACAAAAAAACCCACCCCAAGTGGCCCATGCTTCCAGCGCGAGAGTCTCAGAAGAAAGCACAGAGGCCCGCGTGATTGGCCAACGTCCAGCCCACCTGCCCCAGGCCACACTGTGCTTGAGAGCGAGCCGGAGCAGCCAGTAGGGGCATCTCAGCACCAGGAGTGTCAGCCGGAGTTGACTGCAAGCCGAGGGCTCCACACTGAGTCATCTCCTGTGTGCTGTGGTGCGCGTGTGCCCTGATAGACAAAGGTAAACCTGGGTGTTGGTGATTTACTTTATGTGGGAATCACAAATGTCATCTATAGTTTCATCTAGACATTTGTGATGGAGATACATACTTTGACCGGTTGTGTTAATTTAATTATTGCCTGCAATGTATGCAGAAGTTAACTTTCTACTCCTAGGGGTACAAAACAATTTTGAAAGCAATGAGGAACAAGCCCAACTTTCCCACAGCCTCATTTTAAAAAGGATGTGAAGAGGAAGCCTAAGGACAGAACGGTCCCTCAACATCGGTAAGACCACATACAAGCGGGACAGGAGGAGAGACCCAGACTCCACATATAAACTTCCATGAAGATAAATGGTAAACAGTGAAACAGGAGAGGGAGCCCCGAAACACACCCACACACGTGTGGTTGATGGTTTTTGACAAAGATGCCGAGAGCACACAATGGAGAAAGGACAGTGTCCTCAATCAACGGTGTTGGGGAAACTGGATCTCCACAGGCACAGGGTGAAATTGGCCGTTATCAGACACCATATGCAAAAATCAACTCAAAATAGATTAAAGACTTCAGTGTAAGACGTGAAACTGTGAAGCTCCTAAAAGAAAACGGGGGAAAGCTCCATGACACTAGTCCAGGCAAAGATGTTTTTGGATATGACCCCAAAAGTACAGGCAATAAATGCAAAAATAAACAAAAGAGATTGCATCAAACGGAAAAGCTTCTGCACAGCAATGGAAACAACAGAACAAAGAGGCCGAGGTGGGAGGATCACCTGAGGTCAGGAGTTCAAGACCAGCCTGGCCAATATGCTGAAATCCCATCTCTACTAAAAATACAAAATTTAGCCGAGCGTGGTGGCAGGTGCCTGTAGTCCCAGCTACTCGGGAGACTGAGGCAGGAGAAACACTTGAACCTGGGAGGTGGAGGCTGCAGTGAGATAAGATCGTGCCACTGCACTCCAGCCTAGGTGACAGAGTGAGACTCTGTCTCAATTTAAAAAAAAAAAAAGAAAGAAAGAAAGAAAAAGAAAAGAAAATATTTGCAAACCATTTATCTGACAAGGGACTATTATCCAAAAATACATAAGGAACACAAACACCTCAGTAACAATAAAAGAAATAACTCAATTAAAAACTGGGGCAAAGGCTCTGAGCAGACATATCTCAAAAGAAGATATCAGAATGGCCAATCAGAATAAAATGCTCAACATCACTAATCATCAGGGAAATGCAAATTAAAACCATAATGCGCTGTCACTCACACACACCTGTTCAGACGCTGTTGTTGAAAAGAGATGCCATGTGTTGGTGAGGGTGTGCAGAGGAGGAACGCCTTGTGCTTTGTCAGTGGGGATGTAAATTAATACAGCCATCCTGAAGAGCAGTGTGGAAATTCCTCAAAACACTACAAATAGAATTACCATACGACCCCGCCATCCCACTTCTGGCTACGTACCCAAAGGAAATGAAATGAGTGTGTGGAAGAGAACCTGCACCCCCGTGTTCATGCAGCGCTGTTCACGGTACCCCAGACAGAAAATCAACCTCAGTGTCTATCAAAGGATGAGAGGATAATGGAAATGTAGAAATGGAATACCCAAGTGAGTCTTAAAAAAAGAAGGAACTCCTGTCCCTTGCAGTAACATGGATAAGCTGGAAGACATTCCGCTAGGTGAAATAAATCAGGCTGAGGAAGACAAATACCACATCTTCTCATTCATATGTGGAATCTAAAGAAGTCAGACTCATACAAGTAGAGGGTAGAATGGTGGTTAAATGGTGGTTACTGGAGGCTGGGGTGAGGGCTGGATGGAGAAAGGAGAGATGACGGTCACAGGGTACAAAGTTTCAGTAGGACAGGAGGGATAAGCTTAGAGACTGATTGCACGGAATGGCCAGTATCATAGATAATAATGCATTGTATATTTCAAAATTGCTGAAAGAGCAGAACGTCAATGTTTTCACCACAAAAAAAAAAAAATGGCTAGTATGTGAGGTGATGGATGTGTGAATTAGCCCGATTAGTCACTCCACATGGTAAACATAGCAAAACTTCACAGCACACCCTGTAAATATATACTACAGTTATTATTTGTCAATTAAAAATATTTTAAAAAATCATGTAGACACACACGCACAAAGAGGAATGGTAAAGAATGGCCTAAAATTGGATGGGTGAGGTGGCTCACACCTCTAATCCCAGCACTTCGGGAGGCTGAGGCAGGTGGATCACTTGAGGTCAGGAGTTTGAGACCATCCTGGCTAACATGGTGAAACTGTGTCTCTACTAAAAATACAAAAGTTAGCCGGGCCTGGTGGTGGATGCCTGTTATCCCAGCTATTTGGGAGGCTGAGGCAGGAGAATCGCTTGAACCCGGGAGACAAAGTTTGCAGTGAGCTGAGATTGTACAACTGTACTCCAGCCTGGGTGACAGAGTGAGACTTTGTCTAAGGAAAAAAAAAAAAAAAGTATGCACAAGTATGCATCTGTTCCTTTGTTGAATGTCATCATTACTGTAAGTGTACTTTTTTGAAATTTAATTCCTAAATCTGCTTATGGTTTTTAATTTTCTAAGTCCTTAAAGTTCCCATGATGACTTCCACTGTACTCCTGGGTTAAAGGTTTTGTGGGGAGAAAAAAATACACGCTTGACCGGGCATGGTGGTTCACGTCTCTAATCCCAGCACTTTGGGAGGCTGAGGTGGGCAGATCACTCGAGGTCAGGCGTTCAAGACCAGCCTGGCCAGCATAGCAAAACCCCATCTCTACTAAAAATATAAAAATCAGCCAGGCGTGGTGGTGGGTGCCTATAGTCCCAGCTCCCTGGGAGGAGAAGGCTTGAACCCGGGAGGCTCAGGTTGCAGTGAGCCAAGATCAATCATGCCATTGCACTCCAGCCTGGGCAACAGAGTGAGACACCATCTCACAAAAAAAAAAAAGAAAGAAAGAAAAAGAAAAAAAAGAAAAAAAATGCATGACCTGCCGTCAGCCACATATTAGTCACCCATGGAGTGAGGCTGGCATGTTCCATGCAAGCCCTGTCTGTGGCGTGTATTTTCACTCTCAGCCATCGAAACACATATAGAATGATCCTCCTTTTCCGAAAATGGAAGTGCAGCTGTGATACAGTATAAGGAATAGGTCTTGGCTTAATGTTTGTACAGTAAAGAAACCTTGTGTGAATCCTTCAGAAAGTAACCAATTTTTAAATAAATGGTATAAATGCCGCTTCGTTTATCTGCAGTACATCTCCCTGTTCCATATCCATTTAACGTAAAATGAGGTCTACTGAATCCTACAAAACAAATGGTGTCTGTTCCTGGGTTTCTCTCTCTCTGCTCGAAGCAGCACTTCCTCCAACACGCCCCTCTGAGGCCTGGGGAAAAAAATGTGGTTCCCAGTAAGGGATCTTGGGCTCATTTTCTAATCTTACAGAGTTTCATTCTGGCGAGGCCTGAGAAGGTAGAGTTGAAATGAATTAATTGGCTTCAAATTTATTTCTTTAAAATGGGATATGATCACTTCTCTGCCTTTGGCTAAAATCAAGCCTAAAAATTAGTCTATGGGCAGTCTTACTTTCTTACTTTTGTAAAATGCAAAATCCTTCTGTTTCTCACATGAGCTGAACACACTAGCACATTCTCCAGGAAATAAGCAGGAATGAGTTAGTCTGCAAAAAACGTTTGTCTCACTCTTGTTAGCCCTCGCCTCCGTTTTGGAAGCCAGCGACTCCTAACATTGTTAGTTTGATGAACTATTGTTTTTTTTTTTTTTTTTTTTTTTCATGCTGAGTCAAATTTCCACTATTTACACTCCCACAGACACAACTTTTACTCTCTTGGGCTCAGCATCTCCCAGGAAGATCACTTCTTCAGCTGGGTGTCAGCAACCTTTATCTAACGATTCTCAAGAGGTGGCCACAGAAGTTGTTGAACTGATAGACATTTTTAGCAGATACTTGATTTATTTTAAAAGCCTCACTTCCACACCCACGCCCCACATTTCATAATCATGTGAACGCCAAACTCATCCTTTCTGTAACCGAGCTCTCAGAGTACACGTGCGGTCACACACCCAGGATACAGTCACACACCCGGGATACAGTCACACCCCCAGGATACGCAGCCCTGATGGAGTCAGGAGGAGCCCTCGGCAGGCCCCGGAAGAAGAACTGCTCTGTGGAACAACTGGCCTGCGCGCTCCAAAATTACCCACGTGACTAATGACAAACAAGGGTCTTCCAGAGAAACAAAGCTGTGGCAACTAAACCCAACACGTAAGCCTAAACTGCATCCTAAACTCCAGCTGGGGGACCCCTCCAGGGACGTTGTCGGGATGACTGGTGAGATTAGCCTACAGATTACAGATGGTGCTGCTGTGTGACGGTCGGTCCCTCAACGTTGAGAGCTGTGCTGTGGAAACACAAGGGAACACTCTGCTCCTTATTCCTGGGAAACAACCAAGACAGAGAAGTGTGACGCCGACGACGTATGAAATGTATTTCCAAATGGCTCTAGGATAAGTTAATTTTTTTTTTCACAGAATCAATACCTCGGCAAACGACTCTGTACCCTCCTGGTGTCATCCTCACAGCTGTCAAATGAAACAACTCAAGTGACAAACTCCGACCACCGCCCTCCCCGTGCTGAGCCTTTGCTGCCTCCGCTGCCACATGCACGGATTCTTAAAAAGCGACGAAAGGGCAGACACTTCCTCCGAGAGAGGTAAGCCCAGTATTTCCAGGGACAGGCAGTGGGTGACCTAGATGCCTTTCCAGGTGCCCAGTTCTCTGCACTGCCCTGAGGGAGCCGTGGGTGATCCGAGTGGCATCACCTATATCTTGAGACATTCATTTGCATAAACACAGCAGCACCCGGATCTTGGCTTCTAATCCCACCCTCCAGTAAAAGGAACCAGGGGTTGTTGGAGAAATGGGTCTAGGACCAGAGCAGGGAACACACAGATGAGCCTGGGTGTCCTGCAGTGCCAGAAAATCAGTCTGTGCCCAAAGGCGAAGCTGTGAACAGACGCAGGAGGCCAACAGAAAAGGGCTCCCCATGGCCAACACTGGAAAACCCTGAGCAAGAAAGTAGGCTGGGCACGGTGGCTCACGCCTGTAATCCCAGCACTTTGGGAGGCTGAGGCAGGTGGATCACCTGAGGTCAGGAGTTCAAGAACAGCCTGGCCAACAAGGTGAAACCCCATCTCTACTAAAAATATAAAAGTTAGCTGGGTGTGGTGGCAGGTGCCTGTAATCCCAGCTACTCAGGAGCCTGAGGCAGGAGAACTGCTTGAACCTGGGAGGCGGAGGCTACAGTGAGCCGAGATCGTGCCACTGCTCTTCAGCCTGAGTAACAAAGGGAGACTCTGTCTCAAGGGGCGGGGGGGAAGGAAAGAAAGGAAAGAAAGGAGGGAGGGAGGGAGGGAAGGAAGGAAAATGCACGGCGGAATATGGGTCACATCCCAGAGATGAAACAGAGCACAAGAGTCCATGCAGGTATCAGTAAATGATGGGATAAATAAATAAATCGGGAGAGGAGACAATCTTTCTTGCAGAAGAATTACAAATAACAGAGGTAGATGCTCCTGCTCCGAGAGGTGAACGTGATTCCACGCTCTTCCTTCTTTGAGGGTGGTCTGGGCTGAGACAGGCTCCCAAGGAATAGAAGGAGAAGAGGAAAACACAGGCATTTCATGGGAGACAGCAGGCACTCATCACCTGAGCCAGTGACGAAGGTTAGTGGATGTCGGGCGCCATGGTGTCACATGACTTCTCTTCCCAAAATCACACACCCCCAATCTCATCACGGGAAGATCGTCTTCCATGGACTGGGGAACATCCTACAAGATACCCAGCAAGCCTCCTCCAAGCCACTAAGGTCATGAAAGGCAAGGACAGACAGAAACTGTCACAGGCCGGAGGGGCTGGGACGTGACCAGCAAATGCACCTGGTGTCCTCGATGGGTCCTGGGACAGAGAGAGGGCGTTGGGGAAACCCAGCAAGGTCCAAAGGCCGCCTGGAGGTGAGGCCATCGTCTCGCCCCACAGCGACACGAGAGGTGAACAACAGGAAGACTGTGGAGTCCACTGGGGCTCTCTGCACTGTTGTAAAGACACTTTGCGGCATGTCTGAGACTATTTATTTTTAAAAAAAAAAACTTATTTAAAAAATATTATAACTCAAAACTGTGGAGGCAGTAAAACGCTCAGTGGCTGAAGGGAAGAATTTTAGGGCAGAGAAAAGACTGTGCATGATGCAACAGTGGTGGCCATGAGTCCTGATCACCCGACCAAACCCACAGAGCCGACAGCGCCAGGAGTGAGCCTGGGGTAAACTCCAGCCCCTGGCAGTGGTGAGACTTCAGTGTGTGTGCAGTGGTTGTAACAAGCGCCAGGAGTGAGCCCGGGGGAAACTCCAGCCCCCAGCAGTGGTGAGGCTTCAGTGTGTGTGCAGTGGTTGTAACAAGCGCCAGGAGTGAGCCCGGGGGAAACTCCAGCCCCAGGCAGTGGTGAGACTTCAGTGTGTGTGCAGTGGTTGTAACAAGCACCAAGAGCAAGCCCAGGGTAAACTCTGCCCCGTGGCGATGGTGATGTGTCAGTGTGAGTGCAGTGGGTGTAACAAGCACACCCCTCTGATGGGAGGTGTTGGTCGTGGGGGAAGCTGTGGTTGGGGCAGGGGCTGGAGTGGAGATCTCTACCTTCCCTTTAACTTTGCTGTGCACCTAAAACTGCTCAAAAAGGGGATCTATTAAAAATAGTATATATGGCTTTAAGAAATTCACAACCATTTGAATTCTTTCCCATGAACCACAATTGCTAAACAAAAATGACTGTTTAAACTGGAAAATAAACAAAATCTGTTTACCTAAATCAAGGTCAAATGGAGACAAGTCTGTCTGTGCCTACCCTCGCCAAGCCGCTTTGGAAAATGCGGCTCCACCAGGCAGTAAGAACAAACTCCGCTGAAGTTCACCTGCTTGACAGAGAAGGGAGAAATAATAAAAATAAAATTCTTGCTGACACTCACTTTACTGCCATGGAAACCAGCTCAGCCAGCTTTATGTTATTGGGGACATATTTAATTCTCAGGATTTCTATTATTACCTTAGAAAAATATAACAAAATCTCGTAAAATTTGGATTGCCCTTAATGAGACAGAAAGGTAAAACATTCTTAATTATCAAAGCTTTTCCTGTTATAAAGCAACAATAAAACTAAAATACTGAAATGGGATTTTTATGCCAGAAGAATTTCAGCCTCTTTCCAAACAAAGGAAGAAAAAGTTCAGAGAGAGGGTATGTTCCTCCTAAACATGCTTTTTAACTTCACCAAGAGGCCTTGTGTAGGCAGCCAAGTTTTTATTCTTCCTCCATGGCTACTACAGTGATCATTCGAAATGAGTGCCTTTTTTCTTTTGATATCCCTTCCTAATTCATTAGCACACTAAAAAAGAACAGAGCCGCCTATGCATTTTGCTTTCCCTGTGGTATAATCACTAGGTGATCTTTCTAAGCCTTGCACAAAACGCACACTTCTGAAGACTGGTGCTGTCTTGGGTGCCGCCTGGGGCTGGCAGCCCCGCCCCGCAGGCCGGAGGTGCTTTGGAGGTGTGATTCGTCATGCCCTGCCCTCTGGAGTGTGAGTGCGCTGTCTGCACCCCACCAGCCGTGAAAGTGCATGATACCCCATAATTAAACAAGCCAGGAGGGTGAGCAGGTGCAGGTAGGTGTGATTTGGTACAGGAAAACCACAACAAGGTGATTTTTGAAGTTTTATTTGCCTAAAGCAAGAGAAAACAAGCTTAACCAGGTAACACATGCTTCAAAGGCTCCACAGCCAGGATTTCAGAACTGCTAGATCCCGTGGCCCCCAGAGAGCAGCACGGCGGCTTCTCGGTGGCTTCACACAGACCACCACATGCTCCACACATCCGGGTGCCGCGCCCATGTGCCCACACCCGTGCAAATGCTAGTGTGTCATCTGCCAACCCACTCTGTCAGGTGCCTGCCGTCTACCCTCGTGTAAACACGCTGTTCAGTCTTGTGGAAAATACTAGCTTTCTCCCTTAGACGGGTATAATCATCACCAAATGCAAAAATCGAAAGCACAATGTGTGATCAACTACCGGCCCACACAGGACGCCACTCGGACGCCGGCTGCTCCTCTGGAACAAGCACACAGCACTCCTGTCTCTGCCAAGCATATTTTCCCATCTCCAGGCCGGGAAAATGCCTTCACTGGCCTGGCGCCGAGGCAGATGCCGGGATGAGCTTGGGTTTGGCTTGCTGGGGTGGGGCCACGTCTGGGATCTTCTCCCCGTGTTTGTACACGCTCACCGTCACATCGATCTTCTCCCCGCCATACTTGTTCTTCACGTTGATGCTGTACTTGCCCGAGTCCTCAGAGGTCACGCCTTTGATGGTCATGCTGACGTACTTGGCCTGCTCCACCTTCACCGAGAAGTGCTCGCTGAGCTCGATGTCCTGGTCGTTCTTGAACCAAACCACTTCGGGGTCAGGGTTTCCAAACACCGTGCAGGTGAGATTCAAGGTCTTTGGAAGGAAGAGGTTGGTGGAGAAGGAAGAGTTAGAAAAGGGAAAGTCCTACCACCGCCTCAGACGGTGTGCTCCAGGTCACACTCAGTGACATGTACTGGTCCTTCCATGGTTTGTTTAGCAACAAGGCTTTATGTATATAAGCACCACTCTAGACAGAGCAGCCAGAGGACATCAGAGAACAGGTTCACTGTGTCACAGGGGAGCTCATAAAAAAATCAGTGAGCACATGTCCTATTTATTCTCAGCTTTTATCCATAGCCTAAGTCAATTAACTAATTTGAAAGTAATTTAATTAAGCTCTGTGTTTTATAGTAGCTATATCCAGCCTGCTCCCAAATTCCTTTCTATTTAGACGTATGGGTCCCTCTTACCAGTTCCTCTGGCAGACCCCATGAATATATTGTCTTATAACTGGTAAATTGAAGGCAAAAAAATGCATTCTTGAAGCTTAGTTAAAACATGCTTTCAGCCTGGGATAAAGTGAAACGATTGCTAATTTCTCAATTACATCCTAAGATGACATCTCAAGAGCTCTCTAGGCTTTTCCTTTAGCTGCTAAAGAAGAAGTCTATAAACTTTTGTCTTCTGGCCTAATAAAATTCTCTCAAGTACCTCCATCCCTGTGACATTGAGTTAAACCCACTGAAGCAACCAAAGAAGTATCAATTAGATATCAATAATTCCCCTGACAGGCAACAAATTACACTCCAGTAAGCGGCTTCCGCGATGTGTTCCACAGTGACCTTGAGAGTGGGAGCAGAGATTTTCTTCTTCCGTGTAGTAAAAGCTGTTCTCTCACATGGCAAGAGGGGGCCTGCACCTTCACACAGGCAGGCAGGCCACGGCGGGTGTGGCCGCCTCATCCTGCACTAGCTCCTCTGGGTGAATGGCCACAGGGGCAGGTGGCACCAGACCCTGGCAGACCCTGAGGGCCTAGAAACACCCATAGCCACAGCACCTGCCTTGAGGTGCCCAAGTGGCACATGTTCCTGTGACCACAGGTTTGTGGAGTCAGAATGTTACGTGATTCCTTCCTTGGAGAATACAGGGGTTATCCCAGGCTGTCTAGGAGGGGCAGGAAAGTGCGGGGGACTCTGGGTTCCCTGCAGGCTGAGTGAGGACACAGAAGCCCCTCGCTGGGTTCCCTCTGCTCTGCCCCAAAAGGAGGGGCTGCGTGCACTGCACCGTGCTGATGCCCCGCCCCAGCTGAGTTTAGAATCCTCACCTTCCCTTCCATGATGGTCACCACATCAGGCAAGCCGCCAATCAACCTGCCACGATCTGTGATGGGAAAGGGAAAGCGCCTTAGTTAGGAAAACATCTGTGGGACATTCCCGCTGAGGGGGGGCCGTGTAAGCAGCAGCGGGTACCAAGGTGAACGTGGGGAGGAGTTTATGCTCAGGAGAGAGAGCACCAAAGAAAAAGATTTATATGTTGACAGTTGAGGGATAAACCAAAGCCAAGGGAAGGTAGGTGAAGAGATAATAGACTCTGTGAAGGGGCGGGGGGTGAAACACTCCAGAGGAAATGTGAGATAGGGGCTGGTCTTGAAGGGTGAAGAATTCACCAAGGACTGAAAGCCTGGAGAGCTGCGTGTGTCCGAGTTGGGCAGAAAGTGAAGGGGTCCTGCCCGTGCGTGGTGGCTCACGCCTGTAATCCCAACATTTTGGGAGGCCAAGGTGGGCAGATCATCTGAGGTCAGGAGTTAGAGACCAGCCTGGCCAACATAGTGAAACCCTGTCTCTACTAAAACTACAAAAACTAGCCGGGCATGATGGCAGGTGCCTGTAATCTCAGCTACTCAGGAAGCTGAGGCAGGAGAATCGCTTGAACCCAGGAGGCAGAGGTTGCAGTGAGCCGAGATCACGCCACTGCACTCCAGCCTGGGTGACAAAGCAAGGCTCTGTCAAAAAAAAGAAAAAGAGAGAAGAGAAGAGAAAAAGGGACAGGGACAAGGAAGGGAGGAAAGGGGACGGGAGGGGAAGGGAAGGGAAGGGAAGGGAGGAGAGGGGAGGGGAGGGGAGGGGAGGGAAGGGAAGGGAAGGGAAGGGAAGGGAAGGGAAGGGAAGGGAAGGGAAGGGTGGGGAGGGGAGGGAAGGGAAGGGAAGGGAGAGGAGGGGAGGGGAGGGAGAGGGGAAGGGAGGGGAGGGAAGGGAGAGGGGAAGGGAGGGGAGGGGAAGGGGAAGGGAGGGGAGGGGAAGGGGAAGGGAGGGCAGGGGAAGGGGAAGGGAGGGGAGGGGAAGGGAAGGGGAAGGGAAGGGGAAGGGAGGGGAGGGGAGGGAAGGGAAAGAAAAGTGAAAGGGCCCTGGGTGTCTGGGCTGCAGATTCTGCAAGGGAACACGGAGGACAGGAGTGAAGGTGGGGGCCCAAGGGGTGATGGGGCTAAGGCCAAAAGCAGTGCAGGGACCAGTAGTGCAGGACGTGGGGCTCCAGGACAGGGTGCAGTGTTGGTGGCATTGTTACATCAGGGTGGGGGGTTGCTGGTTATTATTTAATACACAAAGTTAGTACTCTAAAATATAGACCTTTTTGCCCCACCCAAAATAATTTACCATCCTGGTTACAATCTAACAGGTACTTACTCTTCTCTGCAAAAGCAGCAGCTCTAAAAGTTAAAGGGGACAGAGAGGAAAGAATGAAAAAAGAGTATGAGAAAGTGCTTCCAACAAAATGTACAGCTAAGAGACTCACTAGCGATGAGAGCAAAAGAAAGAAGGAAATACGTCTGCATTCAGAAGGAAATACGTCTGCATTCTCTTAGAAGAACACGTTCAGATCACAGGATCCCAGCATGGATATCATCGCTTTTTCCTGATGGTTTCCACTGCCCATTTTGAGGTGGAAAATGCCCTATTATCCAGATGCTAAAACCCACAGAAAAGTTTAGCATTCCAGTTCATAGGTTGAAGAGATTTTTTTTTTCCCACAAATTCACCAGAGACTTGAGATATTTTTGGAACTTGTCAGTTTCTGATCTATCTTGCTCATCCCTGTACCCAATCAACAAATGTTTATTAAATAAGCTAGCACAGGCCAAGGACTGTGGTCAGCTTTGGATGTGCGAAAACTCGATCGTGCATTTGAAAACCCCAAATTTTCCTTAAAAAGTTGCTCTGTGTGATGTGCAGACTGATGATAATTGACAGCGGCAGCATCACCATCTTGGACTAGCATCGCCATTTTAAGTTTTCCTTGATTAGAAACCGCCTAAGTCCAGCTCAAAAACATCAGCTTAAAGGCCAATATCAGCATGACCATAAACCACAAATGACACCTCCAACCAGAAACATACCAACCTTGGGATAACCTACCCTCCAATCAAAAACATTCCAACCCTTAGATAACCTCCCCTCCAACCAGAGGCATTCCAACCCCATGATAAAACTCTCCTTCACACAGAAACATTCCTAGCCTGAATCAGAACCTTTAAATACCCTTAGTCTGTAAGAGAAAGTGCTTCTGACCGAAATCTGCCAGAAGCCCCACTCAGGTCTATTCTCCAAAATAAACCTGTCTTTGACTGTTAAGCTGCTTTGTGTGTTTCTTTCCTCTTTCTTCAACTCTTACAATAATGATTTTCGAAATTTATCCAGGGTTCCAATGACCCTGGACAGTCCGCTGATAAATGCATTTCTGGTTTAGGAGAATGCCCACCCCTCCACATACTGCATTGCTTAAATTGCCACTTCTGTCCCAGGAATGGCTCTTTCTTTGGGTCACCCAGGCTTCCATACAGATTCCCACATGCAGCCAAATTGACTGGGACTCAACTACCCCCAGGATGATATCATAGTAACCAAATACACAAATCTTACTTGAGTTGCTGGAATTCTGCAAATGCTTCATCAAAAGCTGTAAGGAAATAGTTCTTATGTTAGTAACCATTTCAGTGTTCAGATTTTATTTATTCACTCAAATATTCTACCAGTGAATCTGGTTCATGAAAACTGATATACTGAAAGAATGAATAAAGTGATTTTTTCATTTTCTCTAAATGAAAATCATAAATTCATATTGTCTCCTGTATTCATATAGTATTTCCTCCCTTTAGCATCTAAATGGATTTCTAAATAGAGATTGTTAAATGCTAAAGAAGAATTCTCTTACCTTGTCCGGACAGGTCGAGGGAGCGTTGATGGTTATCTTTGCCATCGAAAATCTCAAAAGTGTATTTTCCTTTATCCTTCTCCGTCGGCTCACATATCTGCAGCCAGGCCATCTCTTCACTCCCCCCGATTCTCATATGCTCACTGGATGAGATCTTAGCATCTCTTTAAAATAGCAACAGGAACGTATCCAAGTTAGGGTCTCCATGTCACATGCACAATGTCTATGGGGCAATGTCCTGCTGCTGTGACAGCCTTCTCTAACTTGCTGATGCCAATATCACAATAGATTATTCTGGCTGTCACAAATATATTGACCACATCGGTAACTCAGATCTGAAAACCTTCTAACACTAAATGATACTTAATTTTCAAAGGTATATTATTATTTAATATATACTTGTCACAACATAATGGACTTAACATTATTCTATACAGTATGGTAGGTCCTCAAAAAATTAAAGCTAGAACTATTGTATGATCCATTAATTGCACTTCTCCGTAGATGCCCTGAAGAATTGAATGCAGGGTCTTGGAGAGAGATTGTCACACCCACATCCTTAGTAGCATCGTTCACGACAGCCCTGGTGGGGAAGCAGCCCAAGCGTCCATTGGTGATGAATGGATCAACAGATTGTGGCCCATAAATACATGAGGGAAATCCCAATGCCTGCTGCAATGTGGATGAACCCTAAGGACATTTTGCTGAGTAAAATAAGCCTGTCACAAAGAGACAAACATGTACTCCTATGAAGGGCTTAGGCAGTCAGAGTCACAGAGACAGGAAGTAGAACTGTGGGTACCAGGGGCTAGGGGAGAGGAACAGGGAGTGAGGGTTTAACGGGAACAGAGTTTCGGTTTGGGAGGATAGAAAGGTCCTAGGTGGTGGTAGTGGCTGCACAATGATTTGAATGTACTTAACACCACTGAACAGTACCCTTAAAGATGGTTAAAATGCTAACTTTTACAGTATGTGTATTATGCCACAATTTTTTAAAGTTTAGATAAAAACAAGGTGCTCATACCATTCCTACCTTCTGAGGTTCCCACATCTGTAACGTATAAGGCCAACCTGTTTACTGCAGACAAATGGGCATAAGTTATTTCCTAACATTACTTCAGTTTAGAGGGAGCCTGAGAGATCTGTGGAAGTCGTAGTCACAGGCGCATGAAAACGGGACTGACTCTAGGGCCACACAAGAGCTGGAATGTGGACCCGCTTCTCTCAGGCACCAGCTCCAGAACAGCTGGGGCTCGGGAAACGGGCTGTGTCAGTTGCACAGAGAGCCAGCTGTGGTGCTTGTGGCATCTTTCATTACCCTTCCGGCAACCCAGAATGCCTTGAGTTCCATCAGGAAAAAGAATTCTCCAGCCCTCCTCACCATCATAGCCTTTTTCTCTGCTATTCTTCCCTTTAACAAATATATCTTAAGCCTATAATAAATGCACAGCTCGGGCCAGGTGCAGTGGCTCATGCCTGTAGACCCAGCACTTTGGGAGGCCGAGGTGGGAAGATCACATGAGCCCAGGAGTTTGAGACCACCCTGGACAACAAAGCAAGACTGTCTCTACAAAAATACAAAAATTAGCCTGGCATAGTGGCAAGCACCTATAGTCTCAGCTACTCAGGAGACTGAGGCAGCAGGACTGCCTGAGCCAGAGAAAGTCAAGGACGCAGTGAGCTGCGATCCCACCATCACACTCCAGCCTGGCCGACAGAGTGAGACCCTGTCTCAAAAAGTATATATGTAAAAATAAATGCTTGGCTCTGTGACCTGGTCTCTGGCGGTGGTGCTGGCAGTGTAGTGTCAGAATCGAGTCTGTCCAGATAGCAAGTGGGAGCTCCATGAGGGCACAGCAGGATCCTGGTGCACACTAAGCCAGAGAGGACGGAACAGCTGTTCCCAGGGATGGTTTTGTGGGATTGGCTTCAGCCTGAGACTTAGCGTCTCGGATCCTGGACAGAGAAGGGAGGATCTAACACTGCCCATGTGGGCTTGTTTTAGGAATCCAAGAAGATATGATCAACATCTATTGAAGCAACTCTGGAACATAATTGATACACATTTGTCTACAATCATCAGGTCGGCCTCCCCTGTTGCCGATGTGGGACGAGCTCGTGCTGCCTTAGAAGGCAGGGCAGTGTGAGCACTTGACTTCTATCTAAACTTTTAAAAACGGTGTTAGAATGCACATAATGTAAAAGGGACCCCTTTAGCCCTTCACAATATGTTAATTATCTCCCTTTTCCCATGAGCTGCCCCTCCCCGGAAAGAGGCAGGAGAATCGGACCAGGAAATCCTTCAGGAATCTCTCAGCCCCACATCTGGAATTCTGTACGTTGCTGACCCGGGAGCCTCACAAAGGCTGACCCCGCAACAGAGCCCCATGCTCTGCCCAGCTGCGCTCAGTCCACAGTCAGCACGGGCTGCATGGGGAGCAGGAGAGGGAAGGAGAAGTCATAAGGCCAGGACCCCAGGACCCCAGCACTCAGGAGCCAGAGAGGGCCAGGCCGACAGTGCCATGTTTGCAAGCTGCAGGCTGGCGCTCACATTCCAGGCGACACGGACTCGCCAGGTTCTCCATCCGTGGTGTGGCCAAGGGCAGGTGAGCATCAGTGGCCACACCGGCCGTCCTGTGAGCTCACAGCAGGTCACCAGTACTAAAGTGATTGATGGGCCATTCCAGCACTCAGACCTACTCATCCCTGTGTACAAAAGGGAAATTAGACTTTACACGGTGATTCTCAGCTCTGCAGAAAAGAAAAACCTTGCACAGAACATATACCAAGCAGCGGATTAGCCAGTCAATCCCAGACCCTGGCGTGCGAGCAGCAGCAAGAAAGCCCATCTGTGCAGAGACCTGACAGTAAAGAGACACTGACCCACTGTACGGACCTCACAGCTTGATTACAAAAGACTTCTTTATCCCCCCACCCCCTGCCCATATGCACTTACAGCTGAACACTTCACAGACCAATCAGCGGATTGGAAATTACAGATCAGTGGGGAACTGAGCCCGCTGTAATCGTTTATTGACTAAATGTACCCCATCCAAGGAAACAGGGTTCAACAAGGGTGTGGAACTCTTCTGGTGAGAGTCAGAAAAACTTGTTTTGCCAACACTGATGGGCCTTAGTCATCTTGTCACCCTCTGTTGTTGGAACTGATGAGGGTCAAAGTTCTAACAAATGCACGCACACACACACACAACCAGGCACTGCCAACTTGGCTATATGTGCTTCCTGCACACACAAAGACCCATGGGGCAGGATTCCAGCCTGAGACTCCACACACCAATAAGGCCCTCAGTCCTGCCCGGCCCCACCCTGCTTCCCTGCCCTGCAAAGCCTGGACGCTGCTTGGGGACTTGTGATGAGCTCCCTGCTTGTGGATAAGGGGACGATTTTTGTCATGCCTGGTGTCTTGAATCCTGCACCAAATGCTGTGTTTGTGCTGATGCTGGTCAGTCTCACCGAGAGGACGCAACAATTGCTGCCGCCCTGTGTGAGCTCATCCCCCTGTGTGAGCTCATCCTCCCACATGCCACGTGAGTGTTAGGAAGAAGACAGCGTTTTCTCGATCTCCATTAACTCAAATATGTCTTCTTCAAAGAGCTAAATTATGTGCCAAACTGTTGCATCCTAGATGTATAGACAAAGATGTTCACACCTCTGCTCTTTGTGTGTGTTATGTGTGTTTGTGTGTGTGTGAGAAAGAGAGAGAGACTAGAATTTCTTCCATGGGGTAAAACTGCAAACAGCCCCGAAATCTCACTGTTTAGACTCAGAGCCATGAAGAAAAGCTAGTGAAGTTTCCACTGTATCAGCCACGTCGTACACAGCTTTGTCCAACAGGTGAAATTCACTGGGCCGCTAAGTCACCTTGCAAATGCTTCATGAAGTGGTGGCATTTTACCCTTTGCGGCATTTATGTTCTGCTGGACTATGTCCCATTCCAATGGTGATCCATTCTACTCACACAATTAGCAACTTGCTTATAGACAAAAGAAAGATAATTTTATTTTGATATAGGTGACAAGGGAAAGAGGTACGCCTTCACACGAGCATTCATAAAATGGCCGTAAATGTGTCCAACCGGCCTCCTGGCTTTGGTGTAACTGGACACACTGGCTGGGCAGCAGTGAAGACAAGGGCCCCACTGCAAACAATTGCTTCACTGGCCTCACGTTGATGGCTCTAGGCCTTTGGAGACTTATCATTCAAGTTTCACTTTTAAAAAGTGACCCTCTACTTCAATGAGGGATTCTTTACAACAGCCACACAATTTGGGGAAAGAACACTTGAACCCAAATCTCAGCCAGTGACAAAGGGTAAAAACCACTGTAATGAAGGAATGGGGTCCACTGAACACCAGATCACATACTGGCCCACTCGGTGCCCTTCTCGGAACCCACATGCTTCTGGCCCCACCTCCTTCGTCACAGCTGCAGCCTCCGTTGCCACCCCGGGATCTGGGTAAACATGCACACGTTCGAGATGCCCTGAGCCAGGACCCCACAGCCTGCAGCTGGGACACTGCCCTTCCCTGAGCTGCAGCTACAGAAAGGCAGCCATGAGCCTGGGATCGGGAGCCTGTCTTAAACCCCAACCCCAGCCTCGAGCTGCCCATGTTGGTGTTCTGACCCTGGCTTCTCTTGCATCACACACACTTCTCTTGGACTGGGTTCTAAGTCTGTTCCCTCAATACGACTCAGACAAAGTCACTCACAGAACATGGACAGCCATTAGCAGAGGCTCCTGCTGTCCCTGATGTCTGCAACCCTGGCTGCTCACCTTGAGGGCAAATGCTGGTTTCCAGCTTCCTACTCCCAGCTTCAGGGTCTCACCCTAGACCCCAAGCCCTCTCATTTGGCTTCCCCTGAACGAGCAACTTAAAAGAGGGCCAAACACGTCCTAGTGCTCAAAAACAGCTGTTCATTTCTCTGACTATCTGGTTGCTGAATTAATTATAACTGTTGTCTTACCTAGACAACGACTTGGACATACAGGGATTTTTAAATTATTTTTATTGTTGTTTGAGACATAAATGAGCCCAATATGACAAAACCGCTCCTTCGTATTACTTGATTACAAAGCATGACCAAATTCCTTCATTCCAAACCAAAGTGAAAATGGTTTGTATTCATACAAGACAGCGGAGGATAGAAGAAAGCACATGTTTCTGCTCCTTCGTGCAAAAGCAACCAGCAGTTCGGTCGCCTGTGACAGGGTAGGTGGGAAGGAGACAGATAAGGGGCATGGGGGCAGGTGAGCAGGGAGGAGGAGGGAAGGTCTGGGCTCCAGTTCTGTAGCTCAGACTCTTGCAACCACACTGCCTTTCCCATTTCCCAAAATAAATGAGGAACATCAGCGTGAAAGCAAGGGGAACCCAAAAGAAAATACGAACAGTAACAAACGAACGTAACGATGTCGCAAATCAATTGCTTATCACCCACAACACAAAGAAATACAGTAGCTTTGGAAAGCAATATTTTGATTTGATACTGTATGGCTAAAGATGAAAG